>NC_081344.1:4963193-5312566 GCF_029784015.1 Lycium ferocissimum | reverse complement strand
TGAATTAGTTTGGCATGTTTTTAATTTGCTTTTATTGTTAAAGTCTATTATTAATTGACAATTTAACAAAGAAACACAAATAAATTAGTACATAAAGGGTGCGGATTACATTATAGGGGAAAAGGTACAAATATAAACTTAATAACAAAATACATATAAATAATAAACAACAACAAGATAGCACAAATAATCTTCCACAATTTAAGTTTTTCTTTCAAAGCTATTTTCTCGTATTGAGCATCTCTAAGGTTAGCCTTGAGCAAAATTTGTTTTTTTTCGGAACCAGTGAGCAAGACCTCCAAAAGTTCAATTTTTTCTTCAGCTTCCACAAGCTTAAATTGTGAGTCCAACTTAGCGGTATCTCTAGAGATACGTGAAGTCGCCAGATCTCTATCAAAAAAGTGGATTTTTAAACTTCGCCGCCTCCTGCTTTATCCACGTGAATGCTATCTTCCCACCGAAAAGTGTTTGCAACCGCCCATCCCTGTAAACATTACAAGAAAATCAATTTTTTAAAGTAAAATATGTGGATAACGTGAAAAAAAAAACACTAAAAAATGTAAAAACATTTACTTCGGCACTTTACAATACCAAAAACGAGCGACCGGATTATCTTGGGTCTTTGATGTTTTTAGTTTACAGTAATAACCGCATTCACAAATATCGGGTTGTATAGCAAACTTTGAAGTTTCAAAACTTTGAGACATGTGTTTGAGAGTGCAAAAGCGTGTTGAAAGGGTGAAAATGGAGGAAATGAAAGAGAAGAGTATGCTGGAAATGGGGAGATTCGTGGGTTTTTGTTATGCCTTTCCACGCAGATTAAGTCGTGCGAAGCCTAGTTTTTTTTTTTTTTTTAAAGGGGTTAGTTGGTTCAAAAAAATTTTGGGTTAAAAAGTTAAGCTCTCTACTCGATTGTGATGAGACTTGATGCCAAATCTTATACTGGTACTCTTTTTGTTTCAATTTACTTAGTCTTATTTTCTTTTCAGGTTACTTCAGAAAAAAATTCACTTTTTATATATGGTAAAATATTTAATTCCAATATCTCACATAACATATTTAAAACGATAAGATTCAAATGACATTTTGATACATTATATATATATATATATATCTTTAGTCAAATTCAAGAGAGGTCAAAAGTTCAAAACCACCCATTTCTAAGGTCATTCTTGTAAATCACCCGATCTTTCCTATTTCTTTGTGTGATTTACAAGAATGGCATTGGAGGTGAGTTGTCTTAAACTTTTGACGCCACTTGCGCCATGGTTAAAATTTCAAGTTTTAACAAATTTTAACTTCATACCTTGAAGGTTTGTATGGAACAACCGATTAAAAGTTTAAGACCACCCACTTTCAAGATCATTAGGTATAATTTCCTGCATTTCTTTTGACCAGCCATAATGGCATTGGACTGGATTGAGTCTCACAGCACAGGTCCATTTCTCTGTTCAACCAGCCCAATTACCAACATAAATTTATCACCAGCACATTACATCAAGAATTGCTATAGAAAATAGTACTATAATTTTCCACCCACATGAACTCCATATAACGATTCTAAGTAAATAAATGAAAATCAGTGGTGATAGTCAGATGAGGAGAAAATCATAATCTAAATAATGGTTGTTATATGCTTTAATGAACAATATTAGTGCTGACATTGCATGTATATCATGCTCCTATGGTCAATATCATTTAGATACACTAATTAACTAAACGAGATATTTTAAATGCACTAGCTAGTTCTTACTGCTTAACTGAGTGTTTGGGCTTGAATTTAAGGACCCAAAGTGCTGTGAGTTCTCAATGTTTGATAAGAGTTTTTGGGCTTTTAGAAAAGAAGTTAACAATATGATGGATTTAGTGTCACGGTCCAAACTCAACAACCAATGCATTTTTCGTTTTAGCCCGACTCAGCTGAGCTACCTAAAGAAATTTGGGCCTCATGATTTTGTCCCATAGAGTTCTAATCTGAAAGTGTTTCAACAGTTCAATCTTGAATTCGCCTTCGTATGACCCTGGACTCTTCCTTCTCATTCTGATGTGGGATTTCCCTAAAATGAATTCAAAGCGAATTCCTTTCGAGTTCAACCACTGGCGGTCCTTGGCTGGCACTCACCCTCAAAGAGAGTTTTATCCACCACCCTTTTAAGTCATCTCTAGGTTTTTAGGCCTCATGATTTTATATCCTCGAGCATTAATCATAAAGGGAATAATTAATTTCTAAACTCGCTTTTATATGATTCCTAATTTTCCTTCTCATTCGGATGTGATATTTGTCTAACCCCTTTTGAGTTAATCTGCCACCTGTCCTTGTTGGACTGTTAAGACTTGATTTGCTGTGTTCTCGGACCATGAAAACTAGATCATAAAAGCCAAAGTAGGCCAGCCATTAGCCATAGGAAGAATCATAGGAAGAATAATTGCGTGGTCACATACAATAAACGACAAATAACTATCAAATAGCGTGGACGTCGTTATTAGGTCATCTACCCATTTTCTATTTTAGTCCCATCTCTTTCCAACACGTAAAGTGCATTACCCCTGGTTGTCTTCTCCTCCAAGCACTAATAAACCTTTTATATATGTAAAAAGCGCTCCATTCGAAGTTGATCATAATTATCTCACCAAATTACAACTCTTCATGCTTCTATTTTGTAGCATTGCATAAAAATCTATTAGTGCATTTTTGTAATTATTTTATAGTTCTTCATGCCCCTCTTCTTTTTTTTGGGTTAAGGATTAACAGCAAAAATCAATAGTATCGAAACATCATATATTGATGGTACAAACGTTAATCCTTTAATGTTATACCAACTTTTTGCTAGTCTCTTTCATTTTTGTCCGATGACAATAACGTTACATATAAATCTTATCTCTTTGATAACCAATTCTTTGTTTCATAATAATTGACATGCGGTATACACTTTCCCACTAAGACACTCTACCAACAATTCAGTAATAATTAACCCACCAACTGCTTGTCTACATTGTTTTGCACTTCCATTTTTTTTAACTTGGCTTTCCACTTTCATAATAAAGCATAATAAAGTACCAAAAGTATGAGAGTGGCACTTATTTAATTGAGAACTAACTTCCACCGTCAAGTCCCTTATTGTAAATTTCAAAATATGGATGTTATTAAATCAGTAGAGAACCTTTAGTGCTAATAAAAAAAAAATATAAAATTAGATTTAAAAAGAAATGGACCGACGACATGGATAGTAGGGATTTATATAGTTGACCGGTGATTGAAGTATAATTGTTATTGTAGCTAAACCATAAAGTATTATAAGTAAAAGAAACTCGAATTCATTCTTGAAACTAACTGATCATTCTAGATAGCATACTAACGGTGAAAATCTAAACCCACCCCACCAAAACACCCAAGAACCTTCCCCCAAAAGTGTCATGTGCGTTGAAATTGTGAGAACGGAAAAAGAGACGTACGAGACAAGTCATAGTCTGGTAAACTCCTTAAATCAGCCATTTCCACTTATAAGTACAAACAGAACTTAAATTAAATCAGCCAGTACACGAACTTAAATTATACTACATCACATGGGGTGCCCCTTCTCTATATTCCTAGGGTAACTAAAAACAGGTCACATGTTCCCATTTACCTAACCAATTTGGCAAAATTAAAGCCATTTCTTTTGGTCTGAGATTTTAACAATTGAATAATTTAATTAAGAAAAATGTAGAGAAGAGTAATCCTCAAAGTAAGCATCAAAAGAAAAAAAAAAAAAAAACTCTCAAAATAAGCATGAGAAAGAGAGAAAAAAATAAACTATTTTATTTCATGATGCGAATCAACCTTGTGAACCAAAGCAACTATATATACAATTATTCACTTATTCTAATGAGAGTAAACAATTATTTTAAGTTGATGTACATAAATTCCTCATGTATCTGAATCATTTATTTGTAGATTTTAGAAGGGAATATCTGTCCCTTTTTTAGACCCCTTTCATCGGCAAACTCTGCATATAGGTCAACATTTTCTATACAAAAAAAAGGAGAATCACCATATGTAATAGTTGTGATGTAACTCTGCATAATACTTTGATCTATTTATATAATGCATCTTTTAATACATCTTTTAATAGAACTTCTTACATGTCACATAAAAATGACTTTTTTTTAGCTTTCCACCGGTGTCCGATATCTGTATTGGGTACGATTAAATTTGAATTTACGCTAACAAGTTTCATAATGAAGGTAAAGCGCTTCCTAATAAAAATGAATCAATATCCAAAGCTCAAACTCAAGACATCTAATTTTTAAAAAAAATAAAAAAAAAAAAAAAAGGAGTACATAATACTTAACTAAAATTACACTAGGTACATAAGAAATGAATTATCGATGAAAAAATAGCGGTAATAAAAAGAAGATCAGAGCAGAGTAATCCTCAAGTAATAAGAGTAAACCGAAACAGCTCACATGATCCAATATTTAACCATCCCTAAAAACCTTGGCTAATCGAAAAGCCATTTTGTATGGTGTAAAATTTTAATTAACCGATGAACAATTTAACTAAAAAGAAAATTAGTACTTATCTCCTTATTCATTTTCTTTCTTAGTGACTCTAACACACATAATAGAAAAGAAAGAAAAAAAGTAAGCATGAGTAAAAATAAACTGTGAAATGCTTGAAAATGAGAGAAAAATGATACCGGTACAATTCAAACTTGTTTCACTTTTCTAATTTCTAATTAATGATAACGAGAAGAAACAATTATTGTAATTTATATATAAATTTCTCATAAAACGAATTAATACAACTTCTTACAAGATTGTGAACTTTTCTCTCTCTCATCTTCGATATTTCCTTATCCTTCCAGACATTATTACCTTTACCAAAATGCACAGTTCAACTTTATTGGACCACAAATTAAGAGCGAGAAAGAAAGAAAAAAAGAAGTGTAAATAGTAGAAAAATAAAAATAGAATAAAAGTTGGTCCAAAAAGTAATTAAAAAGAGAAATAATTACTTCACCCCCTGCTTCAATCTTCATCATCTTCAAACTATTAAACACTCACATCACAACTTCTTGCAATTTGATACTTAACAGCGTTATTTCCAACAATAATTCCACCATCTCCAGGATGGTTACTAAACGGAACATAAGCAGAACACGTAACATGTAAATGGTAATGCCCCGTTGTAATAGTGCCAACTCTCCATTTAACACGTCCATCAACTTTAAAATCAAGCCAAACACCACCATTTTGCTGATCATCTTTTAAAGTTTGTCCATTATATGGAGCAATAGGAACATTATTACTATAAACAAACGGTGACCATATGTTAACATCCTTATGACCTTGATAAACTGATGGTATTTGAGTATAGTACGTAATTTGCTGGTTATGGTAATTTGCATACGTTTTCATTTTGTCGTAGTAAATACCTATTTTGTCATTAGGGTTACGGGCAAATATAGTGACTTGGATTGATGTAGAGAAGATGTTTGGTGCTGATACGTTGAAGTTAAAGATGGTTGCATCTTGAAGAATGAAACGTGGTTTTTTAGGTTGAAGAATTGCCCATATTAGAAGGATGGTTAAGAGGATGAGGAAGAGGAAGATGAGGATTCCGGCGCATAGTCGCCGGATTATTTTTTGTTTTCTGTCTTTGTGGTGACTGCATTTGCCTGACATCTTGATTTTCCGGTGGTAGCTCCGGTGATGGTGATGGTGGTGAAGGTGAGGTTGTGGAGAGTATAAAGTGAAGAAGAAAAGGGAAGTGAGTGGATGAGGTGATTGGTTATCTATATAGAGTGATAAGGTGGGGTGAGCAAGTGAGAAGAAGTGTGCTTTACAAGCCATGTTCCCATTTACCTAACCAATTTGGCAAAATTAAAGCCATTTCTTTTGGTCTAAGATTTTAACAACTGAATAATTTAATTAAGAAAAATGTAGAGAAGAGTAATCCTCAAAGTAAGCATGAGGGAAAAAAAAAAAAACTCTCAAAATAAGCATGAGAAAGAGAGAGAAAAAAAACTTTTTTATTTCATGATGTGAAATCAACCTTGGGAAATAAAGCAACTATATATACAATTATTCACTTCTTCTAATGACAGTAAACAGTTATTTTAAGTTGATATACATAAATTTCTAATGTATCTGAATCAATTATTTGTAACTTTTAGAAGGGAATATCTGTCCCTTTTATAGCCACCTTTCATTGGCAAACTCTGCATATTGGTCAACATTTTCTATACGAAAGGAGAATCACCATATGTAATAGTTGTGATGTAAATCAGCATAATACTTTAATCTATTTATATAATGCATCTTTTAATACATCTTTTAATAGAAATTCTTACTTTTCACATAAAAATGACTTTTTTAGCTTTTCGCCAGTGTCCGATAACTGGATTGGGTCCGATTAAATTTGAATTTGCGCTAACAAGTTTCATAATGAAGGTAAAGTGCTTCCTAACAAAAATGAATCAATATCCAAAGCTCAAGCTCAAACTCAAAACCTCTAATTGAGAAGGAATGAATACATATAGAAGCGAATCCAGAATTTCAAGAGGATGGGTTCACCATTAGCTATGATTTTTTTTTATTTCTTTTGTCTTTGGTACATTGCAGCTTAGCGTCTATAGGGTTTTTTTTTTAATTTTGCCTTGTGGGACTTGGGTAATTAGAAATAAAGGGGAAAAAAATTCATTAGAGGTAATATAAAATAGAAACATGATTTTTACTTTTGGGTAATTAGAATTATAGAAGAAAAAAGAATTAGAATAATATAAAAAGGAAAGTTAAAAGGCTGCTTTAATAAATAGAAACACGATTTTTACTTTTGGGTAATTAGATTATAGAAGAAAAAGGATTTGGAATAATATAAAAAGGAAAGTTAAAAGGCTGCTAAAAATAAAAGCATAGAATGTGCAGGAGTTCGGGTTCGATCCCGAGACCTTGAGGAAATAAACACAACCCCTAACCAGTCTTTCCACTCCTTTCGACTTTTGACTTCCTTCAGGTAATATTAGATATATTTTTAGAATTATACACATATTATATCGAGTTTAGTCGAGTGACCATGTGTTCACGTGACCCAAAATCAATACATAAATTCGCCACTGAATACATAAACTAGGTACATAAGAAATGAATTATTGATGAAAAAAATAGCAGTAATAAAAAGAAGAGCAGAGCAGAGTAATCCTCAAGTAATAAGAGTAGACCGAAACAGCTCACACGATCCAACATTTACCCGTCCCTAAAAACCTTGGCTAATCGAAAAGCCATTTCGTATGGTCTAAAATTTTAATTAACCGACGAACAATTTAACTAAAAAAAAAATGAGAGTTGCTAAATTACTACACCAATTTGACTCAAATTTGGTCACATTTATGTAAAAACTACCATAACCTTTATTTTATAATTTTAAATTAAGATAAACTTTGAGAAGAAAATATAGAAATGACATTAAGTAAGATAAATTATTAAATTTATTTTTTCAATAATCATATGAATTTACCCCATTTGGGCCATTGTGGCCAAAATAGTGTGGCAAAAAGACCTTATTGAGTTGGTAAATTGCCACACCAATTTGACCCAAATTTGGCCACACTTATATAAAAACCACCATAACCCCTATTGTACAATTTTAAATTAAGATAAACTCCTGATTCTTTTTCTTTCTTAGTCACTCAGCACACATAATAGAAAAAAAAAAAAAAAAAAGTAAGCATGAGTAAAAAAGACTGTGAAATGCTTGAAAATGAGAGAAAAATGATACTGGTACAATTGAAACTTGTTTCACTTTTCTAATTTCTAATTTCTAATTTCTAATTAATGATAATATATATATATATATATATATATATATATATATATATATATATATATATCTCACAGACCGAATTAATACAACTTCTTACAAGATTGTGAACTTTTCTCTCTCTCATCTTCAATATTTCCTTCCTTCTCCTTCCAGACATTATAACCTTTGCCAAAATGCACAGGTCATTCAACTTTATGGGACCACAAATTAAGAGCGAGAAAGAAAGAAAAAAAGAAGTGTAAATAGTAGAAAAATAAAAATAGAATAAACGTTGGTCCAAAAAAGTAATTAAAAAGAGAGATAAATACTTCACCTCCTGCTTCAATCTTCATCATCTTCAAATTATTAAACACTCACATCACAACTCCTTGCAATTTGATATTTAACAGCGTTATTTCCAACAATAATTCCACCATCTCCAGGACGGTTACCAAACGGAACATAAGCAGAACACGTAACATGTAAATGGTAATGCCCCGTTGTAATAGTGCCAACTCTCCATTTAACACGTCCATCAACTTTAAAATCAAGCCAAACACCACCATTTTGCTGATCATCTTTTAAAGTTTGTCCATTAAATGGAGCAATAGGAACATTATTACTATTAACATAAGGTGACCATATGTTAACATCCTTATGACCTTGATAAACTGATGGTATTTTAGTAAAATACGTAATTTGCTGGTTACGATAATTTGCATACGTTTTCATTTTGTCGTAGTAAATACCTATTTTGTCATTAGGGTTACGGGCAAATATAGTGACTTGGATTGATGTAGAGAAGATGTTTGGTGCTGATACGTTGAAGTTAAAGATGGTTGCATCTTGAAGAATGAAACGTGGTTTTTTAGGTTGAAGAATTGCCCATATTAGAAGGATGGAGAGGAAGAGGAAGATGAGGATTCCGACTAGGATTATTTTTGGTCTTAGTGGTTGGGGGTGATCGCATTTGCATTTGCATTGCTTGACTGACATCTTGATTTTCCGGTGGTGGTGATGGTGGTGAAGATGAGGTTGTGGAGAGTATATTTCTACTATTAATAAGCAGGGGCGGATCTAAAGAGGGCCGAGGGTGTTCACCCGAACACCTTCGGCAAAAAATTACAGTGTATATATAGGATAAATTTTTTGTATTTATGTGTATATATTAACTTTTGAATACTCGAATAAATTATATTTAGCTTCTTCTTATTTTAAAACCCCCCGAATAAAATCCCGAAGGCCATTTAATAAGAGGGAATGGATTTCAAAGTGAATTGACTGTTTTGCCCTTAGTATTTAAATTTATCCCATGGGTTCTCTTTGTGTAATTTGGTAGGGATAAGGCACCGTTACCCCCCTGAACTATACCCGAATTTGCTACGACACACCTTACCTTTCAGGGTGAATCATTACCTTAAACTTATTTAAAATAATATATTTCGTATAGGAGAGTGACATACACTCTCCTTGCCACATGTGTATTTATTTATTTATTTATTTTTTTAATTTTTCAGCTTACGTGTCAATTTTTTTTAAAATAAAAATAAAAAACTGAATTTTCATTAAAAAAAAAGAGTTTTAAAACCGTCTTTTTTTTTTTAATTTGAAAATTTGATTTTTTAAACCCATTTAAAAAAAAAAAAAAAAAACTAAAAACATGGATTAAAAGCTGAATTTTCTTTTAAAAAAGGATTTTTTAAAACCCTTTTTAAAAAAAAAATTGATTTTTTTTTTTTTTTAAAACCCGTTTTTGAAAAAGAAAAAAAAAGCCGAAAAATGATTTTTTTTTTAAATATGGAAAAATGGATTTGTTAAAAATATGGAAAACTTGATTATTTTTTTAAAATGTCTTAAAAAATCTTGATTTCATTTTCTTAGGACACTTTTATTTTTCAAATAAAATCCGGAAAAATATTTTTCTTGCCAAAATGTGAAAAAAAGCCGAATTTTTATAAAATTTTGAAAAAATTAATTATTTTCTTAACATGTGGAAAACCCGTTTTTTAAAACTAAATGTGGAAGACTAGATTTATTTTCAAATTTTTAAGAAAATGCATTTTTAAGAAAAAAAAATTAAGTTTTCCCTTTTTTATGTTTACTCAAAAGAGATGAAACACACTTCTCTTTGCCACATCAGCGTTTGGGGTATTCCGTTTTAAATAAGTTTAGAAAAAGGTAATGGTAAAAGGTAAGGTGTGTCGTTTATTCGGGGGGTTGGTGCCTTTGTCCCCTAATTTGGTAAGTATTTCAACTTTTGGGGCCTTTATACACCCTCAAAAGATGATGTCAGCTGTACGTTTATCTATTTTACTATGTATGCTTTGTCAAGCTGTGGGTCCCACCAAAGTTCGGACCACTTGACTGTTGATCCTGAAACTTTTTCCTTAAAACTACCAAGTGGCAAACTTGTATAGGCACAAAATCTATGGTCCCAATGCAGATACTAAATTCCTTCTGTAGTCCTTTTGCTTGCTTAAATTCTATTTGTACGCCTTATTTAGTGTAATATCTTATAGTTTGTAGGACTAAAGTTTTGCTGGGATATACATATTTTAAGTATTAATTGATTCACCAATTATATTAATTTGTAAAAAAAATGGTACCCTATTCAATTAAGTAACTACTCCAACTTGAAGGAACGAAGGTAAAAACATTCTAATCCCTTTATTTATGTTGCATAGCGATACAAAGAAATGTTCTAATATTTCTAATTTAGATTAGTTTTAAAGTTTCACAAAACTGATGCATTACTTTTTTAATTAAAATTATCATAGTGAAATTATAAATTAAGAATAGAATTATTCTTTTGTACTATATCGATCTATCCCATTGTATATGGCACGATTGCCATAAGGAGATTTTAACAACAATTTCATTATGAATTTTAAATTTATTTTATTAAAGCTGTGCACTTTTGTAAATCTTGCAAACTCTTAAGTCATCTTTTTGTGGCCGAAAAGGTTTTGAATGTGCTAATGCCATGTGATGGTGACACGTGATTAATTTGGTGAAAACAAAATACTTTCGCCGTCTCAATTTATGTGATACTTTTCGCTTTTCAAGAGTTAATTTGACTAAACGTTGAAACTAAATTAGATCAGATTAACTCAATATTTTAAGAAAATTTATATATTTGAAAAATACATGAAAAGTACTATAAGTTGCAACTTTTCTTATATCAATTTGGTGAAAAAATACATTTTAAAATGTTAGTCAAAGTTCATGCAGTTTAAATTTCGGAAAGAAAAAAGTATCACATAATTTGGGATAGAGAATAATAATATTCAGATTCACCTTTCTTTGCGCTTCTTTCTTTGTGAATCGGATTTTGATCATTTTAACCAACTCATAATAGAGAAAAAGACTACTATTTCAAAAGCTGATAACAATTTAGTTTGGTAAAAATGCTCCTTTAGATATAAAGGACATCTTTATTCATTTATGTGCATGTAATGGCATGCTTATGTATTTAAATTAACATATATAAGCACCATTTTATATAATGTCTAACATATAGCAATGCAAGCCATTTTTAAAATATCATCTAAATTGATAAGTTTGCAAAAGAAATGAAAAATACTGTAATTTATCTTAGAAAAAGTTGCCATTTTACTTTAGAAATTTATCCTTGATTACAAGCAGAGATAGGGATTCACGTGAATTTAATAATTTTTGCCTAAATTACATATTTCAATTACAAAATTCATAAAATAATACTCCCTCTGTTTCAATTTATGTGAACCTATTTCCTTTTTAGTCTGTGCCAAAATGAATGCCGTCTTTCCTAATTTGGAAATAAATTCACTTTATGAAATGATTCTGGTACGAAATATTCAAGACTTATTTTGAACCACAAGTTTCAAAAGTCTTGTTTCTTTTAAATGTCGTGCGGGGTCAATGGATTATAAACTAAACGGGGAAAGTATAATTTTGCTTATGTTGGGCCCGGGCTTTCACTAGTATTGAAGAAGAAAAGGGAAGTGAGTGGATGTGGTGATTGGTTATCTAGATAGAGTGATGAAGTGGGGTGAGCGAGTGGAAGTGTCCTTTTAAACAAAAAATAATTATCTTCCTTTCAATTTAAGTTTCTTATTTAGTAAATTGGCGTTTAATTAAACACTATTAGTCTATGCATAATAAGTTTACAATCATAAAATTTAAAGGATATTTTAGTACATTACAATATTTCTTAAATTCTATGTCTAGTCAAACTAGGGCACTTAGATTGAGAAGAAGGGAGTACTGGATATTCAAAATTCAACGGCTCTGTTAATTTGGATCCGCATTGGATAAATTTACTGTAGTTTGTAGGATCAATAGCTCGCTACCAAGATATTCTCCATTCTCATGCCTGTCACTCGAAATTACTGATTAAGGATAAAGGCATGGTAGAACCAGAGACATACAGGGGTTCATCCCAAACTTTATTTATTGATAAATACACTGTATATGTAAGGTTAAAATCATTTTTTTTTTATGAACATACACATGAATGTTGAATTCTTTTACTTTTTATGCATTTAATTTCTTATATTTGAATGAAAATTTGATTCTGCCACTAACTTGAAGAATTTCGATCATCCCATCACATGGTAAAGAATGGGAAAAAGGTTACTCCTTAGGAGTGAAGACATGAATGAGTTTACTCAACTGAGATTATAGTTATAGTTGGTGGTTGTAATCTATTAAAGTTTCTCTTTTATATTGGTTGTAATCTATTAAAGTTTCTCTTTTATATCTTTTGATCTTCACTGTTCATCCATCCATCCTAATTGAATTTTTTTATTTTGAACGCTGATATGTTTATTAAAATTTTCCTGCATTAATAAAATGGTTAATTATTCAAAAGAGAATCATATATAATTGTCTACTTATAAAAAGTCGACGTAGTAATTTGAAAAGAAAAGATAATAACTAACATGATCATTTAAACTGATAATTGCAAAAGATAGCATTGCACCCTCACAAACCAAAGGATATAAAGGTCAAGTGCAAAATATTTTATGTTCCGTAAAGTTTGTTTTACCTGAAATGGATGCTTTTTGAAAGCTAAATACATTTTACTTCTCTTTCTCTCCTTTTCAAATTCTCTGTTTAGCTTGTGAAAATGGTTATTAACAAATGATTAAGTAATTTAAAATTTAAAGGCTTAATGCTAATGCAGCGTTCTGAATTCGTCTCTTTTTTTCATTTTAGCACCTTAACTAAGTGTTGTTCTTATTGAACCCGCAAGTCATTCTCAAGTGTGTCTATCAAACACAATCTGACTTATATAGTATTTTATCTTCAATGTAGCAACATGCTAATATATATTCTAATTTAATTATGACATTTTTTTTAGCTAAAATTAACAGCAATTGAGAGGAAAAAAAAAGTAAGCTCTTAATTAAGCCTTAATAAAAGAAAAACCAAAGCAGAAGCGACATCCATTATCCAATAGCGCAAAGAATAAACTGCGATAAATGCCTAAAATATTGCCACAATTTATTTTTTTCGTCTAATAAAAATCACATTTAGAGGGCTTGATAGACACCTTTGAGGATGAGTTTAGTAATTCAATAAGAGCAATATTTAGTTAAAGTGCCAAAATAAAAAATAAAAGATAAGTTTGGGGTACTCCATATGCATTAGGCCTTTAAAAGATAATGATGGAAAGTATAGTGTGAATAAAAGCTTAAATGACACGTCTATGTCGTAATAGGGGCCCGCTTGCATTATGGGTTCCCAGCTAAGCCAGCCGACATCTGTTTGGATTTTCGAATATCCCAAATTGGTTAAAGGGAACTATATAGGAACCATAAATTTTTCATGTAGATAATCAAAATTAATAAATAGTCAAATACAAAAAACAAACTGGGTTATTATTTTTTTAATGAAATAATAAAACAGCATGAAAGTTTCCTTATGCCACATTTTTAAATTCCATTTAATACAACGTTCTCTTCTTATTTTATTATTAATTATTAAAATTGTTGTTGTTATTACTTCGTTCAAGAAAGAGGAAGCAAAATATGTAAATTGAAAGATAAAGTTTTATTATCTTATAATGTAAAAGCTACGACGAGATTAACAGGGAAAATTTTCAAGTATCCTGTGATCCTTTTTTTTTCTTTCTTAACTTAATTGATTTAACTCATGAATCCATAGTAATACAATTAAGCTCTCCTAAACAATCATTATAAGACATTAACGGGTGGCTAATCATTATCACAAGCTAATATCTTAACTAAATGTTTCTATTTTCGTTACTGATATTATTAGTAACGTCACTACTTATCTAATAATATCTAAAAATAATAAGGCACTCTTTTATATGAACGGGAGTTTCATTAGTGTGATAGTAAGGAATTTAATGAGGATGGGAACAGCATAACAAGGGTGATAATGAAATGTGCATGATATATATAGACAAAATTAACTCAAACAATGCAGCCGACCAAGTAGGAAATAGTGCACCAAGGCCCCTACGTTTGGAAGTTTCATGTATACACCACGAGTCCAAAATGATGTTATGAAGAAAAGGGAGAAATGAATAAATCATTAAGTAAATTGGAAAATATGTGAGAGATGGAAATATAAGAGTTCGTATGATATATTTGGTCTGTCTCAATTTATATGACACATTTTCTTAATTTATTTTTTAAAAATATTATATTATTTAGAAATGATTTAATTTTAAAAATTTTATTTTATTCTTACAGTGAGATGATTTATATTACAAATAATGCAGCTGACTAAGCAGGGATGGTGCACTAAAGCCCTCACCTTTGGAAGGCTCATTAATAGTGACAAAAATTGAAATTTAAATGACAATCCTTTGCTATAAAGGTGACTACGTCTTACTGGGTTTATTAACCAAGATTTCAAAAGTGATGTTATAAGAAAGGGAGAAATGAATAAATCGTGAAATAAATTGACAAGTGTATAATGAGTGAGAGCGAAGATTAAGAATATATGTGTATGATATTTTCTTAATCATGGAAAAGAAGAAAAGCTTTTCAAGCAACCATCCATGTGGTCAAGATTGTGAGCTTTTCTCTCTCTCTTCTTCGATATTTCCCTATCCTTCCAGACATTATTACCTTTACCAAAATGCACGGTTCAACTTTATGGGACCACAAATTAAGAGCGAGAAAGAAAGAAAAAAAGAAGTGTAAATAGTAGAAAAATAAAAATAGAATAAACGTTGGTCCAAAAAAGTAATTAAAAAGAGAGATAAATACTTCAACCCCTGCTTCAATCTTCATCATCTTCAAATTATTAAACACTCACATCACAACTCCTTGCAATTTGATACTTAACAGCGTTATTTCCAACAATAATTCCACCATCTCCAGGATGGTTACCAAACGGAACATAAGCAGAACACGTAACATGTAAATGGTAATGCCCCGTTGTAATAGTGCCAACTCTCCATTTAACACGTCCATCAACTTTAAAATCAAGCCAAACACCACCATTTTGCTGATCATCTTTTAAAGTTTGTCCATTATATGGAGCAATAGGAACATTATTACTATAAACAAACGGTGACCATATGTTAACATCCTTATGACCTTGATAAGCTGATGGTATTTGAGTATAGTACGTAATTTGCTGGTTATGGTAATTTGCATACGTTTTCATTTTGTCGTAGTAAATACCTATTTTGTCATTAGGGTTACGGGCAAATATAGTGACTTGGATTGATGTAGAGAAGATGTTTGGTGCTGATACGTTGAAGTTAAAGATGGTTGCATCTTGAAGAATGAAACGTGGTTTTTTAGGTTGAAGAATTGCCCATATTAGAAGGATGGTTAAGAGGATGAGGAAGAGAAAGATGAGGATTCCGGCGCATAGTCGCTTGATTATTTTTTGTCTTTTTTCGTGGCGAGGGCATTTGCATTCCTTGACTGACATCTTGATTTTCCGGTGGTAGCTCCGGTGATGGTGATGGTTGTGAAGATGAGGTTGTGGAGGGTATACAGTGAAGAAGGAAAGGGAAGTGGGTGAATGAGGTGATTAGTTATCTATATGGAGTGATAAAGTGGGGTGAGCAAGTGAGTGGAAGTGTCCTTTTAAACAAAAAATAATTACCTTCCTTCCAATTTAAGTTTCTTATTTAGTAAGTTAGCGTTTAAACACTATATCGTATATACATAATAAGTTTACAATTATAAAATTTAAAGGACATTTTAGTACATTATAAGATTTTTTAAACTCTATATCCAGTCAAACTAAGACACTTAAATTAAGAAGAAGAGAGTATTCAATATTCAAAATTTAACGGCTCTGTTAATTTGGATCTACGTTGAATAAATTTATTGTTGTTTGTAGGATAAATAGGCTGCTACCAAGAGATTCTCCATTCTCACACCTATCACTCCAAATTACTGATTAAGGATAAAGGCATGGTAGAACCAGAGACATATAGGGGTTCATCCCAAACTTTATATATTGATAAATACACTGTACGTGTAAGGTCAAAATTAATTTTTTTTTTATGAACATACACATGAACGTTGAATTCTTTTACTTCTAATGCATTTAATTTCTTATATTTGAATGAAAATTTGGTTCCGCCACTGATTAAAAGAATTCCAATCATCCCATCACACGGTAAAGAGTGGGAAAAAAGTTACTCCTTAGGGGTGAAGACATGAATGAGTTTACTCAACTGAGATTATAGTTATAGTTGGTAGTTGTAATCTATTAAAGTTTCTCTTTTATATTGGTTGTAATCTATTAAAGTTTTTCTTTTATATCTTTTGATCTTCACTGTTCATCCATCCATCCTAATTGATTTTTTTTATTTTGAACGCTGATATGTTTATTAAAACTTTCCAGCATTAATCAAATGATTAATTATTCAAAAGAGAATCATATATAATTGTCTAGTTATAAAAAGTCGAGGTAGTAATTTGAAAAGAAAAGATAATAACTAATATGATCATTTAAACTGATAATTGCAAAAGATAGCATTGTACCCTCACAAACCAAAGGATATAAAGGTCAAGTGCAAAACATTTTAAAGTTTACTTTACCGGAAATGGACGCTTTTTGAAAGCTAAATACATTACATTTCTCTTTCTCTCCTTTTCAAATTCTCTGTTGAGCTTGTGGAAATGGTTAGTAACAAATGATTAAAGTAATCTAAAAGATAATGATGGAAAGCAGGGTGAATAAAGCTTAAATGACACGTTTATGTAGTAAAAGGGACCCACTTGCATTATGGGTTCCCAGCTAAGCCAACCGACATCTGTTTGGATTTTCGAATATCCCAATTGGTTAAGGGAACAATATAGGAATCATAAAATTTCATGTAGATAATCAAAATTAATAAATATTCAAATACTAAAAACAAACTGAGTTATTATTTTTTAATGAAATAATAAAACAGCATGAAAGTTTCCTTATGCCACATTTTTAAATTCCATTTAATACAACGTTCTCTTCTTTTATTATTATTAAAGTTAAAATTGTTGTTGTTGTTGTTGTTACTTCTTTCGAGAAAAGGGAAGCAGAATATGTAAATTGAAAGCTAAGATTTTATTATCTTACAATGTAAAAGCTACGACAAGATTAACAGGGAAAATTTTCCAGTACCCTGTGATCCTTTTTTATTTATTTAATTGATTTAACTCATGAATCCATAGTAATACAATTAAGCTCTTCTAACCACAATCATTATAAGAGATTAACGGGTGGTTAATCATTATCACAAGCTAATATCTTAACTAAATGTTTCTATTTTCATTATGATATTATTAGTAACGTCATTACTTATCTAATAATCTCTAAAAATAATAAGGCGCTCTTTTATATGAACGAGAGTTTCATTAGTGTGATAGTAAGGAATTTAATGAGGATGGGAACAGCATAACAAGGGTGATAATGAAATGTGCATGATATATATATAGACAAAATTAACTCAATTAATGCAGCCGACCAAGTAGGAAATAGTACACCAAGGCCACTACCTTTGGAAGTTTCATGTACACACCACGGGTCCAAAATGATGTTATAAAAAAAGGGAGAAATGAATAAATCATTAAGTAAATTGGAAAATATGTGAGAGATGGAAATATAAGAGTTCGTATGATATATTTGGTCTGTCTTAATTTATATGACACGTTTTTTAAATTTATTTTTAAAAAATATTATTATTTAGAAATGATTTAGTTTTAATATTTCTTTTTTATTCTTACAGTGAGATAATTTATATTACAAATAATGCAGCTGACTAAGTGGGGACGGTGCACTAAAGCCCTCACCTTTGGAAGGTTCACTGATAGGGACAAAAATTGAAATTTAAATGACAATCCTTTGCTATTTAAGTGACTACGTCTTACAAGGTTTATTAACCAAGATTTCAAAAGTGATGTTATAAGAAAGGGAGAAATGAATAAAATAAATCGTGAAATAAATTGACGGGTGTATAATGACAGAGAGCGAAGATTAAGAATATATGTGTATGATATATTCTTAATCATGGAAAAGAAGAAAAGCTTTTTAAACAACCATCCATGTGGTCAATATTTAACATCATTTTCCTTTGCGTGATATTCCATCATATATCGACTTGCTAATGGTCACTTTTCCCCTAATCACTAACAGTGGCGGTGTCAGAATTTTCACTAAAAGGGTTTAAAATATGAAAAAGTAAACACACAAAAAAATCAAAAGGAATTCAATGTCTCTTATATATAAATAAAAAATAATTTTAACTATGTATAAACAATATAATTTTTTGCCGAAGGGAGTTCGGATGAGCCCCTTGACCCTTCCTCCCTCCGCCCTACTCACTAACCTAAAGATTCTCTACAGTCTATTAGTTAACCATATGGATCCAAGGAAATAAAATTTTGCTTCTAATTATTCTTGGATTTTACAATTAGCCGTCTCAAACAAGACAAGAAAAGACTCAAGTCAAAAGTTCAATCAACAACTGTCTACCTGGAAATTCTAGGCAGATACGTGTGAAAAATTATGGTATCGTCGGTTCTACATTTTTCTAGTACACCCTTATGATTTGATTATAAATGATTGAACATGGGATTAGTTAAACACTAAAAATTAAGAATTAGAAACGAATAATTTCTATCACTAAACGGTAAAAATCTTTCATTAATTTTATTTAACAAGGAATAATAAGAAAACCGGATTAGCAATTTGGCGAAAATTTTATAGCTTATTTTCTTTTGTAGTGACAACATTAAGAGAGAAGCTTTTTGAAAATAAAACAAAGAACAGTGAGATTGAGTTAGGCATATTTAAGAATTATATCACTATACAAGAAAATAGCCATTAGCGATGGATAACTTATGCCGCTAAACAACAAAAAAATCTTTACTAATCTTAATTAACGATGAATTATTGACATATTATCAGGAAAAAAAATATTAGACAGATTAGCAATAATTTCGATAATTCTTTGATAGTGTATGAAAGAAAAAATTTCCTTTAGAAAACAGAAAGAAATGAATAGAGGTAGTCTTGTAACTGGTAAGAGGTCCTAAATCAATAGACTCGAAATAGGCGATTTTTGTTTTCGTTCCTCTACTTTTATTCGTTTCGTTTTTACTAATGAAATATGGTATCCAAATTTATTAGGTAAAGATCGGTAGAGGAGAACAAGTTGGTGACAAAAATTCCTTAAAAATTAATTTTCATATATCTTGGACTACGAGGACTCCAATAGTGCTTCTAGTTTCCATTCCATTCTCTTACTATTTTTTGTCCTACTATATACACACTTAAGATTTAAAATAAAATATAAATTTATATCCAAATTCACTGATGAAAATTTTACACAAGGCACTTTAGAGACAGTAGGTTATTGTATATTATTCACTTACATTCACTAGAAACAATTACCTTCCGCTGTCTTTTTTAAGTAACTTAATTGTATAATAAAATTTCTGTTGCCATTGAATAAAAATTGAACTCGTAACATCCCTTACATATAAAGGAAGATTTAGAATTCTAAGACTCTAAGTTGATGGGTTCTTAAAGTTCGATCTATTATACTTTTGAATTTTTGAGTTCTACAATATCTAATACAGTATTATTTAGTAAAACTTTAATACTTTTTCACATATATTTATCTATATTTCGCGTCAAAAGTGTGCTTTATATCTGCCACGGCTTACATTCATATGAGCCATGGTGGAAAAATGAGGGGGCCTTTCAAGTTTAGTGTCACAAATTAGGTCATGTGTACTAATTTTAAGTACACATGAAGCTAGAAATCCCCTTGTTGATTTTGGAAAAGAAGAACTAATATTTTGTTGCTGGAAAAAGCAAGAAGCAGCACAGAGAAGCCCCCACAAATGCCATTTTAATGTTTTTTTTTTTTCTGGTGTCACTTAACAAATCTAAGGCCCCGTTTGTCCATAGATAAAAAAAAAAAAAAAATTACTTTTTTTTAAAATTTTGGAGTTGGAGTTGGAGTTGTGTTTGGCAATAGTTTTTGAAATTGTAGTTTTTTATGAAATATAGTTGTAAAAAAGTGAAAAAAGTGAATTTTTAAAAAAAATAAGTTTTTTGAGTTTGTGATATTTCGGAATACAACTTGAAGTTGTATTCAAAATTCTCATGATCAAACGCTGATTCCGAAAAAAAAGTGAAAAAAAATTTCGAAATAAAATAAATAATTCTTATGGCCAAACGGTGCTAAGTAAATGCGCAGTCCCCACAGGAATTTCATATACTTGACTTTATCATTGTAATGTCCAGATTCTAAAAGTAAAAAGGTTTACTTTTGGGTTCTGACACACACTGATTCACACATATTCCTTGGAAAATTTCAATTATTTGTAGTACTTGTAAGAGAACTTTAACAAACAACATCTTCGTCGAAGTTTGAGCTCTCTGATTATCATCATAGTATTACACACAAATTCAGAAATTTCCTTTAAAGTGTTGGCCATCTCATCCAATGTATGAGTTACACGTGATTCCAAGTAAGATTTTTCTTTTTCGTTTTCTTGACCTATTCTATTGGTGTACACTCTCTCGCAATTTATATGACACATTTTGTTTTAATCTGACACAAAAAGAATCTCAATGTCTCGTAATTTAAAAAAGAGTTAATTCTAAAATAATTTTTTATTTTGAATGAGATAATTTATTATCACATAAATATGATTTTAGATAATAAGTTTTAAAAGTCTCTTGTTCGTTTTTAACTTGGTGCACAATTAAACAGTGACCCATTAATTGGAACGGAAGGAATAATTTTCAACTCTCTTATTATCATTTCCTGTGGGGAAAAAAAAAGGGTGTGTGTGTGGTGGTGGTGGTGTGTGGGGGAGGGCGGCGAGGGGGGTGGATTTTGGGGAGGAAAAGACTGAGAAATGATGTGAAATGTCCAAACAAAGTCTAAGTTGGATGGCGAAAAAGTAGATATGGAAAATGAAAGGAAGGATAGAGGGGAATCAAATGTGAGTCATATAGGTGTACCTCATTAGTCTTTTTCACACATTTAGTGCCTTTCTGAGTCCATTAAGATAGCAGAAAAAAGGGCCCTTCTTTTTTGACATTTGAGGACTTTGAATCATATAATTAGGTGTTGTTAGATATCATGAAAAAGGAGACTTTACATAATACTCAATTAAAATGCATTGTAAAGTTATGTCAAATAACTTCATAACACGAAATGCGAATGTCTTTCTTTTTTCTTTTCTTTCTTAGCGTCCAATTTCAGAAGCTCACTATTGATAACACGATCAATCCAGATTTGCGCCAGCAAGAATCACAAAAGAAATAAACCGCTTTTTCCCTGTAAAATTGTTTATATTCAGCACTCGAACTCAAAGTTTCTTGCTAGTTGAGGGGAGATATTTTATTTATTAACCACTACACTCCACACTTCTAGGAGGGTGTGTGTGATCGATAAATTAGACAGTTGAGCTATTATTTTAGGGTTTGTTATTTTTCTCTTGTAGTTTTTGAAGCAGAATTGAGGGTGTGTTTGGTATATGACAGAAGATGTTTCCAAGAAAATATTTCTCGGGAATTAAGTGATTTTCCTATTATTATTTTTTTTATTTTTTTTTTGTGTGTGTGTTTGGAAGGCTAAGTTGGAAAATGTCATTTTAAGAGCATTTGATGTTCAAAGCAAAATACAATGAGGTTTTTGAATTCGGAGTGCGAACTTCATGGTGGTGGGGGTAGCAGGGGCAAGGGTAGAGGAGGTGAGGGTGTGGCTTTGGGATAGCTAGGGGGGTAAGGTGGTGGAGGAGGAGAGGGGGGGGGGGGGGTAGGGGGGTATGTGGGGGTGGGTGGATAGTGCAGGGGTGTGTTTGCCGATGTGTTGGTGTATTTTTATCGAAAATGTTTTCCCTCAAATTTCTAAGGAAAATATTTTTGTTGTTGTAAAGTTGTTGAATGGTCTTAGGGTTTGTTCATTGGGGGAAAATTACACTCTATGTCTATTGGGATAAAATATTTACATGCTTTATGTCACACCCCAACGAGAAGCATGACGGGCTCCATCCCATAGGCCGGAAACCACCTGGCATAACAGTTACCATAATTATCATATAATATGACTGACTCGCACGCAGAATATATATATATATATATATATATATATATATATACATAACACACACACACACACACAAAGTATCGCGCCGGCAAGGCTATCACGAGAATATCAAAACCAAAACAAGGCCGACAAGGCCAGACATAATATCTACCTACCCCACTATGTCTATGAGCCTCTAAGAGTGTACATATGAACATATATCATGCTAACATAAACGTACCAAAAGATAGCAAGTCCGGAGTAGTGGCGACTGCTAACACCGTGAAGCCGGGAAGTCCTCTGCGCGGCGCTCTCCAATAAATACGGGACCGCGGACGAAATGCGCGCGTCCGTGCAATGGACGATCGGTATGGATAAAAATACTGAGTATGTAAGGCAGGGAGGTAATGACATAAGCAAGACTTACTATAACATAAATGATGATAGGAGAAACCTGGACATCTAGAAATTTCACGAGATGCAATGCATGATAAAAAATCATTTTTATACATACATATGTATAGTATCACGCCAGGCCATTTAGGCTCGGTGTTATATATATAGTATCCTGCCCGACTATTAAGGCTTGGTGTTATCATCATATCGTCGTCATCCCGGCCCTTTCGGGACGGTGCCGGCCGGCCGACTATAGTGCGTGTATATATATATATATATATATATATATATATATATATATATATATATATATATATATACACACACACACACACACGCACACACGCACACACACACGCATGGGCCTTTCGGAGTGACATAAGGTCGGTAACCTCCGAATAAATTATATATATATATATATATATGTATGTATGTATGTATACACACACACACGCGAAGTGAGAGTCAATAAACTGACATTGGGCCTTTCGGAGTGACATAAGGTCGGTAACCTCCGAATAAATTATGGAATTCGTATCGAATCCAAAGAAATAACTTAATGATGATAAACATGATAATATTTCAAGAATCAATCAAATAATTAAGGCATTAAGATTGAAATACATAGCATAGGAATGGAGTGAATTTGTTATGGAATGCTCATGTTCATGTTCTAGTTGGATTCGTGCCAAAGAAAGAGGGAAACGAACACCTTACATACCTTATTCGTCAAGCCACCACTCAAAAGGATCCTTTATTTCGATGCTTGCCTTTCACCCGAACCTATATTCAAAAATATATCCTTAATCATACCTCCATTATGTTCATACATCAACTTAGATGAGTTGTATATCGAAGGATAATTCGGGTTACGAGAATTCGGGCAGCATTTCCCCTATATAATCTGCTTCCTCCACTCCTCAAAACAACTCCCAAAACCACAATAAAATACCATTATTATCCTCATAACAAGATTATGCTCAAAACATGCTAATAATTATAGCTCAAGTTAATTTACAACTCAAGATACCATCAAATGCATATTTGAACTTTTAATTCCTCCAATTTTCTTCTCCTCAAATCCTTACATAATTACCAAACAAACTCATAAACATGAAACTAAGATGAAATCTTACCTCAAAATTCAATAACACTTCAATTCTATGGTTACTTCACCATAACAATACTCACTCAAGCATCTTCAAGAAGAGGAGACAAGGATAGACCTTACTTGGAAACCCCAATCACTTTAATCTTCACTTTGATCTTTGATTTAGGCTTGGAAATATGTTTGAATATGTTTTGTTGCGGTTTCTAGAGCTCTTTAGAACTTGGAAGTGTGTTTAAAATGATTAAAATGAAGAGGGGTCATCATACTTAAATTCTGGAAATTTCCACCGACCTTGACTTATATGGTTCGTATAATATTATACGGTCCGTATTTCCGGTCGTATAATATTATATGGACCGTATAATCCGACTCGTATCTCAGGTTTGTAATCTACCAGTTGCATTGGAAAGGAGACTTTCTGAACTTCAATTTACATAGTTTATGGATTCCGTAATTCCTTATATTCTAGGAGATATGCCTCTCTCAAGTTGGACCAAAATTTCTGTCCAAAATCCTGCCAAGTTTTTCCAAAATTTCGACAAACTTAATTTCTTCGATTCGCTTGATCCCGAAACCTTTAGACATTTGCTTAGCACTTATTAAAAGTATTCCTTAACCTTATGAGGGTCCCATGACCCGTCCGAGTTCACGGTAGTTTACTTACGATGTAAGTGAGGCAAAAATGTCGAGGTGTAACACTTTAGCCCATAATTATATACTTCTATACAAGTTGATACACTATGTATAATGGTTTCCCCTAGGTATAATATTGTATAATACCATTGTATATTGGGGTATGTGGTGTAATATTTTATGTTGGGCCGTATATTTTTGAAAATTTCCCTATCTCTTTTCTCGTGTAACTTTGAAGCAGAATTGGAAGTTATTGCAATCTCTAGCGCTTTTGGTTGCTCGCTGCAAATTGAATGTATACTTGAGGAAAGTTTTAATTTTTGCAATGCTCCTATCTGCTATTGAGGTGGAAGTGTAGAAACTTTATTCGCAAAGAACTTAAGAAAATTTCTGGTCCTAGTTACAGATTAGGTGAATGTAGGTGTCGTGAATTTTGTTGGATTGATTCGTGTTGTAAATATTTTTGTATGTCAATTAATATCTTGGAGAGCAAGGAAGTTTCTTGGTCACCAAGTAAATTACTTGGCCACCAAGTTCACTAAACTTGGCCATCAAGGATTTCCTATTATAAATAGGAAGTTCATTTACTCATTTGTAGATCAATTGAAAGACAATAAAATATCTCTCTCTCTCCTAACTTTTATATATCTTTGTGAATATTATTTTTATAACGCGTTATGTGCGATTGTTTCTTTTCTTGAGGATTAATAGCTCCACCATGCACAATTCACTTTGGAACTTCTGCGTTTACCGTATAAGGTATTGTATTCAATTCTTTATATTAATTTAGATTATTAAAAGTGCAAGGATATTTCATGGTTGGACTCTTAAGAGGTCCACGATGTGCTCCAAATTTTCTCATCCATTACACAGACTTTGGATTATATAAGAACATGAGCACCATTATCAATATGCTCAAGGAAAAAATAACAAGCATTTTCAAAACAAAATTTCTTCAAAGACAGTTTAGTTTTTCCCTGTTATCCATGGCACAACGGTTTGAATTAAGCTTGCAAAGGAACCAAAATATATATGATACTACCTGACTATTTTGTGCCCACAAAATTTATTAATGGGAGAAGGTACAATTTGCAGTTTTTGTTTGCTCCCATTTGAGGTATATTATTGTTTTCTCTTTGTGATACTTTGGCCTAACTATAAAGTTTTCTTTGTCTGATTATTTGAGGTTGACATCTCCATATTAGCTATAGGAAGAGAATTAGAGAAAGGTATTTTATCTCATATAACCTTTCGCTAGTTATCGCTCAAAATTATTTACGCGAAATATTATTTTTCAACAATACAAGAATTGATGCAGTGGTGATACTTATATTTAGTCCATTGAATAACATTTTAGTGGTTATGCCTATAACAACATAATTGCTATACAAGTCAGACATGCATATTGTAAGGATAATAATCACTATTCTCCTTGAGTTCCGATGAAATTAACATTCCAAGCATATTAGAGATAAATGCTGTCGGTTTAAAAAAAAAAAATTGCTTTTCTAACTTGTAGTGTTTGGGTCACATGACTATGTCGGATATGTACCCATGTACCTTCTTGGAATTTAAATCACTTGTAAGCTTTATAAAAATATTGGGTTAGCATTAAATTGTTTAGATATTTGATATTATTTTGTTGAAGTATGAAAGAGATATTTTCTCTCTCTTATGTTCAATTTGTATCACTTATTTTCCTTTGTTACTGTGTCCATGAATGATTATTATTAACTTGAACTCTAATAGAGTTTATAAAAGTGTTGGACCCAAGAATGGTTATATTTCAAATGTCTTGGTGAAACTTAACTTAACTTACTTATGTATATAATCATGATGTGGTTGAGGGTAAGATGGTGGATTCAAGTTCCATCACAATAAGAGGGTAAGATATCGGGTTAGAGTCCTGGTGCACCATGATGATAAGATGTTGGGTTTAAGTCCCAGCGAATTATGGCCTAACACCCTTTATATGTGTAAGGCGTTGGTTTTGAGTCTCAACGTACCATATTGATGATATAATGATGATTGCGGAAAAATAATATATCCTTTTGATGAAACAAAATTATGAAGTCCATCCCACTGAATTTGCTCCATTTCCTGAAGAGAATGTGGTAGCAATATATGATAAGTATGAAAGATGACAAAATAATTATAGTGTCCGTATGAATGAACGTGGACCTGGCAAGGGACAAAATAATCGACATCATTATGATAATTATAAAAGGAAAAACACTATGGGTTCTCAAAATGATCCTTCAAAAGGTGAAGATGATATTTGCCTCACTGTCGTACGAAATGTCGTGAGCACGCAATTGTTGTGTGACCTAATTTGATAAATTATATAAATCCTCCATCAAAAGAAAGGAATACAAAGTGGAGGCGTACTTGACCCTTCAAAGCAATGTTGAGGTGGGTCATATAAATATGATAAATTCCCAGGCATGACATTAAGCTTATAATGAAAATTTATGAAGTACATATTCCTTGAAGACAATGTGACGTATGATAAGCATTGTGAATGCTGACCCATTCTTGAAAGTGAATGTGGCGAGATTTGATAAAAGATATGGATAAAGGCGTTCTTATGTATGGTTATGCTAATACCACAACTCACCTCTAGGGGAGGTTTGAGAGAAATCATTATTGTGGTATAAGTAATCATATCATCTTGTCGATAATGATCATTGAGGGGAAAAGGTTAAAGAGAAATGAGTCTTGCCTATAATAATTTGACCAAAAATGATATAAATTTCTCCTTTAAAGGCTATGTTCACCATATGGATGGTGTTATGAAATATGTCGTCTAGAAGAGCCAATTTATTACTACATTGGAGGAATTAAATTGATTATCAAGAAAACATTAAACTGTAGTAAGTCTCAAAGAAACTTATTCAGTTTCAAAGGTATTGGCCAAAGTGGGCATTCATATTGAGACTACAAATGATGGAAAGATTTAAATATCTTCATATTACTACAGTCATAGCGGGTAAGAAGTATAAATGTGAAAGATTACCCTGCTTCCCTCTTGTTTGTACTACACAAACATGAGCATGATGATGGAATAACATGCGATAGTAAACTAGAAGTTTATTGAAATAAATATCAGTTGGCATAATCGGTTGGCCATTCCGGTTCTAATGTGATACAAAAATAATTGAGAATTCACGTGATTATACATTGAAGAAATAAAAGATATTCTTTAAGAATTCTCTTGTGCTACTTGTTCTCATGATAAATTGAAAATTATACCAGCTAAAGTTGGGATTGAATCCCGCAATAATTCTGGAACATAAAAAGGTGAATGTGTGCCCGTTCACCTGCCATGTGGACCGTTTGCTATTATATGATTTTAATAGATGCATCTATGTTATGGTCACATGTGCATTTGGTATCAACTTGCAATTTAATTTTTGTGAGGTTATTTGCTCATATTATTAAATTAAGAGCATGATTCCAAACTATGAAATTATATTGATAATGCTGGTTTACATCCAAATTGGTTAAGAAGAAACTGCATGCCTCTAATGATAGCTAAACAATTGGTTATGAGAACAAACCTCCCAAATAGAGTTTTGATATGAGATGTGTTATTTAATATGTAGCAGCTTGTATGCATCAAACCAACAAGGTTCCCCTATTACAATTGGTTCAAGGTCAGGAACCAAATAATTCCCATCTAAAAATATGAATGTGTGGTATATGATTCAATTGCTCCACCATAACACACAAAGATGGGTCCCAAATAAGGTTGGGGGTAAATTTTAGATTTCCTAACATAGGGGGAGAGATGATAAGCAGCTGAAAATAAATAAATTATGTATAATGAATTATCACTAGTATGATCCTCGTTTCAAATATAATTCAAGTTAAGCTGACGCATTTGCTGACCAAAGTGAAAATCATATTCGGTACCAGTAAATTCTCCTAACTAGAATTAAAGTCCATGAAGGATAGAGTCTATGGCACGCCTAAAGCGTGATAGACCAATCGATTCCAAAGGTAAGTCTCCTTGAAGAAGGAGAGGAGCAAATGATCAATATGGCCATAATAATGAGGCAAGTGCTTTATGTCATGCCCTATTTTTAACGGATTAAAACTAGTTCACAACTTATAGGCTATGTTTTTCCTGGTTTTGCAAATTTTCGTAGTCGCCACCTAATTTTGGGAAATATTAGGAAATCATTTGAAAAATGTAAACTCCATTTTTAGTCTTTGAAACACTCAGTGAGATTCTAGATAAGGGTTTTATTTACCCCGAGGGGAAGGTGTTAAACATCCCTCAGAGCCTATCCGAGGACAGTCTTTAAACTTAGCTTAATTAACACTAGAGGGGGATTATTTAATTGTTTCTTATTTAATATTACCTATTTTAAATAACTGCTAAAGGAACTAATATCCAAAGATAATTTGTACAAATAGCATTTTTTTAAAGTCACGATCACGTAAATAAATATATGTGCGTGTACAAATGATTAGTGGGGAATATAGATGCACATATGTAAAAAATGATGTATGTGTATGTTTATTTGTAAAGTAAGTCGTTTAGTATGCATGAGATGTAAACATATATACATATTCATGACGTAATTTTGTATAAAATAGTGTAAAAATGGGAGGATTAGTATGTATATTTTTTGAGAAAATAATGTACATATAGGATATTTAATTCCTACGTAAGGTGGTATATAATGTTTCAAAAATAGTCATTTGTGATATGAGAGTATTATATGTGTATAAACGTGATGTAAAGATGATTAAAGAGTTAATAAAAGTAAGATAGAATAGATATATATGTGTGGAAAAATAAAGTATGTACCTTGGAGCTCTCGTAAAATAACTAGAATCACTATACGGGACTCTAATAAAAGTATTGTATAAACTTGAAAAAATTATTCCTGCTCACATGTTAGTATCAAAGAATGTAATTCTAAAGATGGTCAGTTTGCAACTACTGCTTTTACCCATAAAAATCTACATTTTTATCCCTTTAAAACTTGCGTTTTACACTTCCAAAAATTCACCTCTTAGCACTTTGCAAAAACCTATATTTGGAACTCTTATTTCTTCCGCAATCTTTTGAAAAGAAAAGAAAAGTATGTCTCTTCCTTTGTAAAAATAACTGGTTGCAACTTAAGAAAAGTTAACTAAAAGGAACTGAAGGACATTCATAAGCGTTATCAGAAATACACCTAAATTGAAAATTATACCAAAGGGGATGGGGGGTAAGCAACTAAACTTACTGTTATACTTAACCATTTTTTTTTTTCGCAAGTTCGTAAACAAACAAGAAATAAATATGCTACAAATACGATCCAAAAAAGGTGTTAGTCAATAATATATATATATAAACAAACAAGAAATAAATATGCTACAAATACGATCCAAAAAAGGTGTTAGTCAATAATATATATATATATATATATATATATATATATATATATATTAACACAAAGATAAGAAATTTAAAGAAGAGGAAGAAGGACGGGGACGCTTGACACGAACGGTTATTGTTAGGCAAAAGCACGCAAATGTAGCTACTGGACACCTTAGATCTGGGCAGAGGGCGAGTTGTATCACAACTCCAAGTGCACTCCCATGTGTGTTCATGAAAAACAAAAGAAGAAAAGGATAAGGAGTAGAAATTTAATTTCAAGCAATTGAAACAAAATCGTACCATGAAATTAGTATTGCACGGATGTATAGATATTTTTTCAGTAAAAAAAAAAAAAAAAATCATAAAAGCTAAAACACATATTCATGGATAGAAAAAAACAGAAAACCTCATAGAGGGACGGAAACATAGTCTAGGTCCTTGAATATTTGACCGATCTCTTAATAAAATGCCATACGTACCACTAGACCAATTATCCAGCTCCTATTTGTGGGGTGTAAAAGCTAAGAGAATGGCTCTATATACACTCATTAACATTTTTTTTTTTAGAACACATGAATGATTTTTTTTTTTCTTCCAGCAAAACACACAAGTCTAGGTCAATCAATGCACTTAAAATAACTTGAGGTGGATACAGTCATAATTCAAAACGAAATTCTTCCAAAGAACTTTAGCTAAAGTTTAAGACTAAAATCTGAAAGAGACTAAGATCTTAAATCATGGCAGATTATCCCATTTTAACACTAAGGTCTCTTTGAATATAAAGAAAGAAAAGCTCTTACTCCAAACAAGTTCTAGGACTTATATAAGAAAAGGTATACAAACAGAAAGAGATTCACACATGCCAGAAAATAGTGAAAAAGTTTCCATGGTTTTCATTACTCCTCATGTACCAATTAACATACGAAACTGATGTAGTAGATAAGAACAGTGAATCAAACACCAATATTCGCTTAACAAGGGGGTAAGCTATTGGTTGAATTATGACAGCTCCCTAAGCAAACTTTATTAAACTAAAGAGAAAATTGATGCATGAACTAGGGAAAAAAAAAACTAACACAAATGAATTGGAACGAGTCAATCAAGCCAATCTCTTTATGCTTACTGGAGAATTATACACAAAAATGAACTTTTGGTTCATGAGACATAAAGGAAACAGGGGAACTAACTTAAAGAAAGGCAAGCTAGTGAATTCATCAAGGGAGCAACATTTGTTTCTGGAAACTGAAACTGGAAATATGCTTGAACTGAAAATTTTAAGCATAACTTGATAAAAATCTATATAGCGATTAACATTTGTATAACTCTAACATGCTTGGAGAACAAAGAAAGTCACTCATTATATATAATTTCATGTTTTTGGAACTAAAAGGCTCAAAGGAAGAAGTAAAACGGGCTGACACATTAGGCAATACTCAATCTCATACTAATCTAAGCTTGAACATAAGCTAAATCTCATAACATAAACTTATCGATGAATGCACGAGGATTTCATTAACAATTACAAAGCTGGTATTTAACCAAACAAACATTTTCTATCGAGTTGAACACACTGGAAAAAAAACAGCAAAGGGAAATAAACTCATGCTTTTCACTCAAATTTAAAGGAAGCTAAACATCTAAACCTGTAAACTTAATCATGCTGAATTCCTACAAAAATCAGAACGACGCTAACAAACATGAAATCGAGTTCATTAACTCATACTCACACAGAATTTAAATAGGCAGAAAACTTAACTAGAAAATAGCCAAAAACGACACAGCCAAACAGAACCGGAAAAATTAAGAAAGAAGAAGGAGAATTTCTGCTCAAACAAGAACTTAAACACTCAGATTTTTAACACACACTAATTGACTAATAAACCAACTGACTTTTAGCGAGAAATGAAGAAAAGCTAAATATGGAAAAAAAAAGTGCAGGAAATGCTAATTAACTCATACTTTGCAATGGAGATGACAGGAGGAAATAAAATGGAAACTAACAAAGCATTAAATTAACTCATGTTTTCTATTCAAATGGAGTAACAACAGTGACATGAAAATAGGATAGACTAACCAGTGAACATATTCTCATGTTAAATAGCAGGTAAAACGCTCTATTCTACGGTCACGAAACAAAACACACATTCACATTTTAATATCTAATGAGCATGATATCTGCTAGTAGAGGAGAGACAGAGTCTCTTAATAATTTATTCGAGCATTTTATTTCTTCAAAATAACATGTAGACTAGGCTAAAAAAATAACTGGCAACATATTCTTGCATCTCAACACACTCAAAAAATCCAGATTTAAAAGAGTAGAGCAGAGAGCGAAAACACTAACCTCTTTTGGGCAATGAAGTAAAGACTTATAAGCGATAAGGTTGCCCCAACGACAACAAGTTTCAACTAATGCAAACTTATATAAATCAGTGGTTTCCTTCCTAAACGCCCTTAGTTTGTATTAGCCTTTTACATGATGATTTTCGTAATGGAATGGCAAATGCACAGATTATGATGAGCACACCAAACAGATATTTAGTTGCGATGCGATTATTCACATAGTCGATAGGTTACATAGTTATTACTATTAAGTGTCATTAGTTTACGTAACCATTTCATCTACTATTTTTGGAACAAGAACAAACCCAAAATGTGCAGAACACAAAATGAACTAGCACAGATAACCAAACGACTACATTTAAATTCTATAAACTGAGAATGAAATGAGGAGAAGTTTTCATATATGTCCAGATTCCAACTCAAAATATACTCAAACAAGAATTATCATATCACCTTAACGATGGTTTATTATAAATTTCTGTGAAAAAGAAGCAAAATCTCTTTAAAATATTTACATGAATATACGAGAAGACGACAACAAGCAAATACTAAATCAGCGTATAAACTCATATTACACTCTCACAAATCAGTAGACTTCTCTTATTAAATTGATAATTTCTATCAGTCATCCTTCCCACTGATTTATGTTAGAAATAGGATATCACTGATCAAAAAAATGACTAAAACAGAGGATCAGCCAAGCGACGAGGTTAAGCACATATTCGATGAAATTAGTCGTTTCACGCTAATTTTCAACAACAAGGAGAACGCATATTCCAGCAGCCAACTAAACCAAATAAATGACAAGAAATGGCAAAAACGACTACATTTCTACTTCTACTAAAATAAAGACGAAGAGAAGATAAGTGTGATTACCTTCTTCGGGACAGCGAACTGGGGCTATTATCGTCGTCGAGTCTTCGAATCCGCTCGAAGTTGTCCTTGCTCAGCCAAGAACTTTTCAGAGATGATTTCGACAATCAAAAAAACAAACTTAAGAGTAAAAAATAAGATTTTCTGAGAACCCAAGTTTTTTAGCAAAAGGAATTTTATGAGAAGGAAAACTATAAAAAAAAATAGAGATTTTTTGTGGTTCTTCAACCTTGTTCTAAAATGGCTCACTAAGGGTTCTGTTAGGTAACAAGCTGAGGGGGGTTTCAACATGCTTCTTCAAGAAGTTGAAAATTTGGATTTCAAAACAAAAAAAGAGGGAAAAGGTGACGGGGTGGCGGCAATGGCAGCGTTGGGGGTTGTGTTTAGTTGAAGAGGAGAAAGGGAGATGGGTGATGGGAGAAAAGGCGATTGATGAGGACAGTGGCGTCGCTGACCACTTTAATCCAGCGATCCGACGGCGTGGTGGTGGTGAAGTGACGGAAGAGGAGAAAGGGGCTGGTTTGGTTAGGGCTGTTGGTTGAAGGAGAAGGGGATTGTTTGGTTAGGGCTGTTTAGAGACTTAGGTGTAGGGGTTTGGGCCGGGTCGGGTAGTGGGGAATTGGGCTAGGGACATTTTTATGAAATTTTTAAACATTTCTGCCTTTTAACTCTTTCTAACAACCTATAACTACATATTCTATATTTACAATGTCGCAACTAAAATATGGTTCTCTATATTTATCTGGTAATATTCCGCATATGAATAATGGCATAAAAGGGGTTTTTAAATACGACAGCTAGTTTCTTGTGATCATATTTATGGGAAACAAAATGCTGTTTCAATTTTAATTAGAATCGGTTATATTGTTGTGATTCACGCAAATATCCTCCCATTCCATATCCGATTCCATATCTCATTCACAAAATAACAAATTCAAACAAATTAATTCGAAGCAGTCACAATCATATTTTTAACCAAAAATAAAAAGGTTGAAAAACCTTTGAAAAATAACAATATCAAAACGGTGGAACATAGCTCGATTATCGCACTTAATATATATTTGATTTCAAATGTTGAGTTCATAATTGAGGTAACGATTTTTTTCACCGTAAACTTTTTTTTTTTTTTGTTCGTCTTTTCCAAATTGCTTTTAGCTAAATTGAATTTAACACATTGCCGTATTCGAAAACAACAATGGGATAATGACAAAGCTGTGAATCACAAGCGTTGATCCGTCATTACTATTTTGGAACGATCAAAGGTAACTGCTTTTGTGAATTACAAAATTGATCTATTGTGTTCATTGATAATTGCAATTACGATGAGTTAGTTTGTACGATTATAAATCAATTAGGCGTGAATCTTTAGGAAAACTATTTCAATAAAATATACCGTTGAAGGCGATTAACCAATTGAAATACACAACGATATGGGAGTTCGTGTGTACGTTGAGCTTAAGAGAGAAACGAGTTTTGAGGATGTATCCCACGTGCGTTAGTATTAATGATTTGGATGTTGAGGATTGTGCAAACCGGTAATCGTATTATTGGAGATGATGTCTTGCAAATTGGATATAGCGAGAATCGGGATAGCAAGTTTGTGATTCTACCGTAAACACCGTTGTTTGTTTGGGAATGATAACAATTTGATAATTTCGAAACCCAAGCGAAAAGAGTTTTGTCGATCAAATTTACCAGGATAGGAAACTTTGAAAATTGCGGTGACGAAATACGCGATTCGTGAAAGATTCGATTTCAAAACAGAGAGATCGAATGCTATAAGGTATGATTTTCTAAACGTATACGGTATCGAAAGTGCGGATGTATTTTTGTTATATTTGTACCGTATTTATATGATGCGTTAACTTATTTGAAGATAATCGTTAATTTTAAAAATGTTTGATGCAATATATTACGATATATTTTTTATATATTTATCTTTATTTAATTGATTCAATATGTACTATTTGAATTGTATTATGTAGCTACACTCTGTCTTTGGTCGTAATGTAAATAAATTCAGAAAGGCCGAGAATCGGGGGATTCGAAATGTTCAGGTTATTTCGATGACGAACATACATGTCGGTTGAAGGATAAGGTGTATTCATGTGCTGTGCAACAAGTTGGTTTGTTCGAGAAGCGGTTGGAAGTGCTAAAATAACTAACCATAAAAAGGAAGGTCACGCTTGGGATATAATAGATGATGTTAAAAATGGTCGGCGTAGATGTTTCTTATATGATGGTACGATAGCCAGAGAAGGCTATAAAAGATTTCGCAGGTGATCCTACTTATCTTACAAGAAGTTGCCGCATATATATACATACTTGATAAAACGTATCCCGGGATCGTTTCGTTAAAATGCATAAATCACTTAAAACGAGTTTATGTATTTGTTCGTAGCACTCAAAGCATTCATAAAGGATTCGAGTGTTGTAGACCAAATAGTTGTGGATGGTGCACACCTTAAATCAACGTATAATGGTACATTTGTGCTTCCGCAAGTACTTTGGATGGAGCAGTATGTGTAATTCTATTCTACGAATGTTTTTTTTTATAAATACAACATTATGCATATTGATTTGCAAATAAAGTCGCTAAAAACATACACTGGATGTATTGTCGGGTGTAAATTCTCAGGAATATTATATGATGAAATACACTCGTAAATACGAGGTAAATATATTGTAAATATATACCGTTGTTTTATAACGTATGGTGCTAAAAATACAATAAGAGATCAAATTCAGCTTGAAATATGTTTTGAATATATATAAATATAAACTCGATTTTTGTAGGTAATATCCTACTACTCACCGTATGGTGTGATAGATTCGAGAATAATAAGTCGTGACGGGTTCTTGAACTGCTCAAGCAAAGCATGTGTTAGGCAAAATATGTGTGTCGTGTCCGATAGACATGAAAGCATAATACACGCAGCTTCTAAGGTGTATCCCATCGTTCCTCATTTGCCTGTACGTGCATTTGTGGAAAACGTGACAAAGCAATATACAACAATGTGCCGAGGTGTCGAGTCCTATATTTTATTCACTAGCGAAAGCATACAAACAAAGATGAGTTCAATAAATCACGGAGAAGATTGGGAATGTCGATATTCGGCAAAACGATACCTAGAAGATGCCGAAAGAGATAAATGGTCTAGGCTTTATTCAATTGTTAATAGGGATGATGGACAATGACTTCGAATATAGCCGAATGTATTAATGGAAAACTGTTGTGCAAGAGAGTTACATATTTTTGATTTCCTTGAAGAAGCGAGGAAGATGTTTAGATGGAATCGCACAAATAGAAATGGTACCTATACATTCACAACACCGATTTATGTATATCAAGAGACGTTGTCGATCAACGAGTACAAATCAATACGAATGAGGGTAACTTTGTTTGCAAATAATAAAATTTAATCTACATTTTTACTATATGTAATGTATATTTATATATATTCCTAATATGGTAAAACCGCCGTAATGCTTGTTTATTTGTTAAATGGTTCTCGGTGTCAAGCGTCAACCGAATACGTACACAAGGGAATCTACGGACCGAGGCGTTTCATAATAGATTTGAAGAAGAAAACTTTGGCATAGCCTAGGATGTTCCAACTAGACGAGATACCGTGTTCTCATGTACGTGCGTATCAAGAATAAAAATTTGACCGCCGATGTATATTGTTCGATTTATTCAAGCTTTAAAATGTCAGGGAACACATATGACGTGCCGCTGATCCTCTTCCCGCGAGACCGAGTGGAATATTCCTAAAAGTGTATCAGATGAAGTTGTTATGCCACCGATGTATAAGAGACCCCCTGGGAGGCCAAAAAAGAAGAGGGACAAGCCATTACAGGAGTTGATGATTGGTAAACGCAAATTCGGCGGTAAATGGGACGTCTTGGTCATAATAGGCGTTCGTGTGATAATCCGCCGCTCAATAAGAAGAATAAGTCCATTTTGATTTTATTTGTTAAGACAATTCTACTTTAAATTTCGCTAAAAAATAAAAATGAATTCATCTTCGAATTCATATCGTTCTAGTATGATTGTATTTCACATCGTCGAACATCCGATGTTTTTCAATGTAATGCTATATTGGTGGTTAAATGGTATTTGGAAAGTCTACTCTATGTTAACTTATTAGACCTTTGTTTTGGATTTATGATTTAATAGTTGTATTTCGTATATATTTTGGCTATATTTTAGTTTCTATTTTGTAGATCCGGTAGATAATACTTATTCGTTTCATCGTTAACTATATTTGATATATATTTTACATATATTTGAAGTGTATTTAGTTGAAATTTTAAATTTTGTAACAAATCGTAATTTTAAAAATGATCTTATGGAATATATCCTTCGTATATATCGTATTTAAAATGGTTATATATACTACTTTGTTAAATTAATACATTTCGATATATAATTTATGCATTGAAAAGTGATAGCATACGTATTATAAAACCATGGTTAATATTAATCATCCTAAAAAGATTGCCGCACATGAAACAACATATTTTTGTACCTGGGGTTAAATTTTGCCCCTCAATACATACCGAGGTTCGGGGTTCGAACCCCGAAATTTCTGTGCATAATAAAAAAATAATTTCGCAAGAATTTATGCAATCCTGAGGCAAAAAAGTAACATACTTGAACATTTTTTTTTTTTTTAACTTTTCAAGGCAACAATATAAAAGTATGCCCATAAGGCATAGTTCCTTAAGGAAAAATTTTGCCCCATAAGGCAAACTACAATTATGCCTCGAGGAAAAGTTATCCGGCATAAAAGACCTTGCCTCGAGACATTTTTTTTTTTTTTTTTTAACATGAAACTTTTGGTTATACCTTAATTAAAAGTCTTCATAAGGCGTAATTCCTTAAGGAAAAGTTTTGCAAAGGCAAAACTAAATTATGTCCCCTCCGGCATAACTTTAGTTTTTCCTTACTATGCTATTGTTGAGACATTTTTTTTTTTTTAAACTTTTCAAGGTACACTTTAGTTAAGGCATACTTTTGGTTATACCTTAATTAATGGCATAATTCCTTAAGGAAAAGTGGGCAAAACTAAATTATGCAAGATGCCCCCTCCGCATAACTTTAGTTTTTCCCTAAAGTTATGTCGTGAGGGGGCAAGACTTTGCCTCGAGACATTTTTTTTTTTTTTTAAACTTTTCAAGGCACACTTTTGGGGCTAAGCTGCACACACTTTTGGTTATGCCTTAATTAAAAAGTCCGTCCCCAAAAAGGCATAGTTCCTTAAGGAAAAGTTTTGCTCCATAAGGCATAACTAAACTATGTCTTGAGGAAAAGTTATGCCCTCCCAAGATAACTTTTAGTTTTTCGTTATCACTTGACGCACACTTGTTGTTATTTCTTTATTTTATGCTTGAGCGGGGTTCGAACCCAAAACCTCGTATCCAAGCTAAGGGCAAAACTTAAAGACCACAAATATGAGGGCAAAATTTAAAGACCGCAAATATGAGGGGAAAAATTTAAAGACCACCCCAAAAGAATGGCAGGCGAATCGGTGCCGTATCTGAAAAACATGAAGAACAAAGTCGCAACCAACTATGCTATTGTTCAACATGAAAATGAAAAAACACAAATGAATTGGTGGCCTAATCAAGATCTCTTTATCAACCGCATCATAATCAACCGAATTGGTCTTGGAGGTCGCTCGTTATCCCTTGACGGCATTGGTTTGACTTATCCCATGCATAGTCGCATAAAAGGGCGCCGTATCTCATACGGAGTAACTTTGCATCGAATTCGGTTGGGATGATCGCACTTCGAGCTCGAATTCGGCGAAGGGCGGCCACATACACACCACAATCCCCGGAACAAAAATGATCAAAAAATTTACTTATCAAAAAACCACGAAAAAAAAGATGTATTTATTGTGTTTTTTATCGAAGAGATTCTTACATGCTAGATGGAGCTTGTTGCGGGAGATCTACATTCACAATGTCAAAGTTGTTTCGGTTTGTTCTCTATTTCTCGTAAGAAGGATGTGTGCAAAATCTATATCCGCCTTCTTCTCATAGAAATCGGCCATTTGTATCGTGTGTCACCAGAGTAGCCAACATTTTCACTCCGACTCTAACGACAGCATCATGCCCCGTGTACTCGGTATGAGTTGTATACGTAGATGGACTCCGTTTGTAAAAAGAAAAAATAAGAAAAAAACAAACATATAAAATTTGTAGAAAAATGAATGATCTTTTCATTGGATGAGAAGACGTTTTTCGTTGAATGATATCACAACCAAAATCCGGGATTTTCCTCTTTATGTTGACGTGAATTAGTACGTTGTCAACGGTATACCATGGTACATTAGCCAACAACTGGTGCCGTTAATGTACTCACACGGATCATCTTCCTTACTGGGCGACACATGTGGATGAATCGTGTTTTCCAAGATTTGTAAATTTCAAAGAACTAAAGTGTGAAAATACAAATGCTGGTGAATCTATAGTTGTTGTTATTGTGATACTTCCTTCTTGCGTAGGTAGTAGAAAAATAACATCAATATGCTCGTAAAAACATCAATTCAAAGACTATAATCAACACTATGTTCAAAACAAATATTGCTGTATATATAGTAAATATAGTGCAATATACTCTTATATATAGTAAAAATACAATTAAATATACCGACAAGATCGTCGAACTAGTAAATTAATGTCTCAGATATTAAATATAGTGCAAGTATAATGATGACAATATTCTATAAATACAAGTTGTGACAATAAGTACCTCAACCTACTCCCTCAACTTAAAACTATAAAAACATGGTTCAAATGAATTTAAAGGCATCAAGAAAACAGATACACATATACACATATATAACATCGCTTTAAAAGTTAAAAAAGTTTCGATTAAATATAGAGAAAATATATGGTAAATATGTTCGGAAATATATTTTTAAAATATATGTCAAATATTGTAAAAAATATACTCTAGATACATCACATTGTAATTCTATTATAAAACATAAAAAAATTAGATAACAAGCGAAAAGATATCAAAACCTCATCACCCAAAGTTGCCCATCCATAGATAACAAGAGAACCAGTTTTTGTCGGCTACGGTTGTAACGCCTAAATGAAACCGAAGTTCGGCATCCGCAAGATCGAGTCCTTCCTTGTTCTTTCTGTAATGATTTTCATTTGGCTTCCTGTATATCAACAATGGAAAGAACATACGTTAAGTTTATTGATAATTGAATTCTGGCAAAATAAAAAAACAAGTTGTGACAATAAGTACCTTTTTTGTCATGCGATTTCAATAGATCGTTCTCAAGCCACTTTTGATATTCTCGAAGAAACGAAGTATCTAACGGGGCATTTATAGGTGGTCAACAAATGGGTGTTTTTTTCTCGATAAATGCAAGGATCGATATTTTGGCGAAGAACCCGCCGAGCTAAAATTGGGACAATAAGGGACAAAGTTATATTTGTTGGTTTCCTTTCTCGGCAAAGACTGATGGACAATGATGCGTTTTTCGAGCTCAAAAGCGTTAGCCTCACCACTTGAGCTTTGCCCGCATTTGGTCGTACGGAACTTGTTGTCCACGTTCATCACTTGAATCGTCAACCAACTATCGGTTGTACTCCAACTTGTTGTTCGCCATTAGTTGAACTTTTGTCCGGTTGTTGGTTGTACTCCAAGTTGGATTGGTATCCGAGAATCGGTGAATCATCCACCGAGACATGGTTACCGGTTATTGTCCACATTCCGAGGAGTCCTTAAACTTGACAAATCGGTTTGATCATCGCGTGGTACCGGAGGAGGACCGAGAGGAATAACACATGCTAAAGGGCAGCTGATTAGCAAGTCCGCTACCATTTCGATGCGGTAAATTCAAACATTAGCATTCTCCATATCGCCGATTTCCGAGATTCCGAAAATAAAAAAACAAAAAAAAAAACGACTGGTGTTTGTCAATTATTGCTTATCAAAACGACATTTCAGTACTTAAAAGCCACATTTCAGTACTTACATCAAAATTTAAATGGATTGGTGTTATGGGCACTCCATCCCGTTTTTGCGTCACTTTTAACTCCGATTTCTTTATCCACATCAACAAATAAACCGATCATTAATTGGCAACCCACTCCCCAACCTAAAACAATAAAAACATGGTTCAAATGAATTTAAAGGCATCAAGAAACGTAGATACATATATACACATATATAGTACCGCTTTAAAAGTTAAAAGTTTCGCTTAAATATAGAGAAAATATATGGTAAATATGTCCGAAATATAGTAAACGTAAAACCGTAATAAGTAATATGTTGAACATAATAATCAAAATACAATTAAAATACAACACAACATATATGAAAAACTAATATTAAAATATCAATCCAAAACAAATATATAATCGCTAGTATATATAAATACAATCATAACAAAAATAGCACAAATAGATACATCAAAAAGGACACTACTAACAAATCACCATGTGAAAACTATATATGTAAATACACTATAGGTAATACAAAACACAGCTAAAAATCCAATATTTTCACTTTGAATAATATCTTTAGCAAATATAGAAAAGTGAAAGAAAAAATGAGTACCACCGGATGACTCTCACGCGCTGTTGGCACCACCACCTTGATTCTTCGTTGAAAGCTTTACCGTACCGCCACTTTGATTGCCTTGATAAATCCCACCATCACTATGTAAGTCTGCCTTTTAACATCGTGTCACGACCTTTAAAATTTTCCAAAAGAAAATATAAAGTCTTCCAATAAATATATCAAAATAACTTAAAAGTAAATAATTTCCATTTTTAGTGTTGATTTTTACCTTATCTCGGTGTTTGATTGCCCTTTATTGCATCTAACAACTTTTTGAAGTAGTTATCCATGTAGTCAAACACCTAAGGCTTTGAAAGATAAAAAATAGAATTAGAATCGTTAATTACTTGACACAAGCAATATGAAGTAAAAAAAACATATTGAAAACAAAACGCCTACTTCTTTCTTGAAAATCCGAATCTCTTCCCTTATCGTTTAAACTCATCCGTTCGGTGCCGTAAGCGCATCTTGTTTCCTTGTCCCTTTTATCCCGCATTCCTTCCGTGATGGTTGTTTCACGTAAGGAGGAAATCGCAAACCGGAACCGCGTCCGTTTCTTGCCTCGCGGGGGAATCGAATTGGCACCCCGTCGTTCATTTGCCACCGGACGGACGCGGTGGTGTGGTACTAAAATCATCGTAATCCTTGTCTACCAAATCAGTATCATGTACACCATCAACTCCATGTTTGACGTCTGGTATGTCATGTGCAAACAGAGGCAATTTAAGAGTTTCCAACTCATGGGGTGTTGGCACAACTTCCTCAAATCTACGGAAATCGTGAACAACAAAATATAGAAACTATATTACCGTATATATCTACATTGGTAACATACTAAAAAAATGAGGAAAATATAGTCAAAATATATTGATCACAAATGACTTATTTCATAAATATAGACAAAATATAATCAAAATATAGCATGTAAAACAAACATATTAAAACAATTAAATGGTAAAAGACACAAAATTGTTAAAAGACCGTTTTACCGGATTTTTATCGTCTCCGAACATGCCATCCATCAATTTCTTGAATTCGGGTTTTCCTTCCGTAGTTCGCTTACCAAAATTCTAGAATTAAATTCCCGTCTTAACCGCAATGGTGGACGGGACTTTTGAGCAACATTCATACAACCATACTCGCATAGCAAGCCGCAAACCATGAATCCTATAATATTTCTTAAAAACCAAAGCATATTTCTCATTCGATGCTTACAACCAACTCTCTAAACGAATCTTTACCCCAAGGATACTCATTATATCTTCCGTCCTCTACAACATCAAAATGGATCCTTGGTATGTTTGTTGAGTTCGCCTCACCACAATGTACCCACGTATTTATGAAATACAATATTGCCATCTTGACCGCGTCATCCCCTTATCATCCCGCTTGTTGAAACACTCAATAAGCTCGTGTCTTTTAACCGGCAATTGATTCTCCCCGATTTCTACCAAAATAGTCCACCATAAGCCTATTCTTGGTTTTGAGTTATCATAAACAAAATCATTTTCATCAGACACAATCTAGCCCGTTGATCAGTGCAAATTCTCTAAGGCCAAAACGCAGAACTTTACCATTTATTTCAAATGTAAAGCACCTATATGTATTGCCCCTAAGTTCTTGACCATAAAGCACCGAAAAAAATCCGTGCTTGTACATCCAATTGCCGCATTCCGAGATATTTACCAAAACAAGAATTCCTAAACATATCCATCCGTGGATCTCGTTAGTTTGCCTCTAATATCTTGCATTACATTAACATTCGTGTATCTACACATAGATGGTGCCACAGCAGGGTGCTTGGTAACCAAAAATTTAGATACCTGAAACAACATGCCAAAAAACACGTACGATTAACATATATTGACTAAATGTACTTAAAAATATACACAAAATAATCAACAAAATAATAACCGAATGTACTTAAAAATCTTAAAAATCAACGTAATAATCGTCAACAAAATATACACAAAAATAACCGAATGTACTTAAAAATCTTAAAAATCACGAGTATGGTGAAGAAAAATACGCACGAAATAATAAGAAACAAGTGTAAAAAAAACACAGAAAATATACTTAAAATGCACACAAAATATAAATCTGTAATAACTGAACAAAAAAAAAAAAGAACTAAATATACTGAAAATACAACAAAAATATACCTCTTCATCATCATCCTCATCCACATTACGTTTGGCTTTAGCAATTTTCTTGCCCTTAACATTAACAACATTGTCACCAAACTTTTCTTCTTTGTTTCTTCATTTGAGAAACATTTTTCAATTTTTCTTGTTTGCTTACTCTTCGAATCAACATATTCCTTATAACGCCTAGGATCGTTAATTCTTTTTGAACGATTCTCGGCATAGACTCGCAATGGAAGTTTCATGTTGAGAAATTCCCAAAGAAAAATTAGGAATCGCACATTCGGGTTCTATACCCGTATTTCTCATCGGAGTAGCGGCTTTTAGTCATTCCAATTGAATCTAAGAAAAAAACAACCAAGAACAAACAACGATAGTTACTTACTTAGACTTGCATTCCCGATTCAAACGAAAAAAAAAAACACCCAAAAAATATAGGTTAAATACAAGGTAAAAAATAAAAATGTATAGAATCTTACTATTTTGGGAATTAGATTTGAAACGTGAGAGAAATCAATGAGTAGTTAATTAGAGATAAAAAAAGGAAGTTGAATAATTGAAAAAACTCGATTTGAAATTGGATGAAAGTAATGGATATGGTGAATAATGGCGTCTATTTAGGATGAAGGAGAGAGACACGTTTTTTTTTTTGCTTAAATTTAGGGAGTGGGAAGTTATCGGATGAGTGGTAAAAACATGGTAGGCTATGTGAAGTAAATATGATATATTTTAGCTATTAAATATAATTATTGAAAAGTTTAGTTATGTTCCATAAATAGGTAATAATGGAACCTATGCCAAGTAAATTTTACTTTTTTTTGAGCCACAGATTTTGTAGAAAGGGGAGAAGGGAATTGGCCCAATAATTCTTTGTCTTAATTAAATCCCACAAAATGCATACCTATATAAATTATGACACAAGTAATTTAATATACGTATTTATTTTAAAATAGAGTAAAAGATGATTAATACAGTAATAAGTAGGATTAAAGGAAAAATGCCAATGCTAATATTGATATACGAATATCAGCATTATTTTTTTTTTCAAATGATTTTAATTATATATATATAAAAAAAAATGATGTTTAGTCATTTTTAATTATAAAATATGATGTTTGGTCATTTTTAAGAAACAATAAGAATGTTCTCAACTTTAGAGAGATATCTCAAAAAATAGCATAATAATTAGTGCAAATATTCCTAACTCGTTTGGGGAATTTTTCAGGACTAAAAGCATAGTGAAATTAATTAAATGAAAAGGGAGGGCCAAAATTGGGTGTCAATACTTTAAAAGTGCACCACGACATAACACTTCATGAAACCTTGGAAAAGGTTCAGGTACCTGAAAATGATGAAAAAATGAAGAGATCTTGATAAGTTATGTCGCATTGGAACCGACCTCAAATGACCGTCGACGGTATCTTTGATAAAATGTAGCGCTCAACATTTAAATGGTGACGAGGATTTTGAATTCAAATTTGTCAAGAAATGCGGACAGATAGATGATTGGCCAAATGAAAATACGCAATTCAAGTAATTTGGTTTCACGTGGTAAATATGAAATATTTTGGATCTATAGTCCAAACATTTGAAGATATAATGTCAGTGGGGTATAAAGAAACTTTTGAGAAAAAAGTGAGATGAAAAATAAATCCACAAGATATAAAGTATGGCTCGTGCCTTGTGGTATAATGATTTTTCGCAAAAGTCCTGACATTATTGTATGGAGATGTGCTCGCGGTGGATGCAATGAGGTATGATGTAGTATGGCAGTGCATGAAAAAAGAATTGAATGCCTATAATGAAATATTTTCATGTCTAGCTAGACAGTGAAGTTTATATGAAAATTCTTAAAGGATTGAAAAGGTCTTAAAGCGATTCCATTGAGTGCCCCCTATGGCAATATGATCTCTTAACATAAAGAAAGATCAATTTTGGATCTCATGAAAATGGTTAGAAAGTATCATGTATTAGTGCAATTAATGCACTAATGTATCCTGCTATTACTATCCATGAGATAATGCTTTTATTAATTTGCATGCAAGATGTAGTCTCACTTTTACTCGTGGAGACATCAGGATGAATCAAATAATGATTTAAATTTATTCTAACCAATATTATCAAGATTTGTTGGTTATGAAATGCAGGGCATTCATATGATCTCTATAAAGCTAGATCTCAAATAAATTATGTGTGAGCATGTGAGGATGCTGCCATAATATGACGTTACACACATGACAGTCAATTATTGATACTTATTCAAGTCTGTCAAAATATCAGCAACTTGTAAAGCAAGTTAGGAATGTATCTGGCTGAGATCAATACCTCAACACATTTTGCAATCATGTGATATTTATTTGGAGATCAAGATCTGATAATATTATACGAAGCTTGCATAGCTCACTTGAAAGAAGGATATATCAAAGGAGACAGAATAAAGCATATCTCGTTAGATTTCTTTTTCAAACGCGATCTTCAACAGAAGTTGAAATAGATATTCAATAAATTTGCTCGATTGATAATTTGGCAGATCTGTCCATTAAGTTATTATCGACCTTAACATTTGAGAAGCAAGTATACAAGATTGAGATGCGTTGTCTCCAAGAAATAAAGTGATGTTATCATCAGGGGGAGTAAAATACGTGTTGTACTATTTTTCCCTTAGCTAAGGTTTTGTCCCATTGGGTTTTCCTTGCAAGGTTTTTAATGAGGCAACTATCAAAGCGTATTACTAGATATGTGTATTCTTTTTCCTTCACTGGAACTTTTTCCCACAGGATTTTTTCCTAGTAAGGTTTTAACGAGGCACATCATCTAATTAATGGACATCTAAGGGAGAGTGTTGTAAATATTTTTGTATGTCAATTAATATCTTGGAGAGCAAGGAAGTTTCTTGGTCTCCAAGTAAATTACTTGGCCACCAAGTTCACTAAACTTGGCCATCAAGGATTCCCTATTATAAATAGGAAGTTCATTTACTCATTTGTAGATCAATTGAAAGACAATAAAATCTCTTTCTCTCTCCCAACTTCTTTGACTATATCTCTTGTGTCATGTACTTTTAATATTATTTTATAACAATTCGCTTATTTTATGCTTCTTTTTCTCCTTTTTCTCTATCTCTGTACAAATGAAATGGAAAATGTTGAGAGAGAGAAGCAAAGGATGAGCCAAGGTGAAGAGAGAGAGATGTACAGCTGGCTTTGAAATTTCCTACTATTTAGGTAGTACTATAGAAAACTGTATATGGAAAAGAACATGGAGTCCGCAACTTAAATGGCTCAAAAAGTGGGGCTTGAGACCAAAATAACTCAGTAAAAAAAAAATTTAAAAAAAAAAAGTAACTGAACTACCCTTTGCGCACTAAATTAGTGCGCAATAGAGGCTATTTTTTTTTTTTTGTACAATCATAAAGTTCTCAAATTCACGTTTTTTTCATACTTTGACAAAAGATTAGTCATGTTTCAAAACTCCGAAATATCAATATTTTATATAGAACTTGATATCATTTTTTGCGGACAATAATGTTGGATCATTACATCAAGTATACCTAAATGTTTGGATCGTCATTTTAGGAGTTGTAAAGTGCTCCGAAGTAAGTTTTGTTTGTTTGAATCTTGTAAGTTTTGTTTGTTTGAATCTTGTTATCTTTAGGTTGAAGTGTTTATTTTATAAGATGTTGATTTAAGTGTTTTATTATTTAGTCAAGACATTACTTTATTTTAAATGTACAAAAAAATTAAATATTATATTCAAAAATAATTCATCCAATACGAGGGGTTCAAAATAATTCATTGCAATAACCAAATAATACATCATTATTTACAATAACAAAATATTTAAAACAATACATCAAGTATGAGATGCTCTTCCACTACGAGAGGTACTTGCACCACCACGGCCTCGTAGGCTACACAAACGTCTATCATGGCCAAACTCCTTACATGTAGAGCACCTGCGAGCGTATGTCCTATCATTGGCATCCATTTGATTGTGAATCCGAGTTCGTGCGTTAACACGAATTTTATGGATATACTCCTTGTTAGCAACCATTGAAAATGGTTCGTTTGGCCAAGAAGCTTGATCATCAAGTGGGTAGAAGTGGCCGGCATATGCTTTAAGGTAATTTTTGACGTTGTATTCCGATGCCACATAACTTGATACCATTTTTCCCATTGACTCGAAACATTTGACGGCATGAGAACACGGCATGTGGTATGTTTAACACTTACCACAACTACATGTTCTTGTGCCCTCATAAACGGTATGTAAGTTTCCTCCCTGACCTTCGTAATAACCTGTCATGACTTCATACACACGTTTAGCCAGGTTATACAGAGTCATCTTGTGCAGCTCACATTTTTTTCCTGTGATGCTTCATCATTATTTTTGGTTTTGGCATCCATCTCCCTCCCTCTGCTAATATGGCTTTGGCATGCTTTGCTCTTGTCACAAACCGCTCCACAACTTGCATGAAAGTCATTCTCACCATTGCGATGTGCAGTCCTCGAGCAAATTTTAGTAAACCATTGAATGACTGCCGAGTCGTTTTGTTGTAAAAATCCCCATCTCTCTTCTTTCGTTAGCAGTAGTCCATTTTTCAACTTTGATTTTCTTTGACCAAGTATATGCTTCTGGACTCACTGCCTTGATCGCCTCCATCCTTGCAAGCCATTTTTGTATGCCCCATTGCAGCTGCCCGCATCAATTTGTTGAGTGTGCTATTTTCAAATTTCGTTTGAAAATTTGTCTTAATGTGCCTTAAACAATAGCGATGGTAAGCAAAGGGAGGCTGCCACCCCTCCAAAGTAGACATACTGTGCAATATGCCTTGATGTCGATCAGATAGCATGCATATGCCCATACGATCCTTAATAATATGATGACTCAAATGTGTCAAAAATATCTCCCATGTCTCGTTGCTCTCGTTAGCTGTAATTGCGAAAGCAAAAGGGAATATCGACCCATTGGCATCCATTCCTATCTAATCGGTAGCTTGATGTCGTATACACCACGTATACATATGTGCCATCCATGGATATGAACCGTCGTGCAGAGAAACAAAACCATCAATATATGGTTTGAATGTCCAAAACATAAAGTTGAAAATATTTCCAGGCAGAAGCCTCCACTCTACAACAGTACCATCATTGAATTTTTATAGAGCTGCCATATACCTCGGCAACATTTGAAAAGAGCCCTCTCAATTTCCTTAAATCATCTCAAATGTACGTCTACGCCTAAGATATCTCTTTCTATTTCTTATCGTTTTATGATATATTGTCTTAACATTTCTAATGCAATTTTTGATGGGGATCTGTGACTACTGTTCAATATGCTTTGATTATCAATGGTGGTGTTACTCCTACTTTCAAAGCAAAAAAAGGACTAAGACAAAGTGACCCAATGTCACCTTATCTTTTTGTTCTAGCTATGGAATATTCACTACTAAAAAGCGCTAAAAATCGACGGATCAAAAAACCGACGGAAAACGGACTCACGCGTAGTTTTTTTTTGTATTTTTAATTATTTTAAATTATTTTAATCGGAAAACCGACGGACAACATCGGTTTTTTTTGGCGAATTTTGAAAATATAGTTGCCCCAAAATAAACCGAAACGTGGAACGTCGGTTTAATTAAAAAAAAAAATTAATATAAAACCGACGTCGTACGTCGGTTTTATTTTAAAAAATATTATAAATAATATACAATTCATTTTGTTTTTTAAAAAATAATAAACATTTTTTTTTTTTTGAAGAGGCAAACTTTACGATGTCGGTTTCGTTTTTTTTTTAATTTTTGGGGTCAAAATCCGGTCAAATGTGCGGAAAAAACAGACGGACGAGAGTCGGTTTTTGTCCCGTCGGTTTCCTATATATTGCTAACGGGATTCTTTCCCATTTCGCTATCCCCTCTTCAAAATTAAACCCACCCCTCCCCAAACCCTAGCCGCCGCCCCCTCCCTCCGCCCGACGCCGCCTCCCATTTCGCTCGCCCAACGCATTTGCTGTGACTCCCCCCCCCCCAAACCCGTTTTGAAGGTTAGTTTCTCTTAAATTAGGTAAGATTAAAATTCTTTTTAATCTTAGTTTTATTTGTAGATTTTAGGCCTAATGCTCGTCTATTTAGCTTTGTTCAACATCATTTGCAATGTTATTAATGTTGAATTTGTGAAAAAAAAAAAAAAGTAAACTTTATTTGCCTAGTTTAATTTACTTGTCATTTTTTTTTTTGGGTTGAGATTGCTATATTTCATATTCTTTGTCAATGTATTTGTGTTAGCTTAGTTATCATTCTTTGTAATATTGTTGATGTTGAATATGTGCAAAAATATATACTTTAATTATTTGACTAGTTTTTTGGTTGTTGTTGGATTGTGCTTTTTGTTAGAAACCCATAAGTTATTAGAATTGTTATTGATCATTCTAAATTAGAATGGATTGAGATTGTGCTTTTCAAAGTTAGAATTGTTAAGTTATAGTATTTCTATAACCTCAATACTAAAATGTAGATTTTATTTCTCTAGATTTACTTTTCAATTTTTAGAATTGGTTGGAATTGTGCTTTTCAAATTAAGTTAGAATTATTAAGTTATGTTAGAATTATTAAGTTATAATATTTCTATAACCTCAAAACTAAAATGTAGATTTTATTTGACTAGATTTACTTTTCAATTTTTAGAATTAAAGTTAGAATCCATAAGTTATTAAAGTTAGAATTGTTATTGAGAATTCAAAGTTAGAATTAGTTGGGATTGTGCTTTTCAAAATTATATTAAAGTTAGAATTTATAAATTATTAAAGTTAAAATTTATAAATTATTAAAGTTAAATTGTTATTGAGAATCCAAAGTTAGAAATGGTTGGGATTGTTTTCTTAAGTTATATTTTAAGTCAGAATTCTTAAGTTATAATATATTTCTATAACCTCAATAATTTGTGGGTATATTTTTGTAGATGGATCGTATGTGGATGTATAATATGAATAATAGTAATCGTGTGGGTGTACACGATGAATTTGTTGAAGGTGTTGATGGGTTTATCAAACATGCAATGACACTTTACTTTTCAAAATGAAGGGGTAATTAGGTGTCCTTGTTCTAGGTTAGGTGTATGAAGTATTTGAAACCGGAAGCGGTTAGGGTTCATTTATATAGTCGTGGGTTTAAGCGAAATATTATATTTTAGACCGATCATGGAGAGAAGCTGATGGGGTCAATGGTATATTTTACAATATTGTTGTCGGTGAAAGTAGTGTGTCGCGGAATATAGTCACGTCGATATGATAGAGTTAATGATATGGTTAATGATGTGTTTTGGCGTATGTGCGGGTTTGAACACGAGCAAAATTTTGAGGAACCTCACAATGAAGAAGCAATGCGCTATCAAGAATTAGAAGAAGGCTAGTCATCCACTTTGGGTAGGAGTCGGCATTAAGTTGTCTATTGCGGTTAGAATGATTAACATCAAATCAAATTGGACTATTCTTTAAGTCATGCATGGATTGATGATTAAGCTTGTAGGGAACTAGTTAGTCCTAATTCGACATACCTAAGAGTTACTATGAAGCAAAGAGATTGGTTTCCAAATTAGGATTGTCGTATGATAGAATTCATTGTTGTCCAAACGGTTGTATGTTGTTCTATAAGCAAGATGTTGATTTAAATGAATGTAAAATATGTGGACATGCGCGTTATAAGCGGACACCAAGTGGACATGCGCGTTATAATGGCACAAGTTAAAAGCCACATCGCACGTGGACGTTTTGGTGTGCCCCCTTCTCCCCCCCTCACGACCCGGAAGATGATGATGACGGTGATTTCGTGGCAGAGTCACGGGATGATCGATTATTGTAGTAGTTTGAATTTAATAATGGACTTATGTTAAAACTAGTTAATGGTACTTTTGGTTGGTCATTTAAATATTTCGAAACTTTGAAGGTTTATTTAGATCGTATTTGATGTGTTTTATTATTACTTAGGATGATTTTATGTGTTGTAGCTCTTTTAGAATTGATTTGGAGCATTTTAATGCTAGTTTTGAGCGACTTTTGTTATTGGTTTCAAAGCAGATTTTGAGTCTTGGTTTTGTGCGGGAGGTGTGGTTGCGAAAATGCATGATTTGCATCTTGAAAATTTTCAGAAAATTTTAAAATCGACTCTTCGTCCGTCGATTTTACTCGAAATTAATTTTGCTGATTTTCCGGCAAAACCGACTAAATCCGCTTTCTGAATTAATGCTTATATTTTACAAAAAAACCGACTCATTGTGTCGTTTTATAATTAAAAATAAAAAAATTATATAAAAAAAATAAATTGATGGCGTCGTTTTTTCATAAAATATATTATTTATATATAAGATAAAAAATCCGAATTTAATAAAACCGACCCCGTCCGTCGGTTTTTAATTTTTTTAAATTTTTAAAAATATTTGAATAAAACCCAGACACAACGTAACCGATCTTTCGTCGGTAAAAAACCGACGTTGTCCGTCGTTTTTAAAAGCGAGGCTATTAAAACCGACGGACGTTAAAATGTCGGTTTTCCGTCGTTTTAAAAAAAGCGACGCTAGACGTCGGTTTTTGTCAACGGTTTTTTCCGTTTTTTTAGTAGTGATTTAAACAGAACTTTGAAACAATTGAGACATGTTCCAGATTTCAATTACCACCCTAGATGTAAGATGATCTTTTGCTATGTTGCAGAGCTGATTGGGGGTCAATAAAATTGATAATGCAGGCTTTTGAGCATTTCTCCCAAGTTTCAGGCTTACAAGCCAACGTGGAGAAAAGTTCATTATATTTGGCTGGTATGGAACAGAGCTTTAGAGATCAAATCCTGGCAGATATGCACTTCTCGAAGGGTGAAATTCCCTTTAGATATTTGGGAGTGCCTCTTTCATCAAAGAAACTTAGTATTCAACAATGTATGCCTCTTGTAGAGAAGATGATTACCAGGGTAAAGTGTTGGACAACAAAATTCTTGTCATATAGTGGGAGACTGCAGTTAATTAAAAGTGTATTGTTTGAAATGCAAACCTACCGGGCATAGTTTTTCTCCTTCCTAAGAAGATCACTGAACTGGTCACAAGTATTTGCAGGACTTTTCTTTGGACAGGTAGTGTTGAGGCGTCAAAGAAAGCTTTAATTGCTTGGGAGAGAGTGTGCTTACCAAGGTCGGCAGGGGGACTAAATGTTATTGATGTGTATATATGGAATAAGGCAGTTGTCAGTTACTATGGTCCCTCGCTTCAAATAAGGAGGCCCTGTGGATAAAATGGGTACATACGTTTTACATTTAAAAAAAAAAAAAAAAAAAAAAAAAAGGATATCACTGATATGGTAGCTCCAAAACGAGCAGGTTGGACGCGAGAAGGCTGATGCGAAAATGGGCATTTTGAACAATGGTTCCCGATTAACACGATTCTGAGCTATTGCATAGGAGGGAAATTCAGCATAAAAAAGGCTTACATATCATTTATTTTGCAATGTACTAAGGTGCAATGGAAGAGTATTACCACAGGGTCAGGGCCTCTACCAAGACACCAGTTTATTACCTAGTCTATTAATGGGTGATTGCAAATGTGGACGACTTGCAAATAGGGGATCAATTTCTCCAAAGATTGTGTCCTGTGTAATGGAGGGGAAAATGAAACATTGGAACATCTTTTCTTTAACTGTCTATATTCCCAACAAATATGGAAATCCTTATTGCAATGGGTAGGGGAAGACAAGATAATCACTAGTTGGAATACAGAGGTTGCGTGGATGGCTAAAAGGGTGGAGAACAATGGAGTAAAGGCAAACATTTTGAAGTTCTCATTCTCAGCATCAATATATCATATTTGGAGCGAGCGGAATGACAGAAGGTTTCAGCACAAACAGAGAGATAGCATGGTTAGAGTTCGAGAGATCGTGGTCCAATTACACCTCAGAGGGACTCAACAACATAGATGGAAGACGATTTTAGGACAGTTAAACAGTTATCCTAGCTAGCTTTACATTATTTGCTGTTTGCTGTTTTAGTGTACCAAGAGACTATTTTTGAGGACCTGTTCTAAAGTACAAAGAACTGGCAGCTTTGTAAATATTTGGGAAAATACATAAAAAAAAACCCCAACGTATAGCCAGATTAATTATGACGCACGCAACCTTTGCGAGCGACCTATTACCCCCCCCCCCCCCTTAATTTTTCGTATTTTTGTATCATTTTTTGACCGACGTGGCAAAAACAAAAATTGAAACCCGAACAGAAAGAGAGAGTGTTGCACACTCTCCGCCATATTGGTGCCACGTCTTTACACATCACTGCCATTTTTCCTTCTTTTTTTTTCATTTGATTTTTCTTTTATTAATTATATTTACACTAATTAACCTCTAATTAACTATTAAACCATTAATTTTGTCTTCTTCATCACTAAACTCTTCTTCTTCATCACTAAACCCTTCTTCTTCTTCTTCATTTCAAGAAATCCATCAACCCATTTTCTTCCTCCATTAGCACACACACATTCAACCCATTTTCTTCCTCCATTAACACACACACACACACATTCAACCCATTTTCTTCCTCCATTAACAACACACATTCAACCCATTTTCTTCAACCCATTTTTCTTCCTCCATTAACACACATACATTCAACCCATTTTCTTCCTCCATTAACACACACATTCAATTTAATCATCAATCATAAAGAGCTTATTTTCAAGAAACATTCAACCCATTTTCTTCACCCATTTTAGCTTCAACCCATTTTCTTCCTCCATTAAAAAACCATTTTCTTTAACACACACCTCCATTAACACACACGCATTCAACCCATTTTCTTCCTCCATTAACACACACATTCATTTGAGGCAAATCAAACACCAAAATATCTCCTCCACCGAAATGGCATTATGTTTTAATGGGTCGACCCATTTTCATATATTGGTGTTGTTGCCGTTGCCCTCCCCCGTTGCTATTCTTCTTGCGTGTTATTTGTTGTATTCGGCGGCGCGTCATGGTATGGCGGCCGGTGGTTGAAAAAGGAGAAAGAAGAAGAAAGAGAAAATAAATTCCATTTAACAATTGAAAGGTGGAAGAGAGGGAGGGTAGGGTGGGTGAGAGGATAAAATATAAATAAATTTTTAAAAATTAATTTTTATTAAAATATAAAAAATATTTTTACTGCTTTCACTCGCCATAATTTTTTTTTTGCCACGTCGATCGAAAATGGTACCAAAATGCAAAAATTAAGACTGGGGTAATAGGTCGCCCGCAAGGTGGGAGTGCGTCATAATTAATCCTGCCATACGTTGGGGGGGGTTTTATGTATTTTCCCTAAGTATTTACTTGGTTGAAATAAAATTTTCCCACTTCGACCAAAAAAAAAAAAAAAAAAAAAAAAAGTACATAAAAATAATAAACTAAATAGAAAATACATAGAAAAATAAAATACATAGAAATATGATAATTAATAAATAAAATACATAGAAATAATAAACAACAACAACATAGCAGAAATAATCTTCCAAAATTGCAGTTTTTCTTTCAAACATTTTTCTCATGTTGAGTGTCTCTAAGGTTAGCCTTGAAAAAACTTTGTTTTTCTTTTATTCTTTTAGCAAGATCTCCAAAAGGTCAATTTTTTCTTGAGCTTCCATAAGCTTAAATTGCAAGTCAAACTTCACGGTATCTCTAGTGATACGTGACATCGGGGTATCTCTATCAACAGGAGGCTTTTTAATCTTTGCCGTCACTGTTTTATCCACGGGAATGCTATCTTCCCAACGAAATTGTTTGCAACCGTTCATATCTTATAAACATTACAAGAAAATCAGTTTTTAAAGTAAAATATGTAGATAATGTGAAAAAAAATTAAAACCTAAAAAATTGTAAAAACACTTACTTCGAGCTCTTTACAATGCCAAAAACGACGCCCCGGATTATCTTAGGTCCTTGATGTTCTTAGGTTACAATAATGACCACATTCACAAACATCGGGTTCTATAGCAAAGTTTGACATTTCAGAGCTTTGAGACATGATTTTAGGGAGGCTAAAGTATGATGAAAGAGTAAAAATGGAGGAGGCGATGAAGAGTACCTTGGAAAAATGAAGCTGGGAGAGTGAAAATGGAGGAGGTGAAGAAGAGTAACTTGGAAAAATGAAGCTGTGAGGGTTTTTATTAAACACCTATTGCGCGCTAATTTAGTGCGCAATAGGACTAAATTGTAAAATTGTAGTTTAGCCCTATTGCGCACTAATTTAGTGCGCAAAGGGTAGTTTGGTTACTTTTTTTTTTTTTACTGGGTTATTTTGGTCTCAAACACCACTTTTTGGGTCATTTAAGTTGCGGACTCAAAGACCATGAGTAGTTTTAGGTGAATGTAGGTGCAAAGAGGCTGCGCAAATGGGTATTGAGGATTGATATAGCCAACAGTAAAGTTTGTGATTGAGGCGTAGTTGAATGATTGGTTAATTGATATGGTTTTAGGTGAACATAGAAATGTTACTTTTGAATATATCTAAAATCAGAAGTTTTGGGTGGATTTTTAAGAATTCTGGAGAATCATTTATTTCAAATACCCCAATATTATTAATACAGTAGGAATAAATATTGATTAGTAACTGTAGAAATATTTAAATATTGATTAGTAACTGTAGAAATATTTGTGTTTCATTATACAAATTAGAATAAATGAGGGTACTTTAGGATGGGAGCCACATTTAACATTTAATTCAGAAAGGTATACAAAACTTTTTTAAGGTACATGTTTTGCATATATTGTAATTTTATTTTTAAAAGTTATGATGAAGTAGTAAGTACTTCTTCATGCTTAATTAGATATTTCGAGTTCGAGTCCTAGATATGAAATCATATTTGATAGGGAGCACTTTTTAACACGTACCCCTAAAGTGGGACTTCCTAGCGCAAATCCAAAGTACTGCGGGCCAAATGAGAATTACGAAACATCGAGTAGGAAATAAAAACTAGTATATCAAAAGAGGAAAAATATACAAGCCCCCCTCCCCTCCTCACATCACCTAACTTCCTACAACTGCCTAAAAAAGTTATTAAGAGCGAGAGAGAGAGAGAAGAAGTAACAAAAATTTAAGTTATATACATTGTGTGTACAAAAAGTTTTACATTATCAAGTTATCAAAGAATATTTACAGATATGCCTTCATAAGATCGTGAGATCTCTAATCTTGAAAATAAAGCAAGTTATCTGCTACAATGAGTAAACATAACCTAAAAATTGACACACTAATAGTGTATATAACTTAAACTATTTGTAAAATTCATGTCTATGCTTTATCACTCTAAGTCATGCGCTTGATACCTAGTATACTAGCTTAAGCATATCAATCTACTAAAAAAAGAAAAAGGACATGTTGCTGGTGAAAGAGGGTACGCATAGCAGCGCTTCGTGCCAAAAAGGAAGCGCTCCCCATTGTCAAGACTCAAAACTCGAGACTCTGCTTAAAGATGAAGAATCCATCTCACCATGTTCCTCGATGTTGTAAGATATGGTTAATAAGGTCACTTGTAGCCTCTCCTTGTTGAGGTGTACACCAATGAAATTTCACGAAGTTTACCATATGTAATCCCTTCAGTTAAAATGCAAAAGAGAAAGCTGTTAGGATGAGTAATTAAATAATAGACAAGTGAATGTGCCAAGAGTTAGATCAATTCTAAGAACATAGACGTATATACTTGACCCCTAAGAATTCAAAAAATTGTTCAGAATGCTGTCAATGTATTTCTTTTGAAAACAATAAAAATAAAAATAAAAAACTCCAACCATTTTACTACGGTAAACTTCTCTATAACAATGTTTCATTATAAGGGTCAAGCTTTTTTTAAAACTGACTTTTCATGTTACATTGTGTTATGAGATGTCATATGTTCTTAATAACAACATTTTATCATAACAGTCAAGATAACATTCAAATGAATGATTATGTTATAGAGAGGTATGACAATTGTATTTAATTCTAAGTATGGAAAAAAAATGGTAAAGGGGAGGGAGGGGGGGGGGGGCTCCTTTTTCTTACAACATTATCTTTCTTCTGAAAGAAGAGAGAGAGAGAGAGAGAGAGAGAGAGAGGGGAATTACCACCAATTGTCTTCGTAATCGCACTCATGTTTATATTTTTTTATAGAACCTACCCACTCTGGCAAGCTAGAAGAATTCTTGAACTTCAACATTAAATTTTCACATCTAACTTCCACCGTTCTTTTGGGGCTACCGTTGTTAGGTATATTCATTATTATACCTTCTATCCTCAGATCAATTAACAAGTTATGACCTTTTCTCCGATCTCGAGCCATATCCTTCACTACAAGACCTCCAATGTTCTTCTGATTCAAATTCGGAATATCAAAATCAACATGAAACTTAGCATTGCTTTTTCTTGCCACATTAATGGGCACGCTGAACGACGATTGCAGTAGTTGAAACTTGTACTCCAAGCTAGTTGCTATGTACTCGAAACTAATTTCCACTTTCTTATTTGGATTTATCACGTTCACGTCTATTTCCCAATCGGCTGTCAACTTATGGTAGTTTGATATGTTGAAAGAATGTACAACAAATGATGCAACCTCAAAGTCGGGGTACCATGCATAACGTGTCCACCATTGAACTACTAAATAAATAATGACACTCAAAATTAGAACAACTATAAGGCAAAAAAAGACTCTACAAAAAGTTATAATCTTTCTTTTTGGTGGGGCTACGTTGGATAATTGGGGTTGCGGGATATTGTTGTTGTTGTCGTCGTTATAGTAATTAGGTTGGCAATTCGGGTAGTAATAAAAGGGTTGTGGGTACTGATATGGATATTGATCATATGGTGGAGGATAGTGATAACCAGAATTAGAATAAGGCGGGGCAAAATTATGATCTGATTGAGGAAATTGTTCAGAATGTGGAAAACCTAAAACTGGTTTCGTTTCTTCTTTTTTATCATCGGCAGAAGAATCTGTCATGGTTATAATTTTGTCCCCTTCCCCCCTTTCTTATCAAAAAAGAAAGGGAGAAAGGACGATTGGTTTCTTTCCCGGAGATTCTAGGAGAGAATGGAAATTGAGAAAATACTTTGATATATTTTAGAAAAAAACCAAGGCGAAAATTTTGGTATTAAAATGTGGAAGAGAGAACTCAAGTAAGAAAATATTATTTAGGAACTTTTTTGGTCCATTTTAAAATCTTGTTACCAGGTTAATATATATAAAGCATTTTCTTCGGATCGAGATGAATTTGAATTCTCAATTTGTGAGGACTATAGAAGTGCTACAAAACCACTTGTTTTACACATATATTACTCGTTTAGGACACGCACTTCTAGAAGTTAGTTTAATCTTGACAGTTGGATATATTGTGGGTCTCAGGTTAAAAATGGTAAATGATTTTCACGATATTATTATTATTGTTTTGGTTAACATAGGAAATTGATACTACATATTCCCTCAGTCTCAAATTATTTATTGTTTTTTTGCTTTACACATCCCTTCAGAAATATTAATTGGAAAGGATATGACTAACTTTACGTTATTTATGTCTAAGTTATAATTTCTCTCCATTAAATGTTTACTCTATCTGTGTGTTATCTTCATTAACGAAAAAAATTTACTAAGGGTAAAATACGGAAAAATAATTAATTGTACTTAGACCTTTTAAAACGAAAAATAATTTAAGACAATTATTTTTAATAACCACGACATATAATTTGAAATGGATGGAGTAAATAGTTTATCCCTCTCTAGTTGATGTAAGCAAAATATAGGAAGAGATCTAGATAGTATGTACTCTCATGGATGGATAGGTTACTACTAAAAACAAGCGAATTTCCAACAAAAAAAATTTCAAGAGATATCCGTCGGCTGTCGGCATTTGGTTCGTCGGAAATTTTATATTTTCGAACGAACCTAAATTCCAATGAAATTTACACTATAAACCAAAAACAATGCAAATTCATAGGATCGGGGACTAGATCAAACACCCAACAAATCAAACTTGGGAGAAAGAGGAATTGCCCTCAATTGGTGCATGTGTGTATAAAATAATATCTAGATCGACACTTAAAAATATATAACAACGTGCACTGATTAAACATTCCAGATCAACTACGTATACATCGAATGAAATAATTTGTCACTTACAACGAAAATTGAGACAAGAAAAAACATTTGCCTAACATAAATTCTCGCACTATATATTAGCCTTGGATTTGTAAACCTTTGCTCGATCGTCAAGGGATGACGTGCAAAGTTTTTTGAAATGCCAAATAATTCTATTTGCAAATTTCAATGTCAAGAGGGGGATTACATTTTACATGTTGCATTTGTAGTAATGTGATTTTCACCTATAGAAAATATAGTTTGTTCGATGCATGAGTGTTGTATATTTACAAATTAAATGAATGTATATATTTAGAGATGTATATTATAAGCCTATTGTTTGTAACAAATTTTAATATGCGGAAATAAATTACAATCACAAACAAAATATGTTGAAACAGAGATTTTATTGATGAATATTGCGGGTACAAGATATGTTTACTCCCTTGATTCTTCTCTCCTAATATTTCTCCGTACGTAATTCGAGGGCTGTTAATAGCTTATTTCTCGAATGTAGGATGATTTGGATTTGGATATGTGGACTTTCTTGGGATGTATTTGATCTCCATGAAAGGATATTGTGGATCTTCTTGAAGTATTTGGTTGTCAAGAAATATCCGACAACATATTGACCTCTTCTTGAATACCTATGAGTTTATGGGATCTCTGAGATTTGATCTCTTTATGAATACCCATGAGTTTATGGAATATTCGAGATGCCTTTTCAAGGGAATATGTATCCTTTTATATAGGCGTGAGCTAGGTTTAGGAGTAGCACTTTCAAAATCCTAACATGATATAGGGCTCAACTTGTAAAGTCCCACAAAATTTCAATATCTACAAATGCCCCCTACTTCAAGGCTTGTCGGAGTGTAGACTTGCCGAAACTCAAAGACGAGACTTGAAGAACCCGTAAAAATGGAGTTTCCATCTTTGCGGTCTTGTGGCTCCATATTTTGTAGATCTGATTTGTGAGAGAAAAGATGAAGGGCAGATATGGTCCCACTGGGCGTGCCAATTCGTTTACAACAAATTTTAATATGCGAAAATAAATTACAACCACAAACAAAATATATTGAAACAGAGATTTTATTGATGAATATTGCGGGTACAAGATCTGTTACTCCCTTGATTCTTCTCTCCTAATATTTCTCTGTAATTCGAGGGCCGTTAGTAGCGTATTTCTCAAACGGATGATTTGGATTTGGATATGTGTGGACTTTCTTAGGATGTATTTGATCTCCATGAAAAGATATTGTGTATCTAAAGTATCTGGTTGTCAAGAAATATCTGGCTACATATTAACCTCTTTTTGAATACCCATGAATTTATGGGATATTTGAGATGCCTTTTTAAGAGAATATGTATCCTTTTATATAGGCGTGAGCTAGGGTTTAGGGTAGAGTGGCCTTCAAGAAATCCTAACAGATATTAGGCTCAACTTGTAAAGTCCCACAAAATTCCAATGCCTACACCTATTATTAGTGTAGTAGTCTAAACAAGCAGAGTACTTGACAACACGTATTTGTCACTGTTAACAAAACGCGATGAAAGTTTTCAATGGGGCCTAGCTGGCTAGCTCCCTCAAAAACATTCTGTTGGAAATTCGTGTGTTATTAATAGTGATATACTAAACGGCGTTAATTTACTATATAGCCAATCACCAAATTAAAATAAAAATACATATTAATTAAATCTCCTCCAATCCCGAATTATCCTTTTTTTCTTCTATTATACTTCTTCTTTTTTATACTTTTTCCTTTTTTCGCTTTCTTTCCGTTCATGGATCTATTAGAAATTTTAAGTTACTCCAGTAGGCATATACTTACTTGCATCATGAAAAGGGGGGGGGAAAAAAAAGTACCTATTTTTGTCCCATCTTTGTTATTAATTAAAACAATTCCTCATGCTTAATTTTTAATTGAAATATTCATCAGAAATTTCTGCAAATGAAGAAAAAGAATAATGTAACGAGATCGCTTTGGTTCTAACTTAAGCCTTCTTATAACATACCGCAAACGATGGGCGAGAAAGGGGAAAACAGATTGTAAGAGAATATCCAAAAATAAAATACTTTGTATTTCAAAAGCACTGTACAAATTATCAATACATACAAAAATGCATTTGATGGAGCTAAATACAAAGAATCTTCCCTGAAACCAGCCTCCCAGTTGGTGCAATATTTAGCTACATATTGCCCAAATCTTAGTCCAACTAATCAAAAACTTAAGAATACAATTTATTAGAAAAGAAGAGCCTTAGTAAAAAGACTACAATATTAATTTAGAATAGAAACTTAAGTAAATAAATTATCACAAAATCGTGTTGTAGCAAGCCACTGATTTGAAAGCGATTTCGGCCCGACAGGGATGCAAACGCTCCCCAAGCTTCCGCAGTCCGATACATATAGGTGGCTGACAAGGTCTGGATAGTAAAGACCCAGATCAGAAACGAACGGTTATACACATTTAATCGACCTCACGTATTTCTCACGCGCGCAGGAGGTGGGGGGGGGGGGGGGCGCAAATCGACTCGTTTTGCCTTGCAAAGCTAATTCTCATGTGCGCAAGGCCACTCTCTTTTGCTAGCTCTTTATTAGCTCAATAATACACAATTCAATATAAAGAGGAAGAAAGCGTTTCTCACTACCCATGTGGGAGAAAGTATATTTCACATCAGATAAAAATGAATAAAGAAAAGAGGACCCACAAGAATAAAGAGAGAAAAGAGAATTTTTTTTATTCTTTGCATTACTACTAGGTTTATTTCCAACAAAGAGTTACATATTCATGGTAGAAATAGAGTTCATTAGCCACTTTTCGTGTTCCTGTAATTGATGAGTTGACGATAGCCACTTAGGAGCCATATAAAATGGAACTCTTCCGAAAGAAATAGTTCCACGAGCATCCCTATTCTCTACTTAGTGCAGAGTTTACTAAAATAGGAGATGCCTCAAAAACTAAAACTAAGTTACCTTCGTCAGTGCTTGATCAATAAATAAGTCACACATGTGTTTGATCAATTTGTTCTCTCTTATGATTAGTACTCCACATTTGTACGTATAAAAATGAAGTAGTATATATTGTCGAAAGTATATGGACCAACTACCTTAAAATGTAAATTGGAGGATCAATTGATTCAACTCTCTGTGTCACATTCAAAGTAGTTGTCTTTATTTCAATCATGAAAATTATGTATATAACATTGCATTATACACTTTACACCCCAATTTATTTGATCAACCGTGCAATACATAAAAAATATCGAAACAAAAAAATATGCAGAAAAACTACTCTTATCAACTATATTCTTACATCTGTTTAAGGTCCTTTCCAGGTTTTTCCTTCAAAAAACTCAGCCAGCATTCGTTCAAGATCCTCGGGAGTGTATCTGATATACTTCTGGGGATTTTTGCCGCCCTCAATCATGGGCCTAATAACATAACATTAATCAAGAATTTAATGATTTGTGACAGTTATGTAGGCATGAAAACATCAGTGACATGAAAACTGAACAAATTTCATTCTTACAAAAAGGAAAATGGGAGATTACATGATCGGAAGTTATAAGTACGCTGGACTTCTTTAGTTGGATAGAATACAACTTGATCAAACAGAAAGCTACAATTAACAATACTAGGAAGTATGAAGACTGAAGAAACACGTCACAAAACAATAAATATGCAGTGACACGTATTTTTCAAGGGATGATGAGTGAACAGATCGTATATAACATTGGATAGACGCAATTACACATCAAGTACTACATTAGGCAAAAAGATATGCAGGGCATATAGTGGACTACACCCCATATGAAGAGTTTAGAAAATAATGCTTGAAGAGAGAAGATTTAGGAGTTGTACTATTCATTTCAAAAAAGTATAGTGTTAAGCAAGTCCAAGAAAGCATACCCGAAACGCTTTGCGAAAGACCTGTAGGCAGGCAATAGAACTTCGGCAACTGCCAGTCTTAGAGACTCGCGCAACTCACTGTCAGGAACTGTCCATTGAGATTGCCTCTGATGAATCTCCTCAAATAACATGTTGAAGGTCTTAAACCTATCTTTCACCGCAGACCTAGAGATACCAGTGTTGCTACTGACAACTTCACCAGTAAATGAAGCATTCCCCGCTGGAGAAGCACCTTGGACGGAGAGAGTCTGCAGAATCTGTAGCAAGGACCAGCAGGATCGTATAATGTTACTTTGTAACACACAAAGATAAAATATTTGGGATGACATAAAAAGTTGCAGTACTTCACATATACCCAACATGCATGACCAGGCTAACTAGAAGGTAACAATGAATTGAAAAGATGAAGCTGCGGAGCAAAATTTCAGAACAGGCTTCACATTCTAAACCGCATATTTGAAAAAGAAGAATACCAGAAAAAGAATAGTTCCTCAACGAGAACGTTAGAGAGGTCATGAGAACGGAAGAGGAAGAGAAGAGATTCCAGAGTCATCTTTATTCTGTATTCAATTGATCCGCGACTTGGAAATAGATAGGGTTCAGAACTAGACAAACTGATCAAAGGAAGCTATTTTAAACAATTATCTTGTCCTTAATCAGTATGATCATAACACGCCATTTTCCTGAAGAAAATATCAACCAGAATTAGATTATGTCCAACTTTTCACCAGAACTCTCAACAGGAATTTATTGAAAATCTTCCTTCGGATATTTTAGGAACCCAATCATCCTTCAGATGTTTTAGGAACCCTTCTTTACAGCTCAGACGCAAAACCAAATGTCTAACAGGTATAGTTCTTATTGAAGACGTCTCTCCAGGTGTTTTAGGCCTGTTTAAAGTTAAGAAGAACGACCACATGTCTAATGGGAGATCCATTCTAAGAAGAATCATAAGGAATCCAATTTTGTCAAAGATTAGAAGCTGCATTCTAGAAGTCCCAATCATGCTATTCAAATGAAGTCTATATCTTACCATATCAATACCATCACAGAATACCATTTCACAAGAAAGGAGAACCATAGCCCCACAAACCAAATAACCAAAGAAAACTCGGAGAAAATGTTCCAGAACACCAGTAGAAAGAATGTTGATCATCATGAGTGTAAAACTACAGAGGTTGCAAGCAAACCTTAGACCAAGAGATCCTCTTGTACTGATTTGCATGCTGCTGGACTACCCTTCTATGTATTTGTACCCAATCATCACCAAGCACGTCCTTTGCTTCTGACCTAGACCATCATAGAACGTGTAAAGATATTTGTAGTAAACTAAATAGCTCATCTCAAGTAACATTTTAACTTACCTGCGAACAGATCTTACAATATAGTGAATGTTATTCATCAGAAATAGTTGAGTCAATGCAGGATCTTTGTATTGCTTAGATTTCCCGTCCAAGTTACTCTGAAGAGCTTGCAATATTCGTGTGGTTATAACTCCCAACTGGTCTTTGGAATGACCATCATTGGCGTCTCCAAAAAGTTGCTTTAGAGTTGATTGATAGCTGTCCACAGTCAATAGATCAGACTGAGATATTGCAAAACTGTAAACACAAGCTTTAAACCGAAAAAGAAATGAATGTAAAGTTCCACTAGAACTGATAAACTAATTGTTTCAAGGGAAGTGATGCAATCAAAAGAGGAAGGAATACGAAGATGGAACACAAGACCAGACAGAGAACAGGGAAGATGGGGTTTATGATGTAAAGGAACTACAGGAAACAGTTCATGAAATGTAATACTTGCCATGCTTGGGAATGACCTGGAAAGAACAATTTCAGGAGGATATGAAATTCATAGAAATGGAAAGTAAGTAGCAAGTGTTGAGATCCTCAATAATGTACACTCTTAAAACATATTTCTTAAAACTATTTCAAGTAGTGAAGAACGAGGCATATAATTCACTTTGAAAATCAATATCAAGAATGACCAGCAACATCTGCCAAAGTGCAACATAAAACTCCTAACTCCGAACAAAAAATGAATGGGCGGAAAGGATTGGAGAGCATTTTGAAGACTTACTCAAATAAAAACTTAACATAATTAATCACATAACTAGTTAAAGGATGGACAGTTCCATCAAGAACAGAAGTCTTGGTTGCATCCTTTTCTACTGCTTCTTCAAAATCCACAAAGGTCTCTTGCGCTGTCTCAGCCAAACGATCAGTCAACACTTTAGCAGCTTCTCGCATTTCACTGCAATATTGGCTTCCAAAAATAATATCCATCTGTCACACAAACAAAATCCATGGAGGGAAATACCAAAATTAGTATTTATTGTTAAGAAATTGATGCAAGGTAACACATAGGTGAACCAATGGATACCAGGTAAGTTATTAAAGGTTCTACAATAAAATTGAAATGACAAATGGCTTTTTCTGCAAACCGCAACATGAAGAAAGGAAAGACAAAAAAATTTAAAAAGTAAAAAGAGAATGTTTGTTAATGTCAAGAATATAAATCTTATGGAGTAACACAAATACAACTATAATAAGGTAAAACTAGGATTTCCCAACTCGGAATTTCTTCAATTTTCCTACAGGTCTAGTCATTGCATGAATGCTCCTAAGTTAGCAGCAGAAGAAACAGGAAGTATAAGTTAAAACTAGGTTTATCCGAAAGCAAAGATAAGGAGACAGAGATATCTGCTGGATCATTTCCATACCTCTGACTGAAGTTCTCTCATTATCTCATACATATCTAGAAGGACAAATAGCTTTTCAGGGGAACGTTTGCTTTTGGCAATGGCTTCTCCAAAGCTAAGCAGCACCGCTACACTATTTCCAGTAACCTCTGCGAAACATTGATCTCTAAGACTATCCTGACCTTCAAAAATTTGATCAGAGACTTTCTTCTCTGCAGCAAATAAAAGTTTTACCTGTGTCAAAAATGATCAATAGGTTAATGAAAGGGGAAACAGAAAGCAAGGATCAATTAAAAATTGGATGATGAGACAGTGCTTACGGAAATCCGCATGAAGTGAATCCAATTTCCTATTTTTGCCTCTAAAACCTCCCACTGCATTTTCTGTACATCCTCTTTACCAAGTCTTTCCACACCTAGTTTTCTAAGACTCTGTTCAACGACTGCAGAACGTATTTCTCTGGATACAAACAGGATGTATGAGAAATGCAAATGACATGAGACAGAATAGCATATCCAGGGGGAAAAAACTACTTTGTCGGATAAAATATTATCATAGAAAATTAATCAAGAAAAAGCTTGGAAGTTATCAGTTCGTGAGTTCTCTCACAAATAAAAAGCCATGTTAAATATTGAGAGTTACAATTGCACAACTCTTAAGTAATATATGGGAAATGCTAGGTCAGTAGACAAGATATAGATGGAGGAAAACTAAGCAGGATTGCAACATAAGATATATTACAAAGCAGATATCGCGGGGCCACCAAAAAGAAAATCTTGGCAATGTACAGATTAAGATACTGCTGCAGTTTATAATTCTATAAATCCACCTCATCAATTCTATGACCATCAAAAAGTCAATTGAGCTTTATCTGGAAGCAAACAGGTCTCACAGAACAAAGTTCCCAGAATTGTTGCTTTTCAATTGTATAAGCTATTAAACAGGTCTAGTTAATCATTATCAACTTCAAACATTGAAGTGCTTCCTGCAAATATATATCCCGTGATTTAAGGGATAACTTACTTATAAATTGTATATAGTTGCTGTTGATGGCCAGCCTGAATCATCTGCTGAGCCAACTCATGTAACAAGGGCAGTATTCTAGGGGGGATGAGAGCTGGAGGGTGGTAAACTACTGTTTCTAAACTTCTTTGGTGCTCTTTCGTTCCAGTACCATCACCCTTACTAGGTGATCCTGTAGATGGTCTTAGAGATTGGGGGAGGCAATCGAAAAGACGATCAGGTTCCACAGGTTTACTGCAATCAATATAAGTCAAAATCAAGTTAGTTAAAATTAATACTTATCAAACAAAAGTTAACTCGAGTAGTGAACTTAAAAGGCTATAAAAGAGTTCTACTTTTACATGGATCAGGCAAGGTTTATCATCCATTGATCTTAGTGCAAGCAAACAATTACTTGTCAATGATAATGGCAGGCATTGCATAAGAAAGCCTCAATATCACAAAAAATGAAACGAATAGTAGTGTGTGCCTGTGTCCATGAGAGGTCAAATTCAAAAGTTCTGATAACCGACTTGTTACTTGTTGGATGCATGTGAAGAATTTTCTATCAGGCAATCCACAGTAGGTGATCACTCAAGCATCATCATTGCAGTTCAGTTGCTGGTGCAATTGCAAGCCAGATGAGAAGAGTAAGCAAAGAACTGTCCTTGTGCAAAAGAAAACTAATACACCTAAATCCCAAGCTAGTTGGTGCTTATGGAGAAAAGAAAAAGATAAAAAGGAAGATTTCCTATTCTCTACCAGCGCTATGAGGGAAAAAAAAATTAAGCAAGAAACTTTAAGAACAGCAAAAAAGGGTCAGCATTAGTTAAGCCAAATAAGATTCATATGCTAAATGACTTGTGTGCTTCTGTAATAAATCTAGCCTAGACATATACAAGAATAGGTAAAATTAATCCACTCAAACACCACAAAGTAAAACATATGAAGAAATTTAAAAAAAAAAAAAAAATCGTTGCACTGGGAAAAAGGAATGTGTCCTATATTAAATTACAGACCTGTACAAGGTTAGAAGCTGACGGAACTCTTCTTCAAGCTTAAGAACAGACTTTGCTAGTAAACTGGAAGCATGGTTAATCATACCAATACTACTCTTAAGGCCTTTGGTACTGCTGAAAAATTTAACAATACTCCTTAGCTGATTAACTGCTTCCAGATAACTTTCCAAATCTTCATGGGGTCCTCGCAATATTTTGGCCTCTGTCTGTAAAGTTCAAAGGGCATTTAAGCTGTAATATGATTATGCAGGTATTTAATCCAAGGGAATCAACCAATAAACCCACCCTATTTCAAATGTAATCCAAAATAAAACAAGAATTAATTCGATCGTATGATGAAGTCAAAAGCCTGTCTACATAAGTTTTTCGCTTACTCCTTTACTTGATTTTATCAACCAGTAAATCCAATCTATTTCATATGGAATCGCAACAAAATCCTTTTCGGCACAAGAGTGGAAGAACTAATTCAAGATATCAATGAAAAAGGACGACATTTTCTTGCTTTATAGTACTAGAGAATATTGACAAGTGCTTACATTTTCTTTATAGTACTAGAGAGCTTACATTTTCTTGCTCACTCTTTCACTTATATTTTCTTTTTAAAATGTGACTTGCTGCCACTACTTGATCATTGTCCCTTTGAACGGATTCACTTATACTCCCTCTGTCTCAGTTTATGTGGCACGGTTAGAATTTCGAGATTCAAACTTCTAAACTTTGACCCTGAATACGGACATAGAAGCTTTAAGCTTGTTGAAAAAAGTAGTATAAATCACAATAATTAACAACTTAAAATATTTAAAAAGGCATATAAAGAAATTTCGGTCAAGGAAAAACTTGGTCGCCGCTCAAAATTTCAACTGTGTCACATAAATTGAGACGAACTGAGTAAATACTGTGCATACTCACAGTGCAAGAAAGCAAAATCCAAAAGCTATTATACAACGAAATTTCAAGAACCGACTACAAAAAGCAATGTGTTAAAACTAAAAGAAAACGAACCTGACGTGCAAGATCAAATTGAGCCAATATAGACTCAGCTACCTTCAACGTCTTATCAATATTCTCATGTGCTTTCCTAATCGAATGCGTCCTTATCTTTTCTCATCAACCAAAAAAAAAAAAAAATCATCATTCAAATAAATATACAAAACAATCACATGCAAATAATCACGTACATTTACGTACCTGAGTTGGACGCATTGCGGTTTCAAGTGCAGATAGCCGATGATCAAAAGAACCAAGAATGGAGATCATATTATCTGTAATTGTTTGACTTTTTTGCATTGATTCGTTCATAAATTCTGCTCTTTCTTTTAGGTTTTCCATTACTACAGCATAAGCCGCCATTGTTGTTATCTGATTTGTTAACCAAAAAATGTAACGAATGTTGTTATGTATGGGAGATTATTTACATTACAGAGAAACGAAAAAGGAAACTGTATGGATTTTTATTATATTTGTATAATTGCCCCTAACTTCTTTACAAAAATTTCTCTTGAGCTTTTTTATTGAGTGTGAATTCCACCACCTTTTAATTTCATATTTTTAAGAAATAAGAACACTTAGACCCTGGTTGGATTAGCTAATTGTAAATTTGATTTTTTTGGGTAAAGAGTTACGCGTATGAATAGAACTGCTATGTGTATGAATAGAACTGCTAAAAATGTTAATAAGCACAAATTTGATTAAATTTGAAAGATTATAAATAAATATTTTTAAAAGGGAAGAATTATTTATAAGGATTATAAAGTAATTCCCAAGTTTACATACAATTAAGAATAGATATCGAGTACCCAGTCGATGTCTTGTCCATTTTCCTCTTTTACTACCTATTCTATCATTGTCTTCCAACTAATTGGTCCATTCCAGGACTAATTTTGGATCTGCTAATTTATAGAATTTACTTTGGTTCGAAGAAAGATTTAAAATATTAGTATTAGATTGGATGTCTGCATCAATAAGTCCAATATATAATTAGTCTGTAGAGTGTGCTTCCAAATTTATAGAGAAGCGTTAAAAACTACTACTCGTAATTAGTAGTGTGGTAGCATAGTACAGGACTATAGGAGACTTCAAGAAAATAAAATAATGATAGGAATTTGTTTTTGTTTGACCATATATTATTTTGAATGCTAAATATTGATCTGACTAATTTAAATTTGCATTAGGAACCCATTTTGCATTTAAGGGTGAAAGCGCTCCTTGTCGGAAATTTTTCAATTTCATCATTTGAACCGGAAAAACACATTGATTTAACTAATCCAAATTTGAACCGCACAAGATCCATTTAAGAGTGAAAGCATTCCTTATCAAAAGAGTCGCCATTCAAATTATTTGAACTTGAAACCTTTAGTTAAAGATGAGATATCTCATTTATTTCATTACCAAGATGGGTAAAACACGGGAAGTTTGCAGGATATAAGTTCTTTTAGGGGTCGTTTGGTATGCGGGATGGGATAAAATAATTCGGGGACTAATTAATACCTATAGCCAAATGCGAGATAAAATAATCGCACATCTTATCCTGAAATTATTATCCTTATCCCACCAACCAAACACCAGTATAAAGTGTTGTGTCAAAGCTACTTATGGGAAATTTGATCTGGCCCTTATTATTTTGTCAACGACAAAGAAAAATGTGAGTTAAACTTATGCACACCAATATAAATGGGCAAAAAGAGAAAATGATCACAATAAGCATAGCTCATAATAAGTCATAACGAAAACTTGCAGGTAAGTCCCCAGAGAATTACAATGCTTTCATTCCAGCTTCTCTACTCCAAATCCCAACTTACCAAAAATGGGGAAAACAAGATTATAGTGGCGAACTTGTACACCAATCCAAATGTATTTATCCAGAATCCATTTATGTAATTGACATTTTTCACGTCTGTAATTTCTATTTTATGCTACTCATTTCTAGCTTCCTATCCTTTATCTATTTAGCACTTCTTCTTTTTTCCGGGCTAAGTAACATATGGTACGTGTTGCTTACCATGTACCACAAAGCAACTGATCGTACCACTTCTGCCTAATTCTGTATTCCGTACACAAGGCCAACACGGAAATCTACTCTAATTAAATTTTACACAAGCTCTTTTATGGGAAATGTTGTTATGTGGCCTTTAATTCTTTTTGGCTTCTTTTTTGTATTCCTTTTAATTAAATTTGAGTAGTATAATTAAACAAGAAAGAAAATTATGAGCTAAACTTAAGCCACAATATAAATAGGTAAGGCAAAAGAGAAAATGCTCACAATAAGCATAATTTTTTAACCACTCAAACGTATTTTTATCCAAAGCCATTTATGTAATTGACATTTTTCATGTCCGTAATTTCTACATTTGATACCCATCTTCCTATCCTACATCCATTTAATTAGCTCCTATTTTAGAGCTAACTAATGGTACGTGTCCACTTACCATGTAGCCCAACACAACTGATCATACCACTTCTGCCTAATTCTGTACACAAGAAAGGCTAACCGATTTCACAGAAACACCATATTCATCCCATTAAACGTATTGATACAATGATGCAACACACGGGAAATAAAGTTGTGTTAGAGCTACTTATGGGAAATTTTATGTGCCCCTTATTCCTTTTTGTATTCGTTTTAATCAAACATTAATTTGAGTACACTATAATTTAACAACACACCTAGTATAATCTCATAAAGTGAGATCTTAGGGGAAGGTATAGTGTACGCATATCTTACCCCTAATTTGGGAGGTAAAGAGATTGTTTTCGATAGACGCTCAGCTCAAGAAAAGAAATTCAAGCAATCCAAGAAACGTACTATAATTAAACGAGAATAAAAATTATGAGTTAAACTTATGCACACTAATATAAATTGGCAAGGAAAGGGAGAAAATGCTCACAATAAGCATAGTAGTAATATTTTTGCACCACTCAAATGTATTTATCCAAAGCCATTTTTACTATGTAATCAACATTTCCCATGTCTGTAATTTCTACCACTTTTGATACTCATCTCTAGACTCTTCCTATCCTATATCTATTTAGCTCTTTTTTTAGGAGCTAACTAATGGGTACGTATTTCCTTATCATGTACCACACCACAATTGATCATACCACTTCTATACACAACAAAGCCGAACCGGTCTCATTTTGCTGGCCGGTTCACCGGTCCAGACCGGCTCCTAAACAAACCAACAATTACAGCATCATTCTTACAGTGATGAAACGCAGTCGTATTTTCACATTCATAGCATACTCCTTTCTTCTTCGGAAAAGTATCTTCAATCCTCGGAAACGAATTCGGACTATCCAAATACACCTGACCCGGATCCGGACCCGGTTTCTTCATCAACAGGTCAAAATTCTCCCTTTGAATATGCAAATTTTGTACTCGTTCATTCATACTCACCAATTCCTTATGCATAATTCTATTAAATTCATGTGGAAACAACACATTTTCCTTCACTTTTCTATTCCTTGCTTTTCTACTACGCTTCAAAATCACGAGGAAAAAACAATTCTTCTCACGTGAAATCAAAGCGAAATTCGCTTTACTTGTAACAGGTATTTTCCGATTACGATCACATAAGTAAATAGAAATCTGATTAGGCGAAATTCCGATTTTCTCACTGAGTATTAACTGAAATGGCTTGAAAACAAGTGTCGGTTGAATTCTAATGTTACCGATGTTGATTTCTCGTTCTCCATCAAAAAATATCACTGGAAACACCGACATTTGAAAACTTTATACTTTGATCTTATAATGTGTGGAAATTTGAAGTGTAGTTGAGAGAGTGTTGAAAATATTGTGGGGTTTAATACTAGTAGTGAAGAAGATGATAAAAGTGTGAGAGAGTGATTTTGAGAGGGTTTTTATGGTGAATTGGAAAGGGATGGGGCTGGTTGCTTGGGGGTCAAGTAATAAAACGTGAAGAAGAGAGTGTCAGAGCCTAACATGGGCAAGAAAAAACGTCTCTTTCTTATGTGAATTTTTTATTATTATTAGAGGATTTTAAGTAGTTTTACTTAGTATATATATTTTAAAAAAAAATTCATATTAACCAAAATAAAAGGCAATTTTACTTCTCACAAAATGTATATAAATTACATAAGAAATTTTTACACAAATGAAATTCTTATTAACATTATCGACTCTCATAATTCTTTATTAAATGAATGATGCTTAATAGTTTTTTTCATCTATAGAAATAAGACGATTGAAAGTAACTCAAATAACAAACTGTAGTATTGCATATTTATTATTTGACAACACTGTGAGGGTGAATATCACTTAACATTTCTTCTAAAAATACATAGCCAAATTTTGTCATTAATGTTCACGTTTTTGTTCGATGCCTCAAAATTGTCATAGTTTATTATTTTGCTATTTGAAAATAATTTTATTTTTGTCACGGAGGAGTGAGGTTTTAATCATAATATGATAAAGTTTTGATTATTTTCTTTTAGGGAGGTAAATTGCATAGTATATATGATAGTAGTATGCATTAAGAAATTGTGATTCTTTTATTGTTTGAAAGTTAAGAGGTTAGAGTTGGTTTGCATCTCATAATAACTTTTAAATCATTGCATTATTTATACTTGTTAAATCATGTTAGAAGTTTTGTTTTCTATGAAATTCATTAATCATGTGTTTTAATTTTTTTAAACTATCAATATATTTTATTTTTATTTTTTTGTGTTCTACATTATAAATTAAAAATTTTAAGATCCATGGAGCTTACATCTATTACGCCTCGCCCCGTAAAGAAAACGTCTTTTTAAAATAACTCAAAATAACCTAACAATACCTATTTAAGACTCTATATTACAAAATATTTATTATTTACAAAACATATCAACAAAATTATAAAGTATACCGAATATCACTTAACATTTTTAGGCTTTTAAAAAAATACATAGCCAAATTTTGTCATTAATGTTCAAAAATATTTCTCTCTCTCTCTCTCTCTGCCCCCCCCCCTAAAATTGTCATAGTTTATAAATTTTCAAACCAATATTACAAAGTATTTTTTATTACTTTGTGTATTAATTGTATATAAAAATTGAGGAGATATATATGATTTTGTGTGTTTTGAAAATCATAAATTATATATGATAAAAAATGTTGAAAACATATATACTTTCTTTCTATACATATTTTGAGGTATAAATTTATATATACTATATATAATCATAATATACATGCATTATATATATTTCATACATAGAAATTATAACGAATTTATTATTGCATACAACAATTAATATATATTTAGTTTTCTAAGAGTATGAACTTTGTATGGAATCTAGTTTGCATCTCATAATAACTTTTTTCTCAAAATTTAAATCAATTACATTTATTATATATTTTTCTCAAAATTTATACATACATGTTTTATAGAATTTATATGTTTTATAATAATCAAAATACACATACAATTTTTACATCTATAAAAATTATAAGATTAATCATGTGTTTTATACATATTTTTTAAACTTTTTATCAATATATTTTATTTTTATTTTTTTGTTGGAGAAAATTAGGTACATTCTAAATTAAAGAGATTTTAAATCCAAGCAAAAAGTTGAGAAAATGGGGCTTATCTCTAAATTTTGAATGGAGAGAGAACGTGGATAAAATAAGCCCCGTGTTTTATTTGCTTGTTTTTAATTTACCTAATTCGTATAGTAAAACGTCTATTGATATATTTTGTTAACTGAAAAATATCGCGCTCTCTTATCATGTACATATATGTTTTTTGCCCTTTAAAATATTGATATTAACTACTTAATTACACCTAATTATTATGTGTTGGAAAATGAATTGAAAACAACTATATTAGTTGTTTGGCCATAGGATTTGGAAGCATGATTTCATATTAGCATTTGTTTATGAAATTTGTACAAAATTTCAAGTTCAACTTCAAATCTCAAATTCTACAAAAAGTAGGATTTGAGATTCGAAATTGGGATTTCAATTTTTTATTTTTTTTTAAATATAAAAATTGACCAGTAAATTTATATTTTGTAGAAAAAGATCCATAAGTTGATAGATATATTTTTAGATGTAAAACTTGACTCAAAATAACAATATTGGTTCGTCTTCTCGGTCATTTAATCGAAAATGCATGCTCGACGTGAGAAGATTGTCCGTATCATGTGGAGGATTACATTAAAGAGTAGTTACACAACAATTTGTGTTCAATTTTCCTTTTTATTGAACTAAAGTTCAATCAATAAGTGTTGTAGTTTTTTTAAAAAAATAATTCTAGTAGCTTATTAACTTTGTCATGAACTATAGTTTGCTCATTTGGTAAGATTGTATAAGGACTTGGAAAGTTTTGATAGTTTTTACAACTTGTGGGGTTGTCATGCTTATCAGAAAAAATACAACTTAAGAAATTCAAATTGCATGTCCAAACAAAACTTCAACTTCAAATCAACTTGATTTCAAATTACTGGTTTCAAATCATGTCCAAATGGGGCCATAGTACTTAATAATTAGAATAAAATAGGCTTAAAGTAATAAATTATCTTTTAATTTTTTAAACTGAACAAGTAAAATTGAACGGAAAGAGTAGTTTAGTGGTGCCGAACTGGCTAAGAAAGGAAAGGGAAGGTGAAGCAGTGAAAACTATTATGAAATCATAGTAAAAAGTACACATTCCTCATCTATTTGAATAAAAACTTTATCTTGAATAATTCAGAAATTGAACCTGATGCCTTTTCCTGCCGAGGGTCTATGGGAAACTGTTTCTCTATCTTTACAAGGTAAAGGTGAGGTCTGCGTATATTCTACCCCTCTCAGACTCCACCTAGTGAAATTATACTGACTATGTTGTTGTTGTTGATCAAATGGGTTTACTTATTTTTGTGGGGAAAAAAAAATGTATAAACTGCCGCACTTGTTTTCAGAAAAATGTTGGAACAAATTTTTCGAAATTTATCGAAATTTTTCCAAAGAGGCTAAAATTTCAGCACTTTAGATTTATAAATTGGTACGGAGATGTAATTTGTATTTTGGAAGTCCTTTTACCATTACGTCATACGATAATTTTCCGAATTGCGGTTGGCATATATAGGTTCTTGAAATAATTCTGCTGATTAGTTCCTCACATATGATTTGTGGAGAAGTCTCCTAAGCATACTGGTTAATTTTGTATCCTTTTATGAACCCTGTTTTGAACATATTCAATCAAAATTCATTAAAATGCTGATGAAGTTCTTTTGTACCTAGTGTCCGGTATTGATTTTGGGCTTGATTAATTTGAATTAGAGCTGAGAAATTTCACCATAAGGGTAAAACGCTCCTTACTAAAGACGATTTTATTTTCAAGATTCAGACCCGAAATTCCTAATTAACATGTAGGAATACTTACCATCACTGTAATTTCAATAAATAGAAAAATTCTTAATATTACTCATAAACTTTTATATTTAGATCAAAGATTAAGGCCGAGAAACATTAATAAAAATATCAAAGCATTAAAATAAAATTCCAAATATTCAATGCCACAGTTCAAGTGCCTATATTTCTAAGTGTAAATTTTGCATAAAAAAGATAACGAAAGGTGATACAGATTTTGTAGGTGTTTGGATATGAATTTAAAATTATTGATTTGAAGTTAAAAAATTGTTTGGATATATTTGACTTTTAAGTTGTATTTTTTCCTTTTAAACATGAAAATTCCGAAATTTGTGAAAACTATCAAAAATTCCCCAACTCTTGTACGCTCTTAACAAATGAGTAAATCATAGTTCATAAGCAAGGTATCATAATACCTGACATATCTCTATCTTTTATATTATTGTTTACGATTACATGTTGTTACAAACATTCAAATACACATAATTTTATAAAGATTAGTTGGTCCACTAAATCAACAATAATTGTAAGTAGCTATTCTTCAATATAATCCTTCCACATGGTATGAATAATTTTTTCACATCGAGTATGGGTCTTTTTCATAAATTTTAAAATTTATGAGTTTATTTTTGCAAAATATAAACTCAAGCATTTAGTTTTAAATTTTTAGAAAATTAAAATCAAAAACTTGGAATTGAGACTCTACCCTTTGTGGGCTTTAGGTGAATCTAAATTTTGAAATCAAGATTTCAATTTAAAGTTGAAGTTTTGTTCAAATTTTATAAATAAATTTTAAATCAACAACATACTTAATGTGGTCCCACAAGCAGGGTATTGAAAGGGTGGTATGTACGCAGACCTTACCCATACTTTTGTGAGGTAAGGAGGTTGTTTTCGGTAGACCATCGCCTAAAACATGTTTTCCATAAAAGTTTTCAAAAAAATGCAATAGTAGAAAAATATGGTAAAAATATTGAAGACAGAAAATAATGACATCAAACTAATAAGGATAACTAAAGTAAAAGAAACAACAGTAGTAATAGAATTGAAGAATAAAATAATGTTAGCATAATAATGAAAATATAGGTAAGGGACCAGATGGGTATTTCATGCTAGAACAATGCTCTACACTGAGAAAAGAGAAATCACCCGACTACGTACTAACTGTCTATCCTAATTATTGACTTCCATGCTCTCCTTTTAGGGACCACGTCCTCGATGAGCTGAAGACATGTTATGTCTTGTCTAATTACCTCTCCCTAATTCTTCATCAATCTACCTCTACCTCTCATTAAACCTATCACTGCCAACCTCTCACACCTCATCACCAAACATTTGTGTTTCTCCTCTATACATGCCCAAATTATCTCAACTTCGCTTCCCGCATCTTATCTACCACGACGACCACTCTCATCTTGCCATGTCTATCTTTGTTCATAATCTTGTCTCTCCTAGTTTGCTCACACTTCCATCTAGGTATCCTCATTTCTGCTACCTTCGTCTCCTGAAAATATGAGAGTTCTTAACTGATCAATACTCAACCCTGTATAACATAATCGGTCTAACAACCACTTTATAAAACTTACCTTTAAGTTTCAATGATACATTCTTATCACATAGAACACCATATGTGAACATCTATTTCATCCAACCCGCTCCAATAATATGTGCGACATCCTCATCGAGCTCGCCATTTTTTTGGATTATAGACCCAAGATACTTGAAGCTTATTCTCTTAGGGATGACTTGAGTATTAATCCCCACTTCCCCATCCACCTCTTGTGATGTGTCACTAGACTTATGCTTCATGTACTCTATTTTAGTGTTGCTCAACCTGACGTCTTAATTAGGCTCTAAGGTTTACCTCTAGCTCTCCAGTCTATAGTTAACTCCGTCATGTGGCTCGTCGATCAATATTATGTCATTTGCAAATACCATACACCATAACACCTTCCCTTAAACATGTCGCATCAATTCATCCATCACCAATGCCATATAAACACAAATTTCAAATCAAAGCTTCAAATTTGAAGTCTAGATTGCATGGCCTAACAACCCCTTTTTATTTTCATATGAAGCTAATCAACAAATTTTTTGTAATATTTCTTTTTTCTTACTCCATCCGTCCCGAGATGTGACACTTTTCGCTTCACGAATGTGAATTTAATTAATTTTTGAGCCTAAAGTGGATTAGATCAACTTAACATTCTAAAATTAAAATTTAGATATTCAAAAATTATACAAAAATTACCATAAGTTGCATTTCTTCTTATATCGATATGATGAAAAAAATAAACTTTATATTAGGAGCCGTTTGGCCATGAGAATTTTTCACTTTTTTTGGAAATCAGCATTTGGGCGTGAAAATTCCAAATACAATCATACTGTATTTGAAATTTGAAAAACACCTAAAACCTTATTTTCACTTTTTTCACTTTCAATACATTCAAACAACCAATTATTATTTGCGAAATTATAATCAAATACAACTCTAACTCCAAACCCAAAATTTCAAATAAAGTGAAAAATATTTGATTTTCGTGACCAAACGCCTACTTAACATTGAGACATATGCAATGGACTGATGGAGTAATAATTAATTTTTTTTTTTCCCTAAGTTGTACTTGAGCTTTGTTCCAGACTCGTTGCATTACATTACAACATACATAACTCACTCTGCGGATCTCGCAGATCTGAGAAAGAACACCAAACTTTTCTCCTTAAAAACCCACAATTCCCACAACATCACCATTTTGATCCAACCATTTCTTCGATCAATCTGAGTAAGTCCTATTTGTTATCTAATCTTTATATTTCTGTTTCGATCAATCACTCTATTATATCCCATTCTAGATCTGTTATGTGTTCTAATTGTCTTCTTGCATTACCAAATTTTGATTATTAGGGCTATTTTTCTTGTTCAATTTAGTATTTAGAAGTGGTGTATGCTGTTATGTTTGTTTTTTAAAAATGTATATATGATCCGAGTTGAAAACAGAAGGGTTAGATCCGCCTATGTTAAGCTGAGCATTAATGATTTTGATTAATTTTTGGGTGATGTATTTAGGAAGAGTAGTTGTTTAATTAGATGAGTAAAATGTGTTTTTATGATCTTGTTACTGATATAGAGTGATGGGGTGGTTCAATTTTTATCATTTAGTTTGGTTTTGAAATAGAGTTCGATGGGTGTCCGATTTATATATAGTGTACTGTCTAATTTAGAATTGAGAAGCATTGTTGATATATTGATTAATTGATGATCACATTTTACTTGCAGCATTGTTGATATATTGATTAATTCATCACGTTTTACCTGCATTTTCGGCACTAGGTTGTAGTGATTGAATCGCATAACCCTCTCTTGTTCTGCTAGTAACATCTTTTATGAATCTAACAAACATTGGTTCTTTTATATGAGGTAATTTAAAAAACATTGTTAAAAGTTCAATCCTTGTTCCCAAAAAAAAAAAAAAGTGTTAACATTCCAAATTTTTTCTTTTGCAATTTCATTAACTTGTTCATTTTTTCTTATAAGGATTTTCATTTAGGTGTTCCTGTATTTTGGATAGCTTTGTGGTTTCAATCCCTCTTTTGCAAGGATTTATTCTTTTATAATCAAAGAATCGATGTTGCATAAATAGTTCTTTACATAGAACTGCTTAAGAGTAATTTAACTGCTTCAACTAAACAAAAGTTGGACTCTTTTTTTGTTGTTACCTTTAACAAAAAAAAGTTGGACTCTTTTTGTGATTGTTGCAACTTTGTTCTCTTTTGTCAAAGTTATAATATGTCATCTTGAAACTTATGGGAAAGTTTAAGTTTCAGGTAAGCTACCTTAGAATAAAATGGAGAAGTCCTGTTCTTTGCTGATACACTTTGATAAGGGCACACCAGCTCTTGCCAACGAGATCAAGGAATCCCTTGAAGGGAGCGATGTTCCTGCCAAGATTGATGCCATGAAGAAAGCTGTCATGCTTTTGTTGAATGGTGAAACCCTACCCCAACTGTTTATTACTATTATTAGATATGTTTTGCCCTCTGAAGATCACACGATTCAAAAGCTGCTACTTCTGTATTTGGAGATTATTGAGAAGACCGATTCTAAGGGGCGTGTGCTTCCTGAAATGATCCTAATTTGTCAGAACTTGAGGAATAATTTGCAGCATTCAAATGAGTACATTCGTGGAGTTACTTTGAGATTCCTTTGCCGGCTGAATGAGGCTGATATAATTGAACCTCTAATTCCATCTATTATGAGTAACTTGGAGCACCGGCATCCGTATGTTCGCCGGAATGCAATTCTTGCTGTGATGGCTGTTTACAAGCTTCCACAGGGCGAGCAGCTCCTGGCAGATGCACCAGAAAAGATTGAGAACGTTCTTACCACGGAGCAGGATCCGTCAGCTAAAAGGAATGCATTTTTGATGCTTTTCCAATGTGCTCAGGAACGTGCTGTCAAGTATCTCTTGACCCATGTTGAAAGAGTATCTGATTGGAGTGACTTACTTCAAATGGTTGTCTTGGATTTGGTCCGCAAAGTTTGCAGGACAAACAAAGGGGAGAAAGGGAAGTACATCAAGATAATTATATCCCTGCTCAATGCTCCTTCTGCTGGTGTTGTCTATGAATGTGCTGGAACTCTTGTTTCTTTGTCTTCTGCCCCAACTGCCATAAGAGCTGCAGCCAATACCTATTGTCAACTTCTACAATCTCAGAGTGACAACAATGTGAAGCTTATCGTGCTTGATAGACTGAATGAATTGAAATCTTCTCATAGGGAGATCATGGTTGATATGATAATGGATGTCCTCAGAGCGCTTTCAAGCCCCAATCTTGATATCAGGAGAAAAACACTTGACATTGTTCTTGAGTTGATCACCCCCCGGAATATCAATGAGGTTGTTCTCACACTTAAGAAAGAAGTTATGAAAACCCAGAGCGGTGAACTTGAGAAGAATGGTGAGTACCGTCAAATGCTTATCCAAGCCATCCATTCATGTGCCGTGAAGTTCCCTGAGGTCGCAAGCACAGTTGTTCATCTGTTGATGGACTTCTTGGGAGATAACAATGTCGCTTCTGCAATTGATGTGGTTGTTTTTGTCCGTGAGATTATTGAAACAAATCCAAAATTAAGGGTTTCCATTGTTACAAGGCTACTGGATACGTTCTACCAAATTCGAGCGGCACGTGTTTGTTCATGTGCCCTTTGGATTATTGGAGAGTATTGTCTATCTCTTTCTGAAGTTGAGAGTGGCATTGCAACTATCAAGCAGTGCCTTGGAGACCTACCATTTTATTCAGCTTCTGAGGAAGGCGAAGCTAATGATTCTTCGAAAAAGTCTCAGCCAATAAACTCCACTACTGTTTCGTCTAGAAGACCTGCTGTCCTTGCTGATGGGACATATGCTACTCAAAGTGCTGCCTCTGAAACTGCTTTTTCACCCCCGACCGTAGTTCAAGGATCTTTGACTGCTGGAAATCTGAGATCCCTCCTGCTGACTGGTGATTTCTTCCTTGGGGCAGTTGTTGCTTGCACCCTGACTAAGCTCATTTTGAGATTGGAAGAAGTTCAACCATCCAAAGCTGAAGTGAACAAAGCAACAACTAATGCATTACTGATCATGGTCTCAATGATACAGCTAGGGCAGTCTTCAGCTCTTCCACACCCAATTGATAACGATTCCTATGATAGGATAGTTCTGTGCGTAAGATTGCTCTGTAACACTGGCAACGAGGTCAGGAAGATCTGGTTGAACTCTTGCCATGAGAGTTTTGTTAAAATGCTTTCTGATAAGCAGATGCGAGAGACAGAAGAGATCAAAGCAAAGGCTCAAATTTCTCACTCTCAGCCAGATGACCTCATTGATTTCTACCATTTGAAGAGTAGGAGGGTAAGAACCTTCAATCTGAACATTTCATTACATTTTCATAAATAGAAAGAAAGAATCTTCTATCTGAACATTATGTGTTTTGATTAACAAGGAGGTCGCCTCTAGCTCTTTTCTTATACTTCAGTTAATATATTTGTGAGAACTATCTTAACTGACCATGAAATGTTTTATGAGGGTTTTATGTGTAATCCCAATGGTGTCTTCATTGTGCTGCACGGGCCTTGCATGGATGCAGGTTTCTTTGCTATTTTATCTCAGCTTCCCACCTTCCTGTCTCAGGCCTTCTGAGAAATGTGCTTTAGGTGCTATTTTCACCATCCAAGAACGGCCATAGCTTATTCCAGCTTTTCCACAGCTTTCAAGTTTGACTTTTTGTTTCTTTGACTACTGTTTCAATCTACATTAAGAGAGTCATGCAAATTACATTGCATAAGTTTCTTTAAGCATTCAATGTCAATTTTTTTATTAAATATGAATACTAGCTCGGATTTCAATTTTTCGTGAAAGACTATAGTCGAGTGCAGATCACTCCAAACAAAATTAGCTTGTTGTTTTTCGGGGAAAAGGGGGCGGGGGTTGACGACGTACCAAAAGGAACAACAATGAGTTTAACTCGAACATTTGCATTTGAATTTTTTCTGTTTTCCTCAATTATATGTTTCTTAAGTAGTGTTTACATAATGCCAGAGCTCGTCAATTAGAGCTGTTGTTCGGTTCTTTGGTGCTTCAATGCAGGGAGAAATTTGCTCTTCCATGTCCTAAATTTTTTCTGTTTGCCAGGGCATGAGCCAGCTGGAGTTGGAAGATGCAGTCCAAGATGATTTGAAACGTGCCACTGGAGAATTTGTCAAGGATGAGACTGATGCTAATAAACTAAACCGGGTTCTGCAACTCACAGGATTTAGTGACCCTGTTTATGCTGAAGCATACGTGACAGTTCATCATTATGATATTGTCCTAGATGTGACAGTTATTAATAGAACTAAAGAGACCCTCCAGAATTTATGTTTGGAATTGGCAACGATGGGTGATCTTAAACTTGTTGAGCGTCCACAGAATTATACTCTTGGTCCTGAATCAAGCAAACAGATAAAAGCAAACATCAAGGTGTCCTCAACTGAGACTGGCGTCATTTTTGGGAACATTGTTTATGAGACTTCGAATGTGTTTGACCGGATGGTGGTTGTGCTAAATGACATCCATATTGACATCATGGATTATATATCCCCTGCAGTGTGCAGTGATGCTGCTTTTAGAACCATGTGGGCAGAATTTGAGTGGGAAAACAAGGTATTCTATTCCTTGACTGTTTACCACCATCGAATAGTTCTTCCTGTCCTAGCATTCTACTCATTTTGAGTTGGAGAATTGAAAGCTAAGATTTGGTATAGCTTTTTGTTGTTTTGATGACTTCCAATCTTATGGCGTGGTTTTTGTGGCATCAAACTTTAGGTTACACATAGGTTTTCTAAAAACTTCTATAGGTTATTAATGTTTTGAAAACAATCTAGTTCTCAAGCTAATGGGTCTTGTTAATGTTGTAGATCTTAATTTGTTTATGGAGTTAATTTATTTAATCAATGCTCTGTTTGGCCTCTAAACTTTGGAGTAGACTCTTGTATGTCTTACCATCAAAATAGTGGAGCAATGACTGCATGAGTTATATTTATAAGTACTTGCGAGTGAGCCACTAACATTCTAAATTGCAGGTTGCTGTCAACACTGTCATTCAAGATGAAAAAGAATTCCTTGACCATATAATCATATCAACCAACATGAAGTGCCTCACTGCGCTGTAAGTTATCCGCTTGCCTAAAAGTGTGGACAGTTGGTGTTTGGTTGTTATGTCTGCCTTTACTGATTTTTGATGTTATTATTGATATCCATACCATCTTGTTCTAGATTATTGGCATTTTCTATTTTGTAGAGTCCAAAGTTGTGATACAGGAAACTTGTTTTGCGACAATTTTGGAGACTAGATTTTTAAAAGAAAAGGAAAAAAAAAAAAAAAGCAAGGTAATATCGGTTATAACAAGACTTGTTGCTGCAGGATTACTCTGCTGAGCAAAACTTAGAACTTCGTTATCGATGACAAACAAATTTTGTTTGACTTGGTGTTTATTATTTGCCATGACAGATAAATTGATGTACTTTGATGTATACGAACTACGAAGAATGCGTTTGACCTGCATGAAAATGTGGAAGTACTTGAATTGATTCTTCATGTCTGTGGTGGTGTTTGCATAAGACTGGGTTTTGATTGGATTAGGAGTACTCTTCTTAGCGGCCTTTAGGATGTAAGTACCATTAGTATCATGGTTGCTGACTTGCTGTTTAGACCTAGGAGCTTTCCAAATGATACCTAGTGTCATAACTCAAAAGTCGTTAGAACCGTGTATCAGGGAAATCTGGCTATTCCACTTATTACATGTTTTATGTTTGGCACCCCGAAAATGTTGGTATTGGTGTATATTCAGAAATCATGAAAGAATATTAAGTTGGATAGGACAAGTTACTTTATCACGGGGAAATTGGTAAGCTGTTTCAAATTGGATGGGACAAGTTACTATTTAGGGGAAATAGTAGTTTAGTTTAGTTTCTTTATTGTACCATTGTTTTCTTTTACTGTTGAATGTAATTGAACTGCTTCATATGAGTTTTGCTAAAATAATGGATTCAAGATCCAGAATGGCCTTTCAGTTCATGTTCTGTTACGCATTTGGATATATCGAGCAATATCATTTGTCCTAGTGATGCATGGTTCTATTGACACTGTATATGCATGCATAATATTGTCCTAGTGATGCATGGTTTTATTGACACTGTATATGCTGCATAATTCCAGGTCTGCTTTGGAAGGGGAATGCGGGTTTCTTGCTGCTAACTTGTACGCAAAGAGTGTGTTTGGCGAGGATGCTTTGGTGAATGTAAGCATCGAGAAACAAGCAGATAGTAAGCTGAGTGGTTACATTAGGATAAGGAGCAAAACCCAAGGAATTGCTCTTAGCTTGGGAGACAAGATAACACTCAAGCAGAAGGGAGGCAGTTGATCAGGTCAACTTGAATTTAGTATCACCTAGATATGCTGGTATCTTATGCTCTCCATCTTTACAGAGATTTTGCAACTTTATTTTGTTTTACCTTATATTTTTCTCGTGATGGTTAAAATTAGGTGGCTTTTTCTTGTGTGTTTTTAGGACAAACTAATTCTATGGTACCTATTAGATGACATGGCTTTTGCAAGGCATAGAGACTGAAGTAAAAACGAAGTGTCTAAGTATTTGCTGTAAAAGAAAATATTGAAGTGTTGTTATTATTATCCATTGGATGGGGACTCTTGATACTTTTGAAAGTTGTATAGAACACTTTCAAAACGGTTGTACTTGGATGCGTTGATCCTTTTCAATAAACAAAATACTTGGAAGCATTGATAGCTAAATACCTGTGTGTATGTCTTTTTTGTTTTATCCCTTTTTGGGTGGTGGTGTATTCTGCTGATCATAATTATTCCAGTAGCAGCAATAGCTAAAATACATGTGCATGGGTGTCATTTTTGTAGAAACCCTGGTTGGGTGGTGCAATATTCTCCAGATCATTTTATTTTACTAGCAGTGACTAACGCATGAACTCTTACACTTTTAGTTGTAATGGTGTCTCTAAAGTTGAAAATTTTAAGTTACCAATTTCCAAAAAAAAGAAAAAAGAAGTTGAAAATTTTAGGAATTCAGCATTGATCACTTCTTTAAGTCTTCAAAAGGCTTTTGGTATGCCTTGGAATATGTTTTTTTTTTCTGGACATGGCAACCTTTTCACAGATATTGTACTGCAAAGCTTTTGCCTCCCCCGTTCTTAACTAACTCCTTAGTGTAGATAGGAAAATCCTTTTCGATCCTGGTACACTTTACTTAAAGCTGCTCGGATTCTTTGTGATGTTTCACTGATTAGATGGTCACTGGTCACAGATATTTAGCTGTGGGTGTAGCTTTGTAGCAGAATATGCAGGGGCACAACACGGGTTCACCCACTTCGTATTGTCACAAAGTATTAGTGGGTACAGTGACTAGGGTAAAGTGGGCTGGCCTTTGCAGATTCTTGAATGTGATGGAAACTTACGGATTGTATCGTTTGTAGATAGTTATATAGATAATAATACGTGAATTTTTGTTATAGTGTGCATAATAATATAGGGTTTTGTTATGCATATATTGCTGCTGAAGTCAAGAATTATCTCATTTTGGTATTTCTAATATACATTCTTATAAAATAATACTTAGATTTTTCACATAAGTTTTACAAGTATTAGTTATGAGGAGTCTATACAAGAAATCAATGACTGATGCAGAGGTTTGTATCAGAAACCAGGACGTTGTGTTGATAATGCAAAGTTAAATGCCGGGTTGATTTTCTTTTGCATACACACAAGTCACCTCTTCAATATGTGGACAGCATTCTCTGTATATGCGGCCTCATTAGTTCCTCATTATTTGCAGATTGTTACACTTGAATTTGAGGCTCCTCCAAATCCCCCATTTGCAGCTTGGAGGAGTGCTGGGGTTATTGAAAGACCTTGTAGAGATTATAATACTGCACTTATTCTTAGTTTCGGATATAAAAGATTCAAGTATTTTATTATCTGTGAGGACAATTTTTGTAGAGAAAGATGGGAAGAAATATTGCTCTTCTTTTTGGCATGTTTTGAGCAGGAGTTTTTGTTGAGGTTAAATTCATTTTTTCTGTTGAATTATTTACCCAACATTTTTACTTTATCTTCTTGTTAAACTAATCTCCTTTTCTTTCTTTACCAATCTTCTTTTACTTTGACAACCTACTTGAAATTGAGGCATTGTTGTTGGTTATAAACAAACTACTTTATACTTACTATCCAGTAGTACAAGTTATTAGTGGAATCAATTTATCTCCTTAGCAAATTTGCTACTCCGCCGTCTCTTCCTCTTATTCGATGTGTTTAGTTGGGGTGGCAAAATCAGTTCATAAACCTTATCAAAATATTTAAATAAAAAATTATACTTGATTTGCTTAATATGTTATACATAATTATTGTAAATGAAAAAACTTTTATTAGTCTTGTTTGGTTAATTAAATAAATTATAAGTGAACAAATAAAGAAATTACAGTAAAATTTAGTAAGAGTTAGATGACCTGGGCTATAATTCATTGTAGAGAAAATCTCATAAAGCACTATAGTTTGGAGCTTAATTACCATAGGTAACTATAGTTTGCCTAATTACCAATGTTCTATTTTTTTTCGCTTGTATCACCTATACGCGTTCGCTCAATTTTATCGTATCAAAGCATACCGTCTCGCTAGATGCACTCATGATAGGATGTATGTGTTCACTCAATTTCGCTGCATCAAACGCATACAATCGCGCTGGATACAGTCACGATAGGCTGTATGTGCGTGCCTAACAACCTGTATGGTGCATACAATCGCGAGGATACGCAAAAATCACGGGATAATTTTACATCTATACAACATACAGTTGTCCGCCATTAATGGTACGCCTAAATATAGTGAAAAGACATACTTAAATATACAAATGCAACCCATCGTCTGCTATTGAAGATACAAGCAACATACAGTTGAAGAAGACAACGATGTCCTCATACAACGAAATACAATGAACATACATACAAAAAAGAAGAAGTCGACGATCTAGATCTATACATACAACATACAATACAATCATTTGCCACTAAAGATGCATACAACGATGCAGGACTATGCTATTCTCCGTACGTACACATAAAACCCCTCTCTGTATTTCACATTTATATTTTATATACATACAAGACGCAAACCTTTAAAACTTTGTTTATACATTCAACAATCTATTCCTCAAAATAAGTCCCACATCCACGTGAATGCATATATAGTTTTAATCCCAAATGCGTACAAATTAACAAACTTAAGAGACTAAAGATGCTCAAAAGTAGACATATAAGGGATGAAAACGAACCTAGGTACAACTTTGGTTAATGACCTGCAATTTTATATAAAAGTTTCTTTCTATTTATATCTCGCCTTTAGTCCACAATTTTGCATCTCACAAAACTAGGGTTTCTTTCACTCAGCCGCCACCCCATCTTATGTTATCCTTATCTCTTTATTCATTTTTTGAATAGAGCTATTTTTGCTATGTTTATTTACATTGAAGCTAATATCTGAAGCTTGCTTTTTTATTTTTCCATAATTTTTCATTGTTATCCTTGTTTATTTTGTTTAATGGAGTTATATTTGCTATGTTTATTTACATTTAAGCTAATATCTAAACCATGCTTTCATTATTTTTCATTGTTGTTGGTTGCTGGAGAAAGTGATCCTTCATTTTGTTTAATGGAACTATATTTGCTATATGCTTATTTAGATTATATCTGGAGCATTCTATCTTTTTTTTTTTCCTCATAATTTTCATTGTTGTTGGTTGCTGGAGGAAGTTATAGTTCTTGATTTTTATAATAGAGCTAGTGTTGCTATGTTTATTTAGATTTTGGCAGATTATCTGGAACATGCTTTCTATACTTTTTCAGAATTTTTACGTGGTTATGGGTAGCAGAAGGATTAATGCAAATAATCTAAAGAAGTCATTGTGGAGAAATGAAGGAAACACTTGTATGCTTCTCGTGAATCCCTCGGCTATCCATAACCATGTTTATTTTGGGACTTGAATTTTCTTGTCCTCATAAATACAGAAGGCATGTTTTTAGATAAATGGTAAATCTTTGAGTATGCTCAGATATAACAATAATATACCCAGTGTCGTAGACCTTACCCCTACCTTTGCATGTTTTCAGTGCTCACATGCTGTAACATATTTGCCTTAGTCACATTGTTATTGAGTTGACAGTTTCATGGTTGTTAAGTGCATCTAACGGTCCAATTGATATAAGTGCAAGGAGGGGTTATTCTTAAAAAATAATTTTAAAATCCAACTTCTCATGTTGCAATATTCAATACATTGTTTGCATAAAGAAGTTAGTTTACACCATATATTATGCAAGATAATTAGCTAGTCTTTTCTTGTTCTCATTTTGTTTGTTTACGTATTAGCTAAAGAGCATTGATTAGAAAAAGGTATGAGCTGAAGAGCTAATTGAGATTTTAGTTAACAAGTTTCTCTATATGCTTGCTAATATTAAGGTAAAGTAATATACTATCAATGTTCCATTGGATCAACTCTTATTGAGTCTATTCATTATCTGTTTCTGTTTGATCTTTGGAATTAGCCGTTATATGGTCAATGTTTGGGTACTTTGCTTGCTGTGAGATAGAATTAAATGCTTGGAATGTCTATTTGTTTGGCACAAAGTGTTGTGTGAGTTTCCATGACCTTTGAAATATGCTACCTTTATTTCTTTATTTTGGCAGTTTATCTAGAGCGTGCTTGCTTTATTTTCTCTTCATTTTGCATGGTTGTGGGTCGCTGAAGGATTGATGTGAAACCAAGAGGTGATGTGCGAAGAATCTTTAAAATGCTTGTGGAGAAGAGAAGGTCCACTAGGCTTGGAGTAAAACGCGATTGTTGTCGGATAAACTTAACGGAAGAAAACACTTTATGTTTCACACAAATCCCTCTGCGATCCATAACCATGTTAATGTTGGGACTTGAATTTTCTTGTTCTCGAGTGGTGCAAAATAAAGCAAGCACGGCTTTAGGTAATTGCTAAAATTTTGAGTATCCATACATATTTGCTTTTGTTATGATGTTATTCTATGTTCAATATACTATGAACACCCTCTTTGTTTATCAATTATGTAAGATAGCTCAACATACCTGTAATAATGTGTCAGCTTCTCTTGTCTTGCTCCTCACTATTTGTTAGTTATTGTTATTAGTCAAGAGCTAACTCAGAATTTGGTTGGCAAGTTTCTCTCATATAGGTCTAGTTGCATGCATATAGGTCTAGTTGTTATTTGTTAGAAGCATTATCTTGCTTAGTCCAAACATTCCTACAATTGGTATGTCATCTCATTGTTTTGAGTTTTAGTGAATTTTTTCATATTATCTGTTCTTTGATTGCTAGAACCCGCCATTATATTATCATGTTTGGGGTGCAAGATTCAGAAATTTTTGCAGGTTGATGTTACAACTGGAAAGGGAAGAGAGCAATGAAACACTCAGACATTTAGAACATAGCGACTTCATATAAAGTTTTGCAACTGTTGTACTTTTGGTGCGACTTAAATTAGGAACATGATGTATGTAACACTTGGGAATTTTTTTCATTAAGGGATTGTAGATCCAGATTTTTGCTGTACGTAGCACTTTCTTTGGCGCGATTGATGAAATGATTTCTAACGTGAAACAATATTGTAATGCTGGGCAGTAGTACAAACGGATTTATGGATGTAAGGTTGCTTTTTCTTCAGTGTATTGTCGATCGATGTGGTCAGATGTTGAGCAGTCTTATTACTAAGGCCCATTCGCTTTAGGCTAAGCCCACGGTTTTTTCACCCGAAGTGACTCACAGCATTAAAGAGTGTTGCTATACCTTATATATAACTTCTTAAGCTGCAGACTTTGTTCGTGCAGTATATGCTACATATGATTCAATTTATAAACATCACGATCAGTGTAATTTAACCTATCATAACAAGTTACTAATCTTATTCTTCCGGTTACTTATTTACATTTAATGTTGACGATTACTTATAGTTATTATGGTCTAATAGGGTAAATATTCTCTATACTTGGTAGTATATAAAAACACTCGTACCATACATAATACGAACAATACTTTTTGTTCAATCTCAATCCAGTAGTTCCATCTGTTGGATAGGGTGAAGACTATTTTTGATATATCGAAGTGATCTCCACAAATGCCTACTGTTTCAGCTGGAAATGGTATACTTTGAATAGAAGAAAATGAGCTTACAAGAATTTGATGCGTTTCATTTACCGATCTTGTGTGTTATTTTTTATCATCTCTTGTGAAAAATGACCATGTAACTAAAAGAACATTTGCGACCGGCATAAAGCCTCCCAATAACCAATATCTTTAGGGTCCACACTGGATGGTACCACTGGTAAGTTGAAGCTTAGTTGCTGTAATTGTAAAGGGAAGTCTAGTTTGTAACTCCAACCATATGGACCTAGTTCATTTCAAATTAACACACATTATAATGAAATATTATTGGACAGTAACAAGTTTATTATCTTGGAAATGAAGATCATGTGATCTACTTATGTCACAATATTTTCCTCAGAACTCAGCTGATAAACAGTTTTCATTCATCACTATACCATATCTACATTCCACAGAACTTAAATACTATACATTGGATTGAAATTTCTACAAACAAAAATGAAAGAAAGCATAGATAAACAGGATCAAAATCTCACACAACATAAAACAAAAAGCTATCCACATTTACTGAATAGGAATATTTGCTACTACCTTTTTTATCTACCATCAACTGATGTAAAAGACTCAGCAAATCCAGTAGGCCTTGCAGGGATACTACCTTTAGTGTCTTCAAGATCGATGCAACTCACATCTTTTCCTTCCGATTCTTGCCAGCCTTTGACCATTTGATTGAGTGGAAGACTATAATCAATACCACAATCGTCGTCTGTATCTTCCTCAAGAGGCTTCCATTTCTCAACAAGCGGGGCAAGCACGTTCACAGCGTGGGACATATCAGGTCGTTGACCAGGCTCTCTTGCTGTGCAATGACCAGCAAGTTCAGCAATGGTGTAGATGCTCTCGAATGTACTCTCCTGTTTCACATCCAAAGCCGGATCGATTGCTGCCATAAGTTTTTCTTTAGAGGACTTAATGTTCCAGAACCATGCAACTAAGTATTGGCTCTCATCAGGTCTATCCTCATCAAGGGCCATCCATCCAGTTAACAACTCCATTAGGACCACACCGAAACTAAAGACATCGACTTTTGTAGTGATTTTACCAGTAACTGTGTATCAAAACAGCAAGCAAAATGAGTTAGGCAAGCAGCAGATGGGAACGACAGAATCATCTATAACACTAGAATGTAAGATTAAGCAAATTTTAGGTGTCTACAAGAATGGTTATAACTTATAAGTAGCCTTGAAGATATCGAAAACTTGAATATACTACTGAAATCATCGCATTAAGCTGTTAGAGATAATACACATTATTTACTTAATCATATTCTCAAATCCATGGAACTTGATTTATCGACCCCAAAACAGACGACAACAACCAAACTAGCTGAGTTTTATGTAATGTATTCATTCCAAAGAGAACATCAAATGGCAAACAGAACATCGCGTTCTTCTTCAACAAAAAAGTTGTCATGTTAGTAATAAAAGAACAGGAAATGAAATGTTTACCTGCATATTCAGGTGCTAGATATCCAAAAGTTCCAGCTAGCCTGGTCACCACAGAGTTCTTTTCTCCATCAGGAGCAAGTTTCACAAGTCCGAAATCTGATACTTTTGCTCGGAAATCATCAGTCAGCAAGATATTTGAGGGCTTAAGATCTCTGTGTATGAAGCACTGATGAGCCAATGTATGTAGATACTCCAATCCTCTAGCAACATCTAATGCAATATTCAGCCTCCTCTTCCAAGAAAGAGGCTCTAAGTTCAAGCTTTTCCATTGGAAAAGATGCTTACTAAGAGCACCTTGTGGCATGTGTTCGTAAACCAAAATTCGTTCATTGCCTTCAACAGAATATCCCATTAGAGACACTAAATGCCTATGTCTGACTTTGGAAAGAACAGAAATTTCAGATCGAAATTCATCCAACGCTTTGCTACTAATTACTCCCGCCTCCATTCTTTTGACAGCTATTTTCGTCCCATCGTCTAATTCTCCTTTATAAACCACTCCAAAACCACCACGCCCCAGTTCATTTTCAGGGGCAAAGTTATCGGTTACATTCCTAAGTACTTGACCTGATATGACCAAATTTCCAGCTTCCATCACAGGGTATTTACCACTAGCAGAACCGCTTCCAGTCAGTATCGAAAGACTTCCTTTAATTTCATCGGCTATTGCAATCTTGACCATGCGATCCGAATCAGAAGGATCTCTAGGATGAACCACAAGTGAAGTTGGACCTTTTTGCCTATCCATACTCCTCCTCCGGATACAAATGTATAACGGAATAGCAAGAGAAACTAAAAGTGCAAAACACACAATAGGAACCACAAAAATAACTAACTTAGACTTAGAAGAGTTTGATTTATTGGTCGAAGAATAGGGTGAATAAGATGAAGCACCAGGGGATGTATTATTATTCGTTTGTGAAGGGCTTGCTCTAAGAGGACTAGAGTTCAATAGTGAATTTCCACTTAGAATAAGTTTCAACGGCGCAGTAAACTTTGGTAGAGGAAGGCAAATATGGTTATTACTTAAATCAAGCAGAACCAAATGTTTCAAGCTAGTCCAACTCGACGGGACAGAACCAGAAATATTGTTAGATCCAAGATAAATATGAGTAAGAGCGTCTAATTTTGCAATTGAAGGACTTAAGGTTCCAGAAAGATTGGACTTAGGTAAGTTTATCACAATAACCTTTTGGTTAATGTCACAACTTAATCCCCACCACGTCCCGTCACAAGGGTTATCTCCTGACCATGATTCAACAAGCTTAGATGGATAATTCAACTCATCAAGGAATTCTAAAAGTGCCATAACCTCTGGTGCACAAATTTTGGCTTGACAAAAAGAATTGGATTCAAAAGTAACATTTGTAGCCTTGAAATTTGGTATAGGACCCATGAAATGATTATTGTTCAAATCAAGATGGCCTAATGGCATATTTGCTAAAGATTCAGGAATTAAACCAACAAGATCATTGCTATTAACATTGAAATCCTGAAGATATGTCAAATTACCAATCTCCTTTGGAATTTTACCTGAAAAATGGTTCCCATGAAGCCAAAGAATTGTGAGTGATCCCATTGTTGAAATCACATCAATTGAACCACTCATTCCATCACCAGACTGATCATTCAACCAAAGCATTTTCAGCTCAGAGTCCTTAAACGTAATTGGAATAGTCCCCGAAAGCCGATTATTCGACAACAAAAGTACATCTAAAGAAGACATATTTCCAAGAAACTCAGGCAAAGAACCAACCAAATTGCAGTTCACTAAAGTCAAGTTAGTCAATTGAGCTGAGTTTTGCAACTCATTAGGCAAAGACCAACCAGTAGTAACATTCAAAGGATTATCATCCAATGCCAACACTTCTAAACTCACAAGTCCATTAAAGAAATCTGATGGAATACTATCAAACTTGTTGAAATCCAAGAAAGCATAGCGCAATTCAGATAAACCACTAAAAGATGGTAACTTTCCACTGAATTCATTCCTTTGCAACCCCAAATTAGTCAGTTTAGACAACTGATTAAATTTCTGTGGTAAAGGGCCTTTTAAACCCAACCCCATAACTTGAATCTGTTGAATTCTGTTACCAGTGCAAATTATATGAGGCCAAGAAGGAACACCACAAGGGTCATTACTATTTTCAGGCCAGTTTAAACGCTCTGAATTTTCCAATCCTTTCTTGAACTCAATGATAATGGCTAAGTCATTGGGGTCTGTAACACTGTAAGCAACTGAAAGAAGTGAAAGAAAGAGTGCTAGAACAAACCCCATTTGTTGAGTAGCCTCCATTGATGATGATGATGATTACACTAAGAACTACTGGACATGTATTGACAATATTAATCACATAATCAAGAATGTTAGTTAATTTGTTGTGGCAACTAATGACTGGCTGTTTTTGTTACAACCCCATGTTAAATTTTAGACAACGAGAGGTGGGAAACATGGGTTTCAGATCACTACAACCAAACAAGAATGGAGAAATAGAGAGAGAGTGTGTGATAATTGGAGTGAGAAACTCTATCCTATGGAGTTCAGTGTGGCATAATAAAACAATAATTATGTCTCAGTTTCAAACAAGTTAGATATCATAATTTACGTAAATCTATTTGGCTGGAACGGAACTTAAGAAAGAAGAGAACACTTTTAAATTTGTGGTGTTAACGAGTCACATATATTTTGTGTGATTATAAATCATTGCATAAAGATGAATTTTTCCTACTATAGAAAGGGGTCATTCTTTTTGACACGGACTAATAAGAAAATGAAACTGAGGGAGTAATAATTATGTCTCAATCTCAAACTAGTTAGGTGTCGTTTGGTTGTTGGTTAGGAAGTAATTTATTCCTTTATTAAAATCAGTATATCTTGTGCGGTAAGTAACATTTTAGTTGTTATATATAAAATCTAAAGACATCAAGTACGATGTTTATTAGCTTACAATCCCGCATAACTAATCTCTATATTACTAATACGTGTATAACTAACAATAACCAAATGACCCCTTAGGATCGATATTGTGTTCAGTATAATCAGAAGAGGAGGGAGAGTATTAGTTACAAGTTCGAACGAACTCACTAACTTTTATCACTATGTTTATATTAGAAAATTCATTAAATATTTATAAAAATTTAATTGCGAACTCTATAGATATGACGATAACAAATTTTAATGACAAATTCAGAACCCGTAAACTCTAAATCTGGCTCCGTTTCATAGTATAATTTAAAATATATAATTAATACAAGTGGTATGATTAATGAACATTAAAGAATTAAAGAAGAAAAATCTGGTTGTGAATATTTTGAAGCAAGTGATGAGTGATGACCATAAAAAGTGGATCTTCCATTAGGAGGTCTTTTATGCAAATATAAAATGAAGATAATGAAGCTTGGAGGGAAAATTGTGCCCTGCTTTTATGGGCATTATGAAGAAAGTGATATTGGCCTTAGCAAATGTAATGACAGGGACATCATTGTCTTTTTAGAAAAATGAATTTTATTTCATTATCTGTAACCACATGATTCAAGTCTTTTTATTTGCTTTCTTTAATGAAAAAGAATTTGGAATTGCTCGGCCTTCGCTTTCTGTGTAATAAAATTCACATTCACTGAAATTCATTTATTTCATTAAGTTTGAAAATTAAAGGTAAGAAAAAGACGTGCAGCTTAAAAGTAACTAATGAAATAAAATAAGGATCGAAATAATATAGTTGAAGAGTGGCTTTGCAAATAGTTGTGTGGTGATTGAGATAGATAATCAGCTAGTTCATCACGCTCTTGTAAGAAACATTTCAAATAATTCTTATTTTGATTCTCTTGTTTGTGATTGTAAGATACTAATGAAAGGTTCTCAATTAGTGTCACGTTTCTCTATTAAGAAAATCAGTGAATTAAGCTACTCACGCTTTAGCTAGAGTTGCCGTTTTTATGCTTGATTCGATGGAATGGGAATCTGTTCCACCATTTTTTTTATTTCTGATATACTGACTTTTGATTTATTAATAATTGAGAAGCCATCTTTTAAAATATATATTGTTAAAAGAATGTTGTGAAAGTAGTTTTCTTTTGTTTTGTTTCAATATATGTATTTTGCTTTGATTTACCAAACAACAATTCTATTTTCCAAATTAGATGCCAGTAGTTTTCGGAAAAGCTATTTTTTTAATACAACAAATGCCGTGCTGCTGTTTTTCTCGTATTAAATGAAATTACAAGCAAGTTTAATCATAGATTAGTTGTAATTAAGCCGATCAACGTGGATAGCACATTAGCACCATACCTCGTCAGTGGTCAATAATTAAGAGACCACTTCCCAGCATGTGGGGCTGTTTTTGAAATTGTCTTTTCACGAAAATATAAACTTCACCACCTCAATATCAGAGGAATATCACTTAGAGTCCGGAACAAAAATAACTCAATAAAAAACCAAGTGAACCAAAATACCCCAATAAAAAAAAAGTTACAAAACTACCTTTAGCGCAGTAAAATACTGCGCTAAAGCAGTTCACGGAGACGGAGCCGTTAACTGCTTTAGCGCAGTATTTTACTGCGCTAAAGATTTTTTTTTTTTTTTTTTTTTTTTGCATAGCGCAGTATTTTACTGCGCTATAGCTAGCACTAAAAAATAAAATTTGGTAAACTTTTTTTTTGTTTGTTTGAAAAAACTTAGTGTTTTTTCCATACTTTTGACCAACGATTAGTCGTGTGTCAAGACTAAACGTCAATATTTTATATAGAACACGATATTTTTTCTCGCATACAATAATGTAGCCCAATATACGGAGATATATAGACGTTCGGATAGTCATTTTAGGGGTTGAAAAGGTGCCCGAAGTAAGTTTTGTTTTTTTCCATACTTTGACCAACGATTAGTCGTGTGTTAAGACTCCGAAACGTCAATATTTTATATAGAACATGATATTTTTTTAAATGTACAATAATGTAGGCCCAATACATCAAGGATACATAGACGTTCGGATAGTCATTTTAGGGGTTGAAAAAGGTGCAGAAATAAGTTTTGTTTGAAAAAAACTTAGTGTTTTTTCCATACTTTGACCAACGATTAGTCGTGTGTCAAGACTCAAACGTCAATATTTTATATAAAACATGATATTTTTTTTGTACGATAATGTAATGTAGGCCCAATACATCAAGGATACATAGACGTTCGGATAGTCATTTTAGGGGTTGAAAAGGTGCCCGAAGTAAGTTTTGTTTAAAAAAATTTAGTATTTTTTTCATACTTTGACCAACGATTAGTCGTGTGTCAAGGCTCCGAAACGTCAACATTTTATATAGAACCCGATATTTTTTCTCGCGTACTATAATGTAGGTTCAATACATCAAGGATACGTAAACGTTCGGATCGTCGTTTTAGGGGTTGAAAAGGTACCAAGTAAATTTTGTTTAAGGTTTAAGTGTTTTATTTTTTAAGGTTTTGATTTAAGCGTGTTATTTTTTAATTAAGACATAACTTTATTTTGAATATAAATCTAATTCTAAAAAATATAAGGTGAAAAACTAGTTGTAAAGTGGTCAAACTTTAAATGGTCATAACTTTGCGCTCGGACGTCCGATTTACGCTTTTTTTTTTTTGAACTTGCGTATTTTTTCGAGATCTATGCGGACAAACCGCCATAAGGCGGTTTGGCCGAGCTGATTTTTAAAAAAACACCTTTTATCCCATTCAATTTCAATTTTCCCCCAAATTGGCGTGAAATTTTCAGTTTTATTTACTTATAAGATGATGATACGCAATAGATTTCAACGTAAAAATCTCAGGGTAATGTAATTGTGAATGTCAATTTCACTTCTGCGGTTTCAATTTTTGAAAATAAAGCTGACTAATTTTCTTGACATATAAATTTGACTAAAATAACCTTACAGTCAAACAAAACTTACTTCGGGGCACCTTTTCAACCCCTAAAATGACTATCCGAACGTCTATGTATCCTTGATGTATTGGGCCTGCATTATTGTACGCAGAAAAAAATATCAGGTTCTATATAAAATATTAACGTTTCGGATCTTGACAAAAAAAAAAAAAAAAAATCTTTAGCGCAAGAAATATTGCGCTAAAGCGATTCTTGCTCTCCGTCTCGTGAATCGCTTTAGCGCAAAGATTTTACTGCGCTAAAGGTAGTTTTGTAACTTTTTTTTTGTTGGGGTATTTTGGTTCACTTGGTTTTTTATTGAGTCATTTTTGTTCCGGACCCTATCACTTAGACCCCTAAAAAGATGTGTAGATGAATAGAATTAGTTCACTCCAAATTAGTGATCTCGAGTTTGAGTCTTGAGAATGAAGAAACTCTTTATGTGGAATGCTTCCTCCTTTAGTTTACTCAACACAACGCAAATCCATACTAATCAAATCGATAGGTTACATGTATCGAATGATTATATAAAAAAATATTTTCTTTCTACTCACACACCTTGGACTACTTGAGTTTCGTAAAACTTATATTACTTGTAATTTTTCACTCATTTTTTCATCTAACCGATGCTAATTACCACCAAAATTTCGTAAAGGAAAATAAGTTCAAGTATCCTGTATTTTTTTCTTAATTCTTTTTTTAGATAAATTTATTAAAATACTACTCATTTGTTAAGTTTCCCAAGAAAACAGGAATGCATTTTTTATTTTTATTTTTAAAACCAACTCTATTGAGGTTATATTTTATTTATAATGAAAACAGGAATGTAATTGTTCATTGATTCTGGATTCTCGTTTTCTACGCTGTGATGCCTTTAGATTCTACCTCTTTTAACCTTTTCAAGAGAACAAATAATTATCTTATCATCTTTTATTTTATATGTGAAGTTTAAAGATAGGATAACTTTTTAAGTTCAACAGGACAAACAGCGTTACGATTGAATCTTGTCTTTTACGTTTGAAGCATTTGATTTCCTGTCAATAAAACAAAAAATAAAATAAAAATTAACTAATTTAAAAAATTCCTTAGACTATCCATGTGATAATATACTGATCAATATAATCAATGCACGCTATTGGACATATTCGATCAATCATTCACCTCACAAACAATAGTGCTATAATGGCCAATATTTATACCCTTTTATACATATATTGTACTTCATTACGACTTGTAAATCCCTTTAACAGTTAATTCTGGATTAAATTATATCATAATAATTGAAAAATAAAAAGAAACATTTTTTTTAATATATTTCTACTATTTTTTATTGATAGGACCTGATGGTGCAAAGCTGGCTTTTGGTACCATCACCCCAAAAAATGCAGACAAAATAAGGCCCCCACATATCTTACGTATTACTTTTTGGTTTGTTGCATGAGAGAGTTGCTTGAGTTTAAAGGGTCAAAATGTTGAGGCCAATGTAGCACTTCTGTATATATTTTTCTGTTTTCCTTAACTAAAAATGTTTAAGTTATTAATTATTTAATTGAAGAAAAATTTTCTTAGTTAGATTGAGAAAAAGATTATTTTGTTTGCTTTAACTTTGTAAGACTTGTTTTTCTATTATTTAATAAAATATCCCTCCACTAAGAATACTTAGTGGTTGCTTAAAAAAAAAAAAAAGATTATGTCTTTATCTAAAGTTTTAAGTGACACTTACATCGTTATTGGAAGGATCACTACTTTTCGCTTTTCTTAAAAAAAGAAATTTTCATTATATAAAGGACTGGGGAAAGGAAAGAGGAAAATAATTAAGTAATGTGAAAGATTTTCAACACTAAATTATATTAAAATTTTGTATCTTTGTGCTCATGCATTAAAGAAATTAGTAAAACTTTTTTAAATCGTACACAATAAAAGTTACATGTAACAGTCAAGAAAACAAGATTACATTAGACTAATTAGAGAAAATTAGACTAAATAGCCTTCCAAGAAATAAACGAAATGTTCTTTCATGAAGTTAGACGTACATTTTAAAAATTAATTGCACATTACTTGTATGTGTTTAATTCATTTTCCGCTTTTTCTTTCCCGCCCTTGTTCATGGGCTCACTTGTGATGCTCACCATGTAGGTGGGTCAAGGAGGACAAGTAAGCTTATAGGCTAACAAATTTTTGAGAAAAAAAAAAAAAAGAGGAGCATATGACACATGAAGCAAATCTTACATGGAAAAAAGAGATGAAATCATGAAAGTGAAATGCTATATAAGACATAACAAATAATTATTTACAAAATACACTTTTTAGTTCAATGTGTTGCATAGCCCAAGCCCCAAGGGGCAATCCTGAGGTTTATTGTGTAAAAAACGGAGAATAAATGTCACAAGTTTAGAGTGTGAAAAATATAATATTAGAATCGGATTCACGAGGGACGATTGTAGGCAAATCACACTAAAAAGAAGAAGGACATGCAAGCTTTCAAATAAAGGGTATTTATTGTGTAAAAAACGAAGAATAAATGTCACAAGTTTAGAGTGTGAAAAATATAATATTAGAATCGGATTCACACGGGACGATTGCAAGCAAATCACACTAAAAAGAAGAAGGACGTGCAAGCTTTCAAATAAAGGGTGGATATGACACCTTAGACAAAATTCATATCGTAAAGGGAAGAAAAGTGAAGTAAAATGCTACTATTTAAGATAGAGTACAAGTTAATTAGGATGGTACAGGAACTTGCAAAAGCTCGATACGGTGTAGCTTAAAAAATAAATTTGTATTAAAATAAATAACACCAGGTGTATCGAAAAAACATCAAATTTTATTCGTCCTATAAATAAATAACACCGCGCTTGGGAAATCGAGTAAATTATCTAACTTTTTCCAATTCTACCCTTAGACAATAAAAGTAACATCTAAAAAAAAGCCACATAACTTGTGACATCACCCTGCATGTAATTTACTTTTATTATATACGGGATAATTTGGTAAATTTCACATTGCATTATTGATTCTTAACATGCGTATTTTTTACTAAAGTGACACTTATTATGGGACGGAGGGAGTAAGTTTTTAGTGGTTCATTCACCACTAACTAGAGGTGGCAAAATGGGTTAAAAATATGGTTATCCGCCCGATCCAATCCATTTTAAATGGGTTGGATACACTATCCATTTAATATGGGTCCAATATCCACTTAAAATATGGGTAAATTAATGGGTAAAATGGATAAAACCCACAACATATAGTGTGTTTTTGAAGGAAATGTTTCATTTTCCCACGTTTTGGTTAGTCAAAATGTTTTGGAAAATATTTTAAAGAAAACAAGTTCACCCCCTTAGATCCCCTATCAACCTACCCCAACCCTTACCTAACCACCATTCCTATCTCTCAACTTTGCAAAACTAGACATTTTGTGAAAGTAGTAACTTTCAAAAATAGCAACTTTGCAAAAGTAATGACATTACAAAAGTAGCCACTTTTTCAAAATATTACTTGCGAAAAGTAGCTACTTTTCAAAAATAGTCGTTTTGCAAAAGTATTCACTTAAGAAAATAGTCACTTTGTAAAATTAGTCACTTTTAGAAAATAGCCACTTTGTGAAAGTAGATACTTTTTAAAAATAGTCACTTTTTGAAAGTAGTCAATTTTCATGAATAGTCATTTTGTGAAAGTAGTTACTTTAAAAACTAACTTTGCAAAAGTAGCCATTTTTAAAATAGCATCTTTGTGAAAGTATTAAAATAACCATTTCGAAATGTGCCATTTCCAAGATAGTGGTCAATTTTGTAAAGTAGCCATTTTTTTAAAGTGGCACAAAAATGGCTACTTTTGTAAAGTGGCCATGTTGCTTATTTTTGCAAATTTGCATTTTCGGTCAAGAAATAAATTTTTGCAAAAATAACCATTTTTATGTCACTTTATAAAAATGGTCAATTTACAAAAATAGCCATTTTTGTCACTTTTATCAAAATGGCTAGTTTACAAACATAGTCAATTTTTGAAGTTGTCTTCAAAGTACAAAGTAGTCATATATGAAATAGACGCTTTGGGAGTAAATTTCACAGTTGGGGTGGGTAGGTGAAGATGAAAGCGTTCGGGTGATTTGGGTGGCCGGGATTTGGTTGGGGAGTAGGTGGTGGGGGGGGGTTGGGTGGATTTTCCAAAAAGATTTTCTTTGAGGTGTGTCATTGAAAAGGTTCGAAGTTCTATGGGATATGGAGGGAGTAAGTTTTTAGTGGTTCATTCACCACTAACCTAAGCAAAAAAGAAATTCAGTGCCAGTCTGGTCAATACTTCAGGACTTTAATCATGAAAATATACCAAAGCAAAAGTTTGCCCAATCTAAGAAAGTTGTCGTCAATCATAGCACATGAGGCAGATTCTTTGTAACAAGTACTAATATCGATGCTATATTGATGACAATGTTGGTAGGGTCTTACTTCTCACTACCTTATACTAGTAATATGAGTATTAAATTATCGATCCCTGGTCACATACAATTCAATGTATTATGTCACGTGAAGTTGTAACAATACCTAACCCGTCTTTTCCAAAAATGCAAAACCAAAATCAAACTATTATTTAAGCTGTAATTTATATATCTATGTTTTCTCATTAGATTTCCAGAGATCTTTAGACAATGTTTAAAAGGTCCGTAAATCGCAAGGCGAAAATTTCACATAGACTTGATATTATCATAGACTCATAGTACTACCTAATTGAAATAGCAAAACCGGTTTCGCTCATATTTTACGTTCTGGTGATATTTTTGTCTTAGCTCGAAGTAAGACCTTATAGTAGTAACTTTTTTTATTGAGGGACCAAGTTATGGAGCTGATCATTGTCCCACTCAAGTTATCAAAGTTATATTTATGTACAATTATCACAAAACTGGATCCTCCTATTCAGTTAATCAGGTACATTCAAGAATTGCACTCTAGTTATTACTGTCATTAGTAATACTTATTAGTTATTACATGGAAGATAGAAACAGGGCAGTTTTCTTTAATTATGTCAAAATAGAATGTGTTTATTGCAATGGCTTTTTCACTTCTGTTAAAGACAGTTAATTGACAATGATTAAGGTCTATAAACAAGGTGAAGCATCATTTGATCCTTGTTAGTCTGGAAATGTTATTTGCTGTTTCTATTTCCATATTTCGAAATAGCCTGTTAACCTAATTGTTGAGAATCAAGGGCAAGAAGGGAACTGATTTCTGATGAAACTGATCAAAGATGAAAACATTAAAACAACTTAAATCAAGAGACAAGAGAGAGCATATTCATTCATTCGAGAAACAGATTGCAATCTGGCGCAGTTTATATGAATTGAAGGGCAAGTGTAACTTACTTTGGGAAATAACTAACAATGTACAGCTACGTATGTCTCTGCTCATTAACTAACTTTAGACAAACTTTAATATACAGTTGTGACAGAAAAACTTTTCATAAGCACAAACACTCTCTTGAAATTCAATATGTTATCCCAAATCTATGACTATATTTCCTTCTCATGTTGGAGCCAGCACGATGAATGCCAGTCATCTGAAGTATAGGCATCAGATTTAGAAACATAAAGAGAGAAAAAAAACTGCAGAATCATCACCAAAATGGCTAATAAACATTTCCATACATTATTTGTAACTTCACGGAGAAATACTTCAAGAGGCCTGTCTCCGTTCCTGCACTCAGTATAATATGTGATGGATTATTAATGATACTCTACAACGTGAACTTCCTTATGATCTCATCCACATTGTCCATGGAAGACGTTTCTTCTTCCAATTCGTCTACCTTTACAAGGCATCGAAGTCTTGCGAGTAGATCAGACGTACTCCCCGCTGTTTAGCACTCCTAGAATCGATAGAAGCCCCAAACAGACAATACAAGTTTGGATCGCTCTATCCCATCACAGAATATTGCCACAGAGTCTTAGATACAATATGGGCAATACACAAATAGCAACTATAAGTGCGTGACACTGTGCCCAGCTTAGATCTTTTCTTCAGTACTTTGAATTTCTCTGAACTATTTTCTAAATCAACTTGGTGTTGACAAAAAAATAGTCATGATTCCCAGATAAGCTCCAATCAGGACAGTAAACACCATCTACCATGTAAGTGCTGCAGCATACAGCAAACCCAAGTAAGTTATCATTCCACCAATTTTTGGGCAAATGAAGCGAGATTTTTTCTTTGTGCTGCGGCACGTGAACCATTTGGGCATTACACGTTCTGGATAGACGATTGACCAAGCAGGAACTTCTCTACGAGGATGAAGAAACTGCAACAAACCATGACGGTGAGATTCGATTTCATTAAGCTTGTCAGTGCATTTTTGTGTGCACCCTGTAAAGTTTTAAAGAGAGAGATACCATGGTGTAGTAGACAAACCTAATGAGAATCTTGGCCAACATATTATGTATATTTTCTGGTTGGTTTTCATCCATCAGTGAACTATTCTTGCCCTTGTCTGAATAAAGTTGTTCGTAACTAGAGTTTGTAAATGAGATCAAACATAGATGGTTGTATTCATTCCACATACTGACAAAACCTTGGGCTAGAAAATCATCTACGTACAATTCCAAAAGCATGGGAGGAAGGCTGGGAAGTACCTTAAGCTTCTCACAGTATGTTATGTTAAGATATTGAAGGTTCTGGGGAAGATCGATGTACTTTAAAGAAACAAACTTGTTTCTGCTCAAATTTAGTTCAGTTAAAGAAGGAAACATATTAACATGACTAACATCGTTGTCAAGTAGATTGCAACCACTGAGATCTAATTTTTTCATATTCCAAGAGATATTCATATAGTCGACCCCAATTAACAGGACAGGAATTGGAGGCTTTAAAGAATGATGCATCGGGGCATGTAAAGTTAAATGTTGCTTTAGGATTATAGGGAAGGGGCATAGAGGGAAAAGTTCTGCTTAATTGGAGACGATGGAGGAAGAAGGATCGTACGTGATTGTAGAGCCTTATGAGGAAGTACTTGGCTCAAGTTCAAAATTTGGGATTTCGGCGAGCGTGCTCCTTTTCGAGTGAGGAGTCCGGAACCTAAATGACCCAATAAAAACTCAATTGAACCAAAATATCCAAGAAAAAAAGTGATACCAAAGTATCTTTAACGCACTTTTTTTCTGCGTTATATAAAAGTGAGTTAACGTCTCACGTTAAAATCCGTTACCGGTTTTTCTTTAAAAAATTAAAAAAAAAACCTAAATTGCATAATGCATAATTTTATTGCGCTATGCAACCACACCCTAAAGTTAGGCCGTTTCATGTATACTTTGTTACTTGCCGTTAATCCAAATGTATCCCTTTCATAACTATGCAAAAGTTTCCATTTTCCAAAATATTTATAAGATTAATTTATCTGATTAATACTATAAGAATCTTTTAACAATTTTTTATCAAAAATATATATTCTCTTTATCTTTTAATATTTATGAAAAAACATTTATTTTTATAAAAAGTATTTATTTTGATATTATCTTTTAACAAACTTTTTATCCTCTTGTTCATTGACTTGTTGCTACTTTTTCTTAATTAATGTTTGTTTAGCTAACTCTAAAACCAATCGAGTCTACAATCTATTTACCGCCAACAAAAGTAATAATTTTTTATTATAATTGAGAGTTACATTAAACACTAAGAATTAATTCGAGATACACCCCTTGTATTTTAAAATCGAACATATACACCACTTATATTATGAGAATCATGCACTTACACTCTCTATGGGGTATAGTTGTAACTAAATATATTAAATATAATAATTAAATATATTACATTAATATTTAACGATTAACCCTCAATTATAATAGAAATTATTTACTTTTGTCGGTACATAGATCGTAGACTCGATTGTTTTTAGAGTTAGCAAAACAAACATTAATTAAGAAAAGGTAGAAACAAGTCAATGAACAAGAGGATAAAAAAATTGATAAAAAATAATATCAAAAATAAAAGAATAAATGTTTTTTCATTAATATCAAAAGATAAGAGAATATATAATTTTGATAAGAAATTGTTAAAAGATTCTTATAGTATTAGAAGATAAATTAATCAGATAAATTAATCTTATAAATATTTTAGAAAATGGAAACTTTTGCATAGTTATGAAATGGATACATTTGGATTAATGGCAAGTAACAAAGTATACATGAAACGGCCCAACTGTCAAATTGGGTGTGGTTGCATAGCGCAGTAAAATTATGCGTTAGGCAATTTAGTTTTTTTTTTTTTTTTAAAAGAAAAACCGGTAACAGATTTTAACATGAGACGTTAACTCACCTTTATATAACTCAGAAAAAAAGTGCGTTAAAGGTACTTAGTATCTCTTTTCTTTCTTGGGGTATTTTGGTTCAATTGGATTTTTATCGGGTCATTTAGGTTCCGGACTCTCGAGTGAGTGTTATTTTAAGAGATCGGGAATCTCTTGAGGAGTTCATACATGAAATTTGAGATAATTTGGTGAAGGTTTTTTAGTAATTTTGGTGGAGATTTACAAATGGGTTAACATGAAGATGGTGAACAATTTTTTGATTTTTAAAAAAAAAGTCACATGGCAATTTTTAAATGAAAAAAAAGGGAAATAATTTTTTAATTCGATAAATATAGGTATGTTAAAGAAAAGGATAAATATGCATAATTTGTGTAATGACAAGGGTATATACAGAGGCGAATCAAGGATTTTGAGGTTCCGGGTGCCATACAATTTTGGAGAACGACTTGATCTATTTTAAACTTCGGTTCGGTTATTCATCTTTTAGGTTTATACAGACAAAGCTACTGCCTAATTATTTTGGGCTTCGACTTGATTTTGTTTTAACTTCTGTTCCAAAAGATACGCCTTTTCAATTTAGATAAACAAATCCAGAAAACAAAATAATTTAATAATTAACATAATTTTAGAAAAGCACATAACTTCAATAGTATTTCTATATCAACAAAAATATATTATCATCCGGAGTTATGATCTGATGCAAGGATAAACAACTAAAACTAGAACTCATTATAGATGATGTTGTGATTTCAAGAGTCGAACGAGCCATTCTTGGACCTTTTTCATATGTCTTTAAGTATTTAAAAATTATTAATTATTCTAACGTATAGTACATTTTACGAAATTATCAAATATGTAAATTTTATTTCAAAAAGTTTAAAAATTCTATATTTAAACACACAATCAAAACTAAAAATATGAATTTCGAAATGCAAAAAATGTCACATAAATTGGAAAGAAAAAAATATGAACTATAAAACAGAAGCAAGAATTATAAAATTTAATAAGTCAATGTAACTCATAAGGGAGAGCTCATAAGGAAATTAGCAGGAAATAAAGAATAAGAAAGAAAAGAAGAAACAGAATAGAAAAAAAGAAAAGAAGAAATAAGGAAAAGTAAAAAAAGAAAAGAAGATCCAATATCGTGTAATTTGTTATAAATTATTTGTCAAGTTGTATTTTAAATGTATTATTAATGATTATACAATTAAAAGTGTAAATTATACCACTTGACTTAAAGTGGTAAATACAACTTGCAAGTCTTAGTTGTTTCTTAGTTGTACCAAGTTCAATCCATCAACTTGCACAAGTTGTATATTGTAGGTTGAGGGGCAAACTTCTTCTATAAATAAGGAGCTTTGTCTTCTCATTAGTAACACCGAAAAGTGATAATACAATCTCTCCCTCTTCTCTGCAAAGTTATTGATTTGCTTCTCTTATTTATTTGCAAGTATATATAGTTTTATAACACGTTATGAGCACGAGACTCTGCCATCTTGAGAAAATATTTTGAAAATATGACGATCGTAAGAGCTGCATCAGATATTCCGTTTAGCATCTTTTGTTTCATTTTTATTGTTCCCTCCGTTGCATATAATATCATGAGGGACATAAGTTCTCTTTGCTGAGATATTTGGGATTCTAACTATGTGACTCGAAGAAAGATGATTTCCAACCTTACTTGTTAGTTTGTGACTAAATCTTTGGCATGCATTTTGCCATAAGTAAAATTGTTATTATGGAAAAGAGCTAATGAATCCATGGCATTAGTAGTGTATCATATATCATCCTTAATGGATTTAGGGTGTTTGTTACCATTATTTCGTATATTGGATTCTTTTTATCCCCAAATCTTAAATGGTTCGCTTGATCATTTATGCCTCAAATTTTGTTCCTGAAGAACAATATTGTTAAGAGGAATTATGATATTAATTTCATAATCCTTAATGGCTAAGAATGAATGTTTACAAGAAATACATGATCACGAGAAGTGATAATATCTCTTAAATATCGTTATGATTAAATTCATCTATGTCTATAACCACCAGAAGTGGTAATATTTTCATAGGCTTGTAGTGGCTACAAGTGAAGATATGTTAGAGAAAGATTCTCTAAATTGTATGTATATTTCGATTTGCTTCTGAAGTAGCAATATCTTAAAAGTGGTTCTAAGCTATCACGATTTGATATTTGATATGGTTAAGCCAAGTCCAGATGATTATGTTTCATTCTTGAAGAATGAGAATTTTTTATAAATGTTACAAATACAGATCCGTTTCCTGTAGTGAATGTGACAGTATGTGGTAAGCTTATAAATGCGGACGTGCGTTTAGCTGTGAAGTTATCATGACTCATCTCAAGAGGAGATAGAATAATTGAAAAGAAATATTCTGAATATTCTATGCTTGATTCCCGAAGTAGTAACTCAGAAACTCTACTCCTAAAGTAGTAGAACTTTGAACTCTACTCCTGAGTATTGCAACTCTGAATTTTCCTCCAGAAGTAGTAAGACTATGAATTCTACTCCAGAAGTAGTAAGACTTTGAATTTACTCCCAAAGTAGTACAACTCTGAAATCTACTCCCGGAGTAGTAGAATTTTGAAATTTACTCCCGAATTAGTAAATATTATGAAATTTTACTCCTGAAGTAATAAAACTTTTGAAATTTACTCCCATAGTACGGCCACAAAATTTACTCTCGAAGTAGTAAACCTTTAAACTTTAATCCCGAAGTAGTAAAACTTTAAACTTCATTTCTGAAGCAAAAAGAACAGGTAAAATATCTGAGAAATATTCTGAAGCAATATCTTCTTGTGCTTGAGAAAAATAACAAGCTATTGATTAACGTCGTATTGCAAGCACATTTGAATAATCAAGTTTCAAGTGAATGAGAAATACTACAACATATCTCCTGGAGAGATAAAATAACAAAGGATATACATGTTATTTTTGTGGTATGAAATTAAAAACATTGCAACACTTACTTGTCGTACGTAGAACATCTCAAATAATTTTATTAAAGTATCATTCTAAGGCAAAAGGGAGCAGAGTAGAATACTTTCTATTATAACCACACTGATGCATTATGGTTAGTTGTTATTGATTTCCTTGAAGGAATAAACACTAAATGCATCTCTTCCTGAAGGATGTGATTACTATGTGGTTGTCGCTTTTGATACAAAATATTCAGATGTTAATGGCTAATCTCCTTGAAGGAGATATTTGAAATATAGAAGTTTGGAGCTTAACGTTTACTTTCATAATTTACAGTTTAAAATTGTCTTTAAATTTCCATTTGATTATTGTTTTCCTTCATGACACCAGTAGTGTCTAGCCAAATTTTCTTTCGTGATACGAGAAGTATCTAAAAATATTTGGTAATGGAAACTAATGATCAAAGGCTCTAGAAGAGCTAATTGTTTATTTATAAGTATCATGACACCAGCAGTTTCCAAATAGTATCTCATTATGGTAAATAAATTAAAGTCTCTCGAAGAGGATATATATGATAGCATCATTTGTCCTAGACCATAAACATTGTGATCGGCACAGATTATAGTAAACCTGAAGTTTACTAGCAATAAAATTGGTTATCATATTGGGACGACAAATAATTGGAAAATTGAATATCTTTAAGTTACTACGGGTAAGAAATATGTATATGAAACGTTACTCGAGCATGATGGATCACATGTCACAATAAATCAAAAGTTTATGACATAAAATCTCATGCCATATTAAACCAGAAGTTTACTAAAATAAATAGCACTTGTCATGGTAAACTTGAAGTTTAGGGGTACAAATAATTTTATCAGTTGACAAGACCATTTTGGTCATCCTGATTTAAATCTGATGTGCTAATTGAGTATTCAAAATATATTGAAGAACTTGAAGATTCTTCAAGAATTTATTTGTGTTGCTTGTTCTCATGATAAGTTGATTACACCAGCTAATGTTGGGACTGAATCCGCTAAAATTCTGAAAAATATAAAAGGTGAATATGGGCCCCTTCACCTGCAATGTGATGTATCTATGAGACGGTCACATGTGCGTTTATCATCAACCTGAAGTTTGACATTTACAAAGTTGCTTGCTCAAAATAATTGAGTTAAGAGCACAATTTTCAGATTATGTAATCAAGACAATTCATCTTGATAATGCTGGTTTATATGTAAGTTGGTTTGGCATTGAATGCCTCCATAATATAGCTAAACCAATTCTTATGAGTATAGAGCTTCAGATGTTGGTTTGAGATATGATATATTGCATACAACGACACTTGTATGCTTCAGACCAATAAATTATTACAAATTCTCCTCTCATAATTGATTCAGGGCCAGGAACTACATATTTTCATCTCATAGCTTTTGATGTACGGTATATGATTAATGGATATACCATGATGTACAATGATGGATTTCCCAAAGAAAATTCGGCTATGTGTTAGTTTTTCTAACATAAACGGGTGAGAATATGCAACTAAGAAATATGTTGTGAATTATCATCAGTATGATCCTCAGATAATTCAAGTCAAATGCTGGAAGCATTTGCTGACCCAACTATTTCATATTTCATCTGCAAAATGCTCCTAATGTCCTTGAAGCATAGAGTCTACAACATGCATGGAGCATGGTAGACCAATCGGTTCCAAATGTAATAATCCTTGAAAAAGGGGAGGAGAAAATGATCATAATAAGAAGGCAATGAGATCTTGAAGAGCCTACGACATAACACAACCTCATGGGAGGTCAGATACCTGAAAATAATGAAATGATGAGATCTCATTAAGTTATGTCGAATTGGGAACTGATACAAAATATTATCTCGTCAATGATATTTTTTATACAATATAGCGCGCAATATTGTATAAGGTTGTGAGGGTCTGAATTCTACGTCTCTTAAAGCATGTTGACTTAGAAAAAATTACCAAGTGGAATGATATATCTTGGTAAGCGTAAAGCATATTGGACCTGCAGTCCAGGCATTAGAATATGTCACGTCATTTAAATACTAAACGGAAGTTGTCACAATCTATATTTCTTTCTTGACAAAATTTATATGAAAAATTCTAAAGGATTCAGAATGCCTAAAGTATATACAAGTTCTTGGGAAACTTATTCATAATCCTGATATGGATTAAATCCGATTGATGACTTGAATATTATTGGAGCTCTTGGAGAGTTTCCAAAAGCAGTACGTTATCATTTGAAAGAAGCTGAAATGAGAAAATTGAATTGGTCCTGAAGTATCATATCTTTATGCAATTGATGCATTTATATATCTTGCTATAACTACAAGCATGATATAATTTACTCATATATCAAGATATTGAAATAAGATCAATTGCATACTGCAAATGAAAGCCTAACATGAATGTGTTTATCCTAACAAATATTGTCAAGTGTTTTGGATATACATGGCATTCATCTGATCGACATAAGAGTTCTATCCAGATATGTTATCTATTTCCATGAAGGATTATTGTCATACCATATTCTTTTACATGACAGTCAAATTGTAGAAAGATAACAACAACTTATAAACCAAGTCAAGAATGTACTTGACGTGATTGTAACAATATTGTATGACGATGAAACAGATCTATCTAAGGAATGAATATGCTGATGCTCAACCAGTTCGTCAAATGATCATTTGACAGATCTGATCACAAAGACACTACCAACATCGACATATAATACATTTTTATACAATATTAGAGTGCATGATCTCCAGAAGAATGGTGATATTGATAATCCTCCAGATTTATTCACCAAATCTTTGCCAACTTTAACTCTTGAGAAGATGTTATTCAAGATTGGAATGTGAAGACTCCGACATCTGAATTTTGGTCTTCGTTAGGGGGAGTAAAATACGCATTGTACTCTTTTTACCTTAACCAAGATTTTGTCCCATTGGGTTTTCCTGGTAAGGTTTTTAATGAGGCAGCTGGAAATGCATATTACCAGATATGTGTACTCTTTTTTCTTTACTAGGATTTTGCACTGGATTTTTTCTAGTAAGGTTTTTAACGAGACACATTATCTATTAATAAACATCCAAAGGGGAGTGTTATAAACCATTTGTCAAGTTGTATTTTGCATGTATTATTAATGATTATACAACCAAAAGTGTAAATTGTACCACTTGACTTAAAGTGGTAAATACAACTTGTACTTGCAAGTTATATCTTAGTTGTTTCTTAGTTGTACCAAGTTGATCCATCAACTTGCACAAGTATATTGTAGGTTGAGGGAAAAAATTCTTCTATAAATAAGGAGCTTTGTATTCTCATTAGTAACACCAAGAAAAGTGATAATACAATCTCTCCCTCCTCTCTACAAAGTTATTGATTTGCTTCTCTTATTTATTTGCAATTATATATAGTTTTATAACATAATTCTTAAATTAAATGTTGAAAACAGAGCAGTTAAAAATATTGGACCACCAGCAGGATTCGATCGCAGTGCGAGCAGAACAATCAGCCAAGCGCCAGTGGCACCAGACAACTTTTTGCTATACCGGTCACGAGTGTCTGGCGTATATATATTTTAACTCGTACTCTGTCAAATAATATTATAGAAAGATGTTGAACCCACAGAGATTGGTTTATGTATTCTACAAACGTTTCTTGTTTTAATTACTATTTGAGAAAATCAGAAAGAGTTGAGTTGTGAGTTAATTAACTAAAAATACGCAAATAGAGCAATAGAGATATATATTGGTTGTAAGGATCTAGTAGCTCAGTTGGTTGGCTACATGAACTTTCACCTTATTGGTGAGGGTTCGAATCTCCACATTGTAATCCCTTCCCATTTCCCCTTCCCCTACCCCCTATGTAATAAAAAATAATTTTTTGGAGATATATTTTTGTTTTTCACAAATATAATAAAAGGTGTTAGGAACCTGACTTCACTTGATATTTCTATTATAAAGTAAATTCTTTAATCTTCAATTTCTATTTCTTAGAAATGTATAAATGCCTCTCACGGTTTCATTTATATATTATTACTTAAGTTGAAGAATTAATTGCATTCCTCTCGGTTATACAAATTAATTATCAAAATAGTAATATTAAAGCACCAGAAATATATGCTTGAATTGAAACATGCTCTTTATAGTAAGTCCCTTTCGATTACCTTACTTGTTATAACTAATTAATACACTATCCGCCTCTCTCGATTACAAATAAGTATAAAATTAATTACGAAATAAAAGAGATAGATGTCACTAAATAAATGTTAACATATATCAATACAACAATTAACTATGTTACTTCTTCCGCCTCTCTCGATTACAGAATTAGTAACAAGTTAATTGATTGTATAAATTAGATAAACGTTAACAAATAAAATAACATCTAACTGTAAAGCATATAAAAGTTAAATAGAAAGCTTCCGCTCAAACATCTGAAATTGAGGAATAATAGCTATTATTATATAAAAATATCAAGATCCGTCATTCTACCAACACAAAAGAAAGTTACTCCATATTTTTTTTAAATGCAAAGGAAAAGTATAAGTAAGGAGGCTAGGCCTTACCTTACTAATCCTATTGAGGCGTAAAAAACCTCTACTAACTAACATGCATGTAAAAAATAAGAAGAAGAAAGGACTAAATATCCTATGATCATCACAGAGCTTATAACACACTCTATAACGATATTACAATTGATAATACTTAAATAGTGAAATATTAAAATAAGCAAGAATATAGAGTCAGACCCTTGTTTTTTTTTTTTTTTTTTTGGAATTGTGAATTCTTCAAAGAGATGTAGCCCGATAAAAATCTGATTCTTCACCTTGTCTTCTTCTTCCAACAACTTCAAAATCTCTTGATACTTCATCAAATCTTCTTGGATCTATTGGACCTTGTTGATGTAGTTTAACCTTGTCTCCTTCTGTTTTGCCAATCTCATTGGCAGTTCCCTTAGAACAACCTCTTCAAACACTTTACCATCCCAACTATGTTTTCTTCCATGAGTTTTCTTTGTCTTGAATCCACTCCTTTGTTGCCTAGGTGAAAGATCTCCATCCCTAGCCACCTTAGCAAAGCATTCATCCAATATTTCATTCTCATCTTCTTCATCAAATATGTCAAAGCCCAAATCACCATCAAAAGCTTCCAAAGGATCTTCCACTAAAGCTCCGCTCATACCTCTGCCACAATTCCAATAGGCTTCCTTTTAGTAGGATTATCCATAACATTCAAATTTTCCATATTGTGTGACACTAAAGCATGAAGAACATTAATAGGGGTCAATTGAATATTCGGAACACTTACATTCAAAAGTGCACTTATTTGAACCACAAGTTGACCCGTAGCTAAAGATGGAAGAACCATTGCATGGCTTGGCACAAATACCGAGGCTACTGGACTTAACTTGCTGCACATTGAAGGGGATAAAACTTGCCCATCTTCCTCCACTATGTCTGCCCAACTCTTTACACTCGTACCACCTTTTTGGTCACTTTTCGTTTCAATGTTATTGCTTAAACTTTCTGGAGCGGAGGCCACAATCTTATCCATATCTTGGTTATTCCCTCTGGGTATTACTTGCTGCCCAAAGTCATCATATTGCTCACCAAATATCTCCATAGACTTAGTAGGGATCTCAAATGCCGAAGTGTTCAATGTAACCATCAACGGCTTCAAGATGGGGACCGGACAAACCAAACTTGCAACTTGTTGCTGCATTAGCATGTTTGCCAATTCCAGATGTGCAATATGATGTTTAGAACATCTTAAAGCAGATTGGTGCTCCTCTTTACCTGAAAGAGCCACAAAAGTGTTAGGACACACAATGTCCTTTGTTGCAATGCCTTGTTCCTTTGTCACATTAAGTTCTTTGACAATTTGAGGACTAACAGATTGTTTGCGTGAGACCACTATCCAGCCTTCACTTCCAGCATCATCTCTAGCATTGTTCAGATCCATAGCCTACTCGGACATCGTTGAATTCCCAACTGTGACACCCGTATCACTAAAACTAGGCAACTCGTTCATTTTGGCCAGTTGCACCACCTCTTGCACTTTTCCAACAAAAACCTCCTGATTTTCATTACTATTTAGAGAATGGACTGCCTCAGATTTGCTATTACTCGATGGACTACCCTCATTCCTTTTCGGATTAGCACGCAAATCTGGAGCAACTTCCTTTCCAACCCATGAGCTTTCAACGAGGTTTTCGGACACCCTAGCCAATGCTCGACCTACTGGAATATCTCCCATGTTAGCTCCCTTTTGTTGTTGCTTCTTAGTGTTTAGATAATCACATGCATCTCCTTGCAATTTCTCAACCGAAGCTCCCTCAGTCTCCATTGCCATAACATATTCTTTTTGAACCACTACGTTTTTTCTAATTAACAATCGGCACTTTTTTTCATTATGACCTTGGTGCCTAAAATGGGTGTAATAATGAGGCAAATTATCATACACGACTTCCTGAAACTCGTCAATAATTCTGCCCATACCTTTGTCCACACTTTGAAGTCGATTACGATCCAGATGTTTGTCTAATAAGTCGAGGATCACCCTAACCCTAGTCGTGCTAGGTCTTGATCTCACTTGCGTGGCCTTATCCACGGCAATAGGTTTCCCGACTGCTAAAGCAATGGAAAGCAAAGATCTCTTAGTAAACAAGTCAGTCGATAGGTTTGGAAACGAAATCCAAACTGCTGCACGTGAAGTCTCCTCCTTAGGGTCGAATCCAATAGTCCATGGGAAAATCCTAATTTGATGGTCTTTACTGTTGTACATGAAATAATTCACGCCTCTTGATAATGCAGCCACAAAATCATCATATTGATCCATACGGATAAGAAGTTGTCTTTGAGCAAGCAACCCGACGAGACAATGTCCCTTAATGTCGAGGAACTTAGGAAAAATCGATCTTAAAGTTGGCAAATCCGGTGATCCCATGGATAGTTTAACCACAATGGCTTGATGAAGTCCCTCCTCCCTAGCGAAAGCTTGTCGTTCATCCAATGTAAATTTTAAAGTAGGAATTCCATGAACAACGTCAATAGGTATCAAACTAGTTTGAGAAAAGTTAACAGTTGATTTTGTTTGATTCAATCTATCGGCATAAATGGGGTTTGTATTGGTGTTTGTAGTGTTGTTTGTAGGGTTTTGGGAGGCTCTCCCGCAGACCAAAGGCCGGGAGAGATAGTGGCGACCATGGCTTACCCTAAATCTCCATGGTCTCAAAGGAGAGAGACAAGAGGAGAGAGCCTAGGGTTTCAGTTACTCCATATTGGAGTTAATACAACTCATAGAAATATCAATGTCCATTAAATAAGAAAATAGAAGAAATATTCAAGAAGAATAATTCCGCTATTTAATTAAAAGCAGGAACTAGAATAATTTCCAAGACTAAATAATCTAAGAAACTATATAAGAAAAGGCTAAAGAATGGAATATATTTGTAGCTCTCTGTTCCTCCTCTCTTTTTTTTTTTTTTTTTTTTTTTTTTTTTTTTTTCTTTTTCCCAAAGCAACTCAAACAACTCTATTTATAGAGTCTTCAAAAGGTCGTAAATCTCTAGATTTGGCAAGTTGAAAATTGCAACTTGTATTTGCCTTATTTTTAAACTAGTGAAATTGTTCGCGCTTCGCGCAATCATAAATATTTTTTTCTTTCTAATAATTGTATAGCAAATACTTTAATCTCTAGATTCAACTGTAGGTACCAAGTTTTAATAGATTTTATTATTAACACTTAACTTCATACATTTCTCAAATTTCTCATCACTTAAAAGGTTTACATTGTCTTAAAAAACATGCAAAGAAGGAAAAGTATTTTTTTTCTTCTAAAATAGCTTCTCTATACATGCATAGGTGAAATAAATTTTAGAGTATGATTTTTCTTTGTACATTTAGTATATGTACAAACATTTTCTCCTTTTTATTAAAGAGTTTGCTTTTGATACGAACTTATATCAATAAGTACTATTTCAAGTTAACAATTAAAGAATTATTAGTAGGATTATATTACATACAACAAATAATGAATAATTTACTCCTAAACCAAAATTTGGGAACCGACACTTCATATCTAAAATTTATCTCATCATATCATTTTTCTCACACTTTAATATACTAAATTAAAGGAGGACTATGATGCACCGAACACTTAGAATCATTGCAATAAATACTAACAACAACTTGTAAAGCGTAAAAAGTTAAACGAAGCTATAATGTTTCAATTTATTAAAAGTCATAGAGCGTAAAATAAATTTCAAGAACCCGTACGCTTTCTTGCTCAAACAGGCATGAGTTTTTTATTTGCTTTCAATGTTTGCTGTCAAGGGCAGATGTACCATTTTAGGTACGGGTTTAATTGAATCAACCCATAACTTTCACGCGAGCACAAATTTGTGTATAAAAGTTACTAAAATTGCAATAAATAGTAGATACATATAATGGTTCAATTGTGAAAATCTTAAAAGATTGACCCATATAGTTTAAATCCTGGATCTGCTTTACCTTTAATTAGAAGTTGTCGGGGTGCTCTTCGAAACTATATTCTTTCAAGTTTTTCTATAGCTTAAGAATTCTTAATTTATGCGCAATATTATTCTTTCCCCACATCCAAGTTAAAACTGCATGAGAATATGCCTTATAAAAATTTAAGTAAACATGCATACACATTTTAGAACGATGAATACATGTGAAAATGCTTTCTTACGAGAAATCCAAAAAATGAAAAAACAAAATGCTTACTTAAAAAATAGAAGCAGCATATCAAACTTACTGATCAAAGAAGGCATAGTCACAAAATTATTTTTGAGAGATTTGAGTATTCCCATCCATTCCTACATTCATTGTTTCACAAGTTATCAAACAATCCACGACCTCAACCCATTACCTCTATCTCTATATATATTTAGTAAATTTTACGTTATAAAATGATAATAATGTGAAACAAGTATCATTAAAGAAATCAAGTATTAATAGATATAACTGATTTACCATAGAATATGAAAGGTTGGAGTTGATAATAATTGAGACTATTAAGGTTTTACATAAATAGATTTAATTGCTGCTACGTGGGCTGACCTAGAGAAATAATTACTTAGGATTTATTACAATTTCGTGGCTGACTCATTAATGGGTTTTATTCCAAAGGGATATTTTCTTTAGGAATTTTTAAGGCTTTTAATAGTCCTTTTAGTTAGTAACTTTTCTTCAAAGTTGGCCAATTACACTTATGTGTTGAAATGGGTTTCTTCGACAGTCCTTTGCTTTTTTGCGGTCCACTTGCTTTAAAGTGGCATGAATACGGAAATGTGTAGTAACTTTTCTTCCAAGTTAGCCAATTACACTTCATGTGTTGAAATTGGTTTCTTCGACAGTCCTTTACTTTTTTGCATTCCACTTGCTTTAACGTGGCATGAATACGGAAATGTGTAGTGGCCTTCTTTTCTTTTCCTATTGTAATTTTGTTTTAGTTTGATGGCTCCACAAATGGTCATTGAACTTGTAGGAAAGTCCCTTAAAGTAATTTTTGAATTTTTTTGAACAATAAGGTCATCAAACTATGTTCATGTTTCCAAAAAAAGTAAAACCATCCATTTTTTGACATAAAAATCCCTTAACTCATTTTTAAATTATAAAACCCATTTGAATATTTCTATTTTACTTCCAAAATGTGAAATATTAATTCGAATAAAAATTTCAGAACATTGCAAAATTATATCTCAGTGGACAATAAGAGGATACAGTTGAATGATAATGGAACTGAGCACAAAGCTTAACTATAGGTTTTTTAACTGATTGTAAATTATTCTCCCTGAGATATAAAATTTTCAATAATAAAAGAAAATATTTAGTATTTTTATTTTCTTGGAGTTGAACTTGTAATATTTTGATTTTATTTAAGTTTTATACATAGGTGGATTACAATTAATTTAAACATTTTATATTTTTAGAAAGCATATATACAACTAATTGTAAAAGTGTTTTCATTTTTGCGACGTCGTTATCCAACAAGATTTTTTTCTTGAGAAAATTTATCCAAATATTCTACCAATAAACCAATCTCGTTCTATATATATATATATATATATATATATATATATATATATAATTACATGCATCATGGATTTATATAATGTCCTATGTGTTTCAATTATGTCCAAGCACTTCTATTCAGTAAAATATTTAACTTCCGACTTTGAACAATAGAAAAATATCAAAATAGTTCAAAAGATGTTGATATAACAAAGAAAATCAACTTATAGCATACTTAAAGTTTGAACGATTATAGTGTTTTATTCATATAGCTTGAAATATTATTTGAATATTTCTATTTTATTATTAAAACTTGAACAAGAATTTTGGAGTATCTAAAAATTGTGCCTAGGTAATGGATTTTATAATTTATATATGGGTTAAGGGTTTTATGTCTAAAAATGGGTTAATTTACTTTATTGGAAACAAGGACATAGTTTGATGACCTTATTGTCCAAAAAAATTCAAAAGTTACTTTAGTAGAACTTTTCTATAAGTTCAATGACCATTTGAGGAATTAACTCCAAAATTTGTACAATTGATTTCATCTTTGCAGCACTTCCTTTCCTCGTTTCTTGCTTTTCTTTCTTTCTTCATTTTAATCTCTTGAATTTATTTATTAAATTATGGTATTTCATGCAAATAAAACATAAAATATTAATATTAAAAATTAAATAACTACTTAATTTATATATGTATTTTTCCCTCATCAACCGGGTGCCACTTTACATAGCTATATTCTTTTCCATTTATAAACACATATATATACAATTTCGGTCGAGGTGTGCGGGTGGCGTGACACTCCCTCCCTCCCTAGTAGATCCGCCCTTGAGTATATATGCCCCAACTTTTCTAACGAGGAGTATATCCGCTATAAATCGCAAAGTTGAAGAATATATTTGCCCCTTTTTTCTTTAAATTATGCTGGAATTAGTTTAAAAATAAATTTAATCTCAAACTTAATCCTGACATATCCCAACTTATCGAACCAATCCCAACTTATCCAACCAAATTACCCTTATGATAAGAACAAGAATAAATGATACAGAACTCTATGCTCTAAATGCTGTACTCGCAAATGAAGAGAATGTGTGTGAGTAAAATATTGCCTGAAGGAATTTCATACAATTAACGGCATTGAAAGTTTATCCACCTTTTTTTTAATGAAATAATTAGTACGTGAATAACTAAACCTGCGTAACGAATTCATACATAAAATAATATATAAATTTCTCTATAACTAATCCTTATATTAACTCTGACCAACTACCCAACGACCCCTAACTGTATTAAAGTTATAAAAGAACCACTAAAGAACCACTAATTATTTTAAGGCATATTAGATACATCAAATGATTTAAATTCATTTGATGTATTTTGCCTCATTTTAACAAGAGTGGGCAACTTAAATGACGAGTCCGGAACCAAAATGACTCAATAAAAAACCAAGTGATATCCCAACAAAAAAAAAGTAGATCGCCCAATTAGTTTAGTGTGAACTAAAGATTTTTTTTTTTGGATATAGTATAAGTGGGTCATTTGATGTTTTTACACCATTTTTAGCGTTTAAATATTTCAGGTTTAGTTAGAAATTTCAATTTTTATCTCATTTTTTGGTAAGTTTTGCATTTAAAAGATCGAAAGCTTAAAAAAATAGAGTCACGTAATGCCTTAGATAAGTTTTGTTTTACAAAAACAAGAAAGAAAGTTTACAAAAAATATATGTTTTCTTTAAATTTAGGTTTTAATAAATAATGGACTTAAGTATTTTCTTAGTTACATTTTATTTTGGACTAGTTATTTAATTTGATTTCTACAAAATTAGCCTTCTTTTAACAAAAACACAAAAAAAAAAAAAAAAAAAAAAAAAGTTAGCAAAAGGGAAGAGGACTAAACAAGACAAAAAAATCTAAAAATGGAAAGAAAAATACTAACCTAAGTAAAACTAATACGCTAGTAATTCAAAAAAAAACTCCATCCCCAATAATTGCTTCACCCCATACACCCACAACTACACGTTTTTTTTTCTCTCTTTTCTTTCCTTGAATCTATCCTAAACAAACAATATTTCCTTTTAAAAATCTCTCAAACAATTATCCCTAGATAGTCCTACGCGATTCTCTTATTAACACATATACATGCGAGCACCACATTACCCTATAAAAGAACACACCTACACGAACAACAGAAACACACATTTTTTTTTTGTAAAAAAAAGAAGAACAACAGAGAAAAAAACACACGAAACATGTGTTTTTTTAAAGTTCAGTTCGAGGTTTCCATTTGACCTTGAATGATTAACTCAAATTGGTAGAATATTGTAGCTTCACATTATTATTTTTCAGCGAGGTATTTACGCAAAGGTAACACTCGATCTTCATTGTATGATTTAATATCACGATTATATGAGGCCTGATTTCAATATTATGAAGTTTACAAATTTCATATGTGTCTAACTATTCTTCTTTGATGTAAAATGTGAAGTATATTCAGATTTTTGTATTGTTAAATATGGTACGAAATCGGTATAGCATATGTGATTATTTCTTGTGTGTTAAATGGTTGGTTGAAATCCATGCTTAGTTAAAATAGAGAGGAATAAGTTTATAATGAAACTAACATCGATTCAACTAAATTAGACCAAGTATATAGTATTTTGAAACGTGTTCGGGTTTATAGGTCTTTATTATTGAAATATCTTTTCATGTGTTAGCATAATAAATTTTATTGGTTTTATATTTTCTTAATTTATAGTTGTTTAAGGAAACACGATTTTTAAATAGTTAGTCTTTTATTGACTAGAATTATATATCATGATATGAAGATATATATAAAAACGTGTTGTGGGGTTATTTTTAAAAATTGAAACAATAGATAGTATCATGAATATAGCTTAGATTAATTTTTCTTTTAGAATGTGGAATCTTTCTATATCTAGGACATGAATGGCTATCATGGATATTATATAGGAGGAATAATTTGCAAGCTTAATTTCTTGGTATTTAATTTGGAGAGTGGAAGCTTTGTAGTGTTTTTCCAATACCAAGTTTGAGATATTTAAAAAAAAGAAGAAATTGAATATATCCATCATATATACTTGGGATAAAAAGATGTTTTAAAAATGCCCCAAGACAAAGCTATTTTATAAATAATAAATTAAAGATGCCCATGTCGGCTGCACTTTGCCACTAGATGATTTTACAAGTTGAATCAATTAAAATATTTCAAATATATAATTTTACTTAATTAGTAAAATACTTTTAGCTATAAATTTTTCGGACGTTGAAGTCGCAACTACGCGTCTAAGTCAAGACCAAAAGGTAAACAATAATTTCATAGGCATAGCCATAAATTTTTATCCAAGAATTGATTTTAGCTATATAAGTTTTTAAATACTTTTTTATCAAATTGAATAAAAATAGATTTATTTTTTTGATTAGGAATAAGGTGACTTGGAACACCAAAACTCAATTCCAAGATTAAAAATAAAATAATCCCTCTTCAAAACGTCAAAATCCCTTAAAAAATAAAACTAATTAATTTGTATTTAATTTATGGAAAAAAAGTTTTATAAAAAAAACTTTTTTTTTGCAACACTTAGTAGCGTTTTTTCAACCACTAAAACGGGGATGTCAAGACCTTCAAACGCTATTTTATGTATCCTTATATTTTTTGAGCTAATAATGTAGGCTCAATAATACATCAAGATACGTTTGAAAAAACTTAGTGTTTGACCGTAAAAATTTTTAGGTCAACTTTATATGTCGAAAAATTAGTCTAAGTGTTAATTTTCAAAAAAAACCAGATTTATTCAAAATATTAGATTTTTACTTTGAAATCTTTTTATATTAAAAAAAACACTAAAATTTCACGCCAATTTGGGGAAAATTGCAAATTAATGTAAAAGATGTTTTTTTTTAAAATTATTTTTAATAGCTTTATCCGCATAGATCTCGGAAAAATACCCAAAATAAAAAAAAATTGTGTCAAAAAGCTTTAGGTTTATATTCAAAATAAAGTTATGTCTTGATTAAAAAATAACACGCTTAAATCAAAATCTTAAAAAAAAAGTTTCCAAACAAAACTATTCAAAATAAAACGACGATTAACGCTTATGTATCCTTAATGTATTGAGCTAACATTATAACGAAAAAAAATAGGTTTTCATACACGACTAATCGTTAGTCAGTATTTAAAAGAAACACCAAAAAAAAAAAAAGATTTATTAAAATAAGATGTTGCGATCTTTTTATGAAAAAAAAAACTTGTTTCTTAAGTGTGTTATTTTTTAATGCGTAACTTTATTTCGAATATGTTGCAAAAAGAAATAGCGTAAATCGGACGTCCGAACGCAAAAAATTGGGTATATTCGAAATAAAATTACGCATTAAAAAATAACACACTTAAATCTAAAACCTAAGAATAAATTTTTTTAAGCTAATGACACCAAGTCTTCAAATAAAAATGGACGGCTATGTACTCAAACCTAAAGTTTTCAAATAAAACTTACTTCGGAGACTTTTTCAACTCCTAAAATGACGATATATATTTAACGAGCCTATATTATTGTAAAAAAAAAAATATCAGGTTCTATATAAAATATTGACGTTTCGGAGTCTTGACACATGACTAATCATTGGTCAAAGTATGAAAAAACACTAAGTGTTACAAAAAAAAAAAAAAAAAAAAAAAAAAAAAATTTAGGCCAAAAGTTTTTTCAAACAAAACTTATTTATGTACCTTTTCAACCCCTAAAATGACTATCCGAACGTCTACGTATCCTTGATGTATTGGGCCTACATTATTGTACGCTTAAAAAAAATATCAAAATATAAAATATTGACGTTTCGAGTCTTGACACGCGACTAATCATTGGTCAAAAATATGGAAAAAACACTAAGTGTTACAAAAAAAAAAAAAAATTTTTTCAAACAAAACTTACTTCGGCATCTTTTCAACCCCTAAAATGATGATCCGAACGACTACGTATCCTTGATGTATTAAGCCTACATTATTGTACGCAGAAAAAATATCAGGTTCTATATAAAATATTGACGTTTGAGTTTGACACACGACTAATCGTTGGTCAAAGTATGAAAAAACACACTAAGTTTGCAAAAAAAAAAAAAGGTTTACCAAATTTTTTTTAGTACTAAAGATTTTTATCAATACAAAAAAAAAAACTTTAATATTAAGCTAAAGGTAGTTTTGTAACTTTTTTTTGTTGGGGTATTTTGGTTCACTTGATTTTTTATTAAGTCATTTTGGTTTCGGACTCCTTAAATGACCCACATTTGGGTCTTTGTAACAAAAGTAACCACCAAAAAAGAAAAAAAGGAACATTAGTACCTTTTGCGCACAAATTTTGTGAGCAATAGGACTTAATTTATACAGCTACCGTTAAGTCCTATTGCGCACTAATTTTATGCGCAATAGGGGTTAGTTTTATTTTCCCCACACTTTGTATAATTTTAAAGTTTTGAAATTCACTTTTTTTTTTTTTCATATTTTGATCAAAGATTAGTCATGTCCCAAAACTCCGGAATATCAATATTTTATATAGAATCTAATATCTTTTTCTGCGAATAATAATGTTGGCTCAATACATCAACTATCCCTAAACATTTGGATCGTCATTTTAGGGGCTGTCAAGTACCCCGAAGTAAGATTTGTTTGGAAACTTGTTATCGTTAGGTTTAAGTGTTTTATTTTATAAGGTTTTGATTTAAGCATTTTATTATTTAGTCAAGGCATTACTTTATTTTGAATATGTCGAGATTTTTTCATAATTAATTTAGATCGTCTCACGAGTTATTAATAAACGATAATAAAGACTAACATAACTAATTATCATTAAAAAAATAATATCAAAAAAATATAAAATTAACATAAAATATACTCATACAGTGTTTGGTATCTGCATTAGGACTTCAACTAATTTGAATTCGCTTGTATAACGCATTAACGCGTAAAATCGCTCTCTCCTTAACTAATCTTTGATCAAAGTATAAAAAAATATGAATATTAAAACTTTGAAATTATATAAAGTGGGGGAAAAATAAAGTTAACGCGTTAGAGAAAATGACCAAAATAGTACATTATCTTTGGGTTTGGACCTAAAATCATACATGTTCTTTTACATGAAGCATTAATAGTCCATTATGTTTCATGTTTCGCACTTTTAAATAACTCCCAAATATCTTCTTAAAAAAACGAAAAAGGGCAAAAATGCCCCGAACTATTTGAAATGGTCTAAAAATACCCTTTATTCAATACATTTTCTTACCCTCAATTCATAAAGGGGTATTTCTAGCAAAACATTAGTTGTTCAAGATTTTATAAAAATCTAATTTTTTCAGATTTAGAAAATCGGAATGGTAATAAAATGTCATGTGTAATTTAAATAATTTTTTTTTAAAAAAAAAATTAGTGTTGACCGTCAAAGAGTATAAATAAGCCAAAAAGTTGAACTAAGGGATATTTTTAGCAAAATAGATGGATGAAAGGTATTTTTAGACCTTTTTTAATAGTTCAGAGGCATTTTTGCCCTTTTTTGTTAAATTTTAATATTTGTAAAAAAAGTGCATCACTTATACAAATATAAAGACCCCATGTAAAAGAACATATATGATTTTATGTTCTAACCCAAAGATAATGTAATATTTTGTGCTTTCTCTAACGCGTTATACAAAATTAGTGGCTCCCATTGCGCGCAAAGTTTTGAGTAAAGAGAAAAGATTGGAACGCTAGGTAGGGGTTGCCTTATCAAGTCCATCTCATTTTCTCTGTAAATCTGAGTTTCTACACGCCATTTCTATTGTTTTTAGCTGATTACTAAGCTCAAAATTCACCATGGCTTCCATATCAGAGACCCGAAAATGGAAATATGATGTTTTCTTGAGTTTCAGAGGTGAAGATACACGTAACAACTTCGTTTCCCATCTTTACACATTTCTTAAATTCAAAGGAATTCATGCATTCAAAGACGACAAAGAACTTGACAGAGGAAAATCCATCTCACCTGAACTTTCAGAAGCCATTGAGCAATCAAGAATTGCCGTTATTATTTTCTCAAAAAACTATGCTTCATCCATTTGGTGCTTAGAAGAACTAGTCAAGATTATGGAATGTGTTCAAAAAAAGGGACAAATTCCAATTCCAGTCTTTTATGATGTTGATCCATCAGATGTAAGGAATCAAAAAATTAGCTTTGGTGAAGCTTTTGCCAAGCACGAGGCACATCTAAAAGGAACTGATTTGGAGAAAGTGAAAATATGGAGAAAGGTTGTTACTCAAGCAGCAAAAATATCAGGATGGGACGTACGTAATACAGCCAATGGGTTAGTAGAACAAAAAAGACTCTCTTTAATTTTTCTTTTCTGGTTGTTGTTTGTGTTTCTATTTAGGGTGTATTTGGTATGAAGGAAAATGTTTTTCATGGAAGATATTTTCCTAGAATATGTTTTCTCGAAAAACAAGTGGATTTCTTACTTATTTTCTAGTGTTCGGTAAGTAGTAACCACCAAAATATTTTCCCAAGAGAATTTATATGTTTTCTAGCAAAATACTATTGGGTGGATGGGTGGTGGTGGTGGTGGTGGTGGTGAGTGGGGGTGGGGGTGGGATGTGGAGGTTCAAAAATGTAAAGAAATAAAGTCAACATCTACTAAAATATCACAAGTTTGGCACATTCAGCTGTACTGAGACACCTTTCTTGAGAAAGTTTTCTGATTTCGTAGAGAGGGGTAGATTAGTTTAGATCGCTCACATAGTTCTACCTATAGACAAGATCATCAGAGAGTTTTCAATTTTTTGCGGAAGGAGGTTGGGATGAACGCCCTTGCCCCTTACTAGCTCCGCCCCTGGTTCGGGGGTTTTGGGGGTGGGCGGGTCGGTCAAGGGTGATAGAGACAATGAATGTTAAGGTCCTTTGATCGAGTCGCCGGACGACTAATCGGAAAGCGAGGCCCAACAAAAGCCCTATTCTTGTTCGACTTGCCTATGATTCGAATTTTGCAATTCATTCGTGGAATTTGGCATTCGGGAACTTGTTTAAGAAAGTTCCAACTTTTGTAACTTGATAAAATCCAATCTATTTTATTAATAACGTCAACTCTCTCTAAATGTAATTAAAGAGTCCAAACCGTAACTTAGAATAGCAAAAGTCCTAACCAACTCTCCTATAAAACTCGAAATAACGAGTCTAATCCGCAACTCTGTGGAAGTTTTATGACTAACAAAATATAAAACATTAATCATTATCCGTGTCCGGAATATTGTTTCCCCACAAACGCATCAATAACATTACTCCCTTCGGAGAAAAAGCTTGTCCTCAAGTGAAGTCCGGAAAAAATAAATGATGCTTAACGTTAAGTGGAGTCTCAAAAGCCGCACCACCGAAAATAATTACCACGATTCGGGCGCTCTCCTTCTTGAACTGGAAGGGAAGAGTAGGTGGAGTCGCAGTGCCCTCACCCTAAATGGCTCCACATGAAACACATAAATCAAATAAGCATGAATGTGCTTTCAAGACCGCAAAAGTGACCATAATATTTTTGGTGCAAGCTTTGATAGCCAAAGTTTTTGGCGATAGGGATGTGTAAAGAAAATTCCACATCACGATGTCCCTTATCATAAACAGTTTCATCTTGTGTTGCGCCACTGAGTTTAAATATCTTGTAAGGCAACATCTCGGTCTATTAATGCTCGGCCTACCGCATCAACTCGAGATGAACCAACCATATAGGATCGCAAAGGGGAGGCTCGCGTCCATAAACAACTTGAAATAAGATGCGTGGAAGTCTTTGAGTGGTAAGAAGTGTTGTAGCAAAATTCAGCCTGTGTGAATCCGATCTACCCATTTCGTAGGACGATCACCCATGACATCGCAAATACTCGATCGTGCGATTCACACCTCGGTTGGCCAGATTGTAGATAAACGGATGAAAAAGTTTAATTTAGTCCCACTTAAACGAAACAATTCTTTCCGAAGTTACTAGTGAAGAGGGCATCTTCAACGACAATTGATTACGTATACTATGCAAACGAACAATATTTTCAAAGAAAAGACTTTAACATGGAAGATGCGTTATATAAATGAGCAAGAGAAATAAAATGTGCGTATTTAGAGAACCCGTCCACAACCACCAATAACATTTTTACCTCCCGATTTTGAAATAAAATCCATTGAGATATCGACGGGTTGATTAGGCGATTGTAAAGTTGGCCCTGCTGGACTCAATTATTTTATTACGTTGGCAACCGAAAAGCAGCAACGTAATCCTTGATAGTGTTAAATAGAAATCCTCGAATACGTTGCATGGTCTTTTTGCACACCTTTATCATGAAAAGTTAGGCAAGCACATGGGATATGACCTCGTCTTTAAAGAATAACAACCCATCTCGAAACACCCAATAAGATCCATCTCTCCTGCAATTTTAGCTTGAAGTTCCCCAAAATGGTTTTTTTCCCGAACTTCCTCAAATATATCAAAACTTTTTAAATAGCAAATAACATATCTTCACCTCTCTCGCCGCGATAATGCATCTGGCATATTCAATCGCCCCCTTGTATTCCACCCGAAAATCAAACCCCATCAACTCGCTAAGCCAATTTTTAAGGAGAAGACGTCGATCTAGGATTTAAAGTAGTGATCCGTCCGAATTGAAAGGCTTTAGATAAGGCCTCCAATGTTTGTCAAGCCTATCAATTTTTGCATAAATATTTCAAGTTTCGGTTAAATTTTTACGACGAAAAAAGCAATTGGATGTCCTTTCTTGTTGAAGGATTGCCCATTCCAACACCCGAAGCATCATAACAACAAATTCTTCTTTAAAGTTTGGCAAATCGTAACACCGGCGGTAACTAATGCCTTTAAGAGCTTGAAAAGAAGCGAGGGCATCATCGTTCCACTTAAAAAGAATCGCCGCCGAAGCATACTTGTTAATGGGCAACAAGAATCAAACCGTATGATGAATTTAATATCTGTCAATCCTGAGAAACCACGCAACGCCGTTGTTGTGGTTGAGAGGCCGAATCCACCACGGCCTTGATTTTGCTAGCATCGGTGACCACACTATGTTTGAGACTACGTGGCCCGGATAAGCTACTTGTTTTTCACCAAAGGAACATTTGGATTTTTTTAAATAAAGGCGATGAGCTTGGAGCAACTCAAAGATGATTCGCGTGTGTGACAAATGATCCTTCCAAGTCTTGCTATACACAAGTATGTCATCAAAAAATACAAGCACAAATTGACGTAGGTACTTAATACCTCATTCATTAAAGCTTGAAAGGTAGAAAGAGCATTCGTTAATCCGAATGGCATGACAAGGAACTCGAAATGACCATGATGTGTTAAGCGCGTCTTCTCAACATCCATAAATCCACGCGGACTTGATGATAACCGGGTTCGAAGATCAAGCTTGGTGAAAAAGTGTGTCCGTGCAATTCTTCAAGTAACTCCTCCAAAATAGGGAATTTGTCTTTTCCATGTTTTAGCATTTAGCTCCCTATAATCCACGCAAAAGCGCCATGTTCCATCATGTTTTCTTAGTAATACGAGTGATGAGAATGGAGAACGACTTGGTCGAATAATGCCTTCTGTCAAGCATTTGCTCACATTGTTTCTCAATCTCATCTTTCGAAAGTGAGGGATAACGATAGGGCGAACTACCACCGGATTAGTTCCTGGTACTAAACATATGCGATGGTCGCAGAACGCGTAAAGCGCGTACTGCGGAGTTCTTGGAAAAGGTCATGGAAATCGGCTATACCTCTCAAGCTCACCTTGCTTGGAATCCAAATAAAAGATGTAGGTGTGGTCAAATAGTTGTTGTTGTCCATGTAAAATGATCTCGCTTGTCCTTTACTCAAAATCTCTGGTCATAAGGCAAAATCCTGAGAATAGGGCCTAGTGTTTGTAGCCGTTTGATACCTAGGACAATATCAAAAGCATCCAAAGGAATCACATATAAATCAACACTGGAATGGTTAGTTACACAAAACCGGACCGTTTGCAAATGCCCAAACCGGAAATCTTCTCGCCATGCCATGATCATCCAGAGATTTCCTCGATGTATAGGCAATCTAAGCGTAGCTTTGGTGAGCTAATAAAGTTGTGTGTCTTTGCCCGAATCGACTAAGCTAAGCAACAACTTCTTATCAATTAAAACTTGCAACTGATTTGGAGAAGTTGTTTGCACAATGATAGCATGGAGTGAGAGGCGGGTTCTCCGCTAGGTCCATTACGTCCTCGATTCCCCATCCTCTATTTCCGAGAATAACTTTTTGCAGTATAGCAACATAAAAGATCATCACAGCCAGCACAACCCCTTTGCACGTGGGCACCATCTCGCGAGTCAACCTTTTAACAAAGATTCTCTTTAAGTTTTTTTACACTAACGTTTCTGGTTGCCCTTGTTTGTGTTTTGTATCTTATACTCAAATGCTCTCGCGTGTATTTGTACTAAGTTAGATGGGTTGTGCAATTCAACATCAAGACGAATCAAATCAACTAAACCAAATTTTGGAAACATATCCAACTCGTCGGTCTATACGTACGTAATGATGCACGAGCCAACATTTTTTTGAAGTTCCTTTGATAATTTTCAACGAACTAGTTTGTTTCAAGTTGATCAATTCCACCAGTGGATTACTTTTCATTGGTGGACCAAAACGGAGAGTACAATATTCTTTGAAGACACCCCAGTTAATATTTCCTCCCAAAAGAGTCCGATTGATAAACCCATATGTTCCCTCTGTGAAAAGCGGCTAAACCTACTTTTTCTTGGTTGATTGTACGGCGGGAACTTCTCACAACGGTGAAGCCAAATAAGAGGATCTTCGGTCATAAGGTCTAATTTAGTGTATCCGGGAACTATACCTCTTCCTCCGATGTTGTCATCGGACCAAAGTTCTTGTTGTTGTTTCTTCCTCCAGACGCACATCTAGGCGAACATTATTGGAAGTCACACATCTACTGTCTCCAACTTCACTCCTTTGCACGCGCAGCTGTGCTGATTAAGGCTTCTTCGATAGTTGCGGAACTTAGCGTCCATCCTTGATTTCGTCGCCACTTTTGGGATTGAGTTTGGGCTTCTGTAAAAGATCGCGGCTTTGCTTCTTTTTCGTCCATAGTTACAAGCTCATCAAGAGTTAAGGTCCCTAATTTTTCGAGTCGGAAGGAGGTTCGGAAAGTGAACACGCAGTCTAAGCCCTTGTTCTTGTTCCTTGACTTGCCTATGATTGCGAATTTTGCAATTCATTCGGGGAATTGGGGGAACTTGTTTGAGAAAGTTCCAACTCTTGTAACTTGATAAAATCCAATCTATTTTATTAATAACGGAACTCTCTTAAATAAGAGGTTACGGGGGAGCAAAGAGTCCAAACCAACTTAGAATAGCAAAAGTCCTATAAAGCTCAAATAACAAGAATCCCAATCCACACAAAGTTTTATTTGACTAACAAAATAATTCGGAAAACATTAATCATTATCTGTCCTATTAATTCTCTCGTCTGGAATATTGTTTCCCCACAAACGCATCAATAACAATGAACTTGAAATGTCACTTATATAACTTATTTTCCGTACTTTTATTAGAGAAGCCATATTCCTCATTTTTAAGGAACTTGTTTTCCTAGAGAAAATGCTTTCCAAAACATTTTGACTAACCAAACATGGGAAAATTGAAATATATTTTCCTCCATACCAAACACACCCTTAAAATATTCAGTATGCACATGGTCAATTACTAAATGCAGTGGTAGCTGGAATCAAGATTTCATTTGCTGCAATGAAGATGTCTCATTGAATATGAAGTCAGAATTGCATGTATATAAGATAGGTCTATTGATCCAGAACCAATTACCCTTCAAGACTCAATTACATCGAGCAATGTTATCGAACCAGGAAATCCCTGACCTGAGACTAATGCAATCAGCTCCTTCCTCCACCTTCTCTTTCGACGTTCGCCAATCGGAGAGGACTGAAAATTGATGCAATTGCAAATTGTGTCCAGAGTGAGATATAACTAAATTGTAACTATTGTGAGAAGTTATATTTCTGAATACATTGAATCTCTTGCTTTAAAACCTTTCCAAGAGTTATTCACTCCCAGATGAAGATAGGGATAGATTTGGTAATATTCCTTTGTCACATATATGCATAAATGGATGCTCTATCTGTCTGGTACTTATAATTTTTAAGGCTCGAGGACTGCATTTTGCTTTATATCACAGGTACCCCGTTGAATTCCTTGCATCTCTCTGGGCTCAAGTTTTTTTTTTTTTCCCTGCTTTTTTTTTTTTTCCCCCTTTTAGTGTTTAAAAGTTTGAACTTTTCTTACCAACCACAGGAATGAATCAGAATGCATAGAGCTAATGGTAAACCATATTTTTAATAGCTTGGACCGTTCACTTTCAGCTGTCACGATGAATCTTGTGGGAGTGGAATCTCATTTGGCTGAAGTAAAGTCATTGTTGAATGTGGGTTTTGGAGGTGTTTGTTCTGTGGGGATATGGGGGATGGGCGGGATAGGGAAGACAACTATCGCAAGAGAGATTTTTGACGCGCTGTCTGGTCAATTTGATGGGTCTTGTTTTCTTGCAAATATTAGGGAAGTTTCAAAGAAGCATGGGTTGGAATACTTGCAAAAGACACTTCTTTCACACATCTTGAAGCTAAATTCTCTAAATATAGGGAGTGTTTATGAAGGAATCAACATGATAAAGGCTAGGCTTCATTCTAAAAAGGTTCTAATTGTCCTTGATGATGTGGATAATGGAGACCAAGTAGAAAACTTAATTGGAAATGGTAATTGCCTTGGTAGTGGCAGTAGAATCATTACAACAACTAGAGACAGACATTTGCTCAATAGGCACAACCACTTGTACGAGGTCCATTTGCTGTCTGACAGTGAAGCTCTTCAACTCTTCAGTTGGCATGCCTTTCAGACAGTGAGTCCCGAAAAAGAATTTGAAGAACTCACGTTCCATGTACTGCATTATGCTAAAGGTCTTCCTTTAGCTCTTAAGGTCTTGGGTGCTTTTCTTTATGGAAGGGACATGGTTGAGTGGATTAGTGCATTAGACAGATTAAAAGACACTGCAGAAGAAGAAATTGTTAAGCAACTCAGAATAAGTCTTGATGGATTGGGCCCTAAAGAGAAAAATCTGTTTCTAGATATTGCGTGTTTCTTTAGAGGGAAAAAGGAAGATGAAGTGATAAGAATCCTAGACGGTTGCCGTTTCCACTCTAAGATTGGGATAAGTGTCCTTGCTCAAAAATCACTTCTATATGTTTCACGAGGAGTTATTGAGATGCATGATTTGATACAGGAGATGGGTCGGCAGGTGGTACGCCAGGTTTACCCTGATATTCCAGGAAGGTACAGTAGACTGTGGCGCTATGAGGACGTATGTGATGTCTTTACAGAAAATACGGTATGTTGGTAATAGTGACAGAGAAATTTAGTCCTGTCTTTTTGATATGTACTAGTTATTCAATCGCATAACCTACGTTGGAGTTTGAACAGTTCTCTTGGCATCTAGGAAATTGTAGTTGTTGTGCAGGTTCTCAATAATTCAGCTTCTATAAAAACAGAACCTTGTTTCTTCAATAACCGCTCTTAATGTTTACACGTTCACCAAATTATGATGTTTTCTTCACTTGAAGGAAGTATAATGATTAAAGAGAGAATGCAGATAATTGAACTGTTTGCTCAATAACTCAGTTGCTATGAAAACAATTCTGACAGTTATACATTATTTTTTTGTGAATAAGTTCTTCGAATATGTGCTCTACTTCCTTTTGAGGTCAATATCAGGTTTTACAGACTTTCTCTTTATCCTTTTAGGGCACAGAAGCAATTGACGGCATAATGGTTCCGTTTGAATTGGAATCACTTATTTGCAATAGGAGCAAAGCTTTCAGAAAAATGAATTGCCTAAGGATACTCATAGTCAAAGGGGATGAGATTCGATATCATGACCCTATTGCTCACGCTATTGACTGCCTCCCTAATAGCTTGCAGTGGCTTGATTGGTCATACTACCATTTTGAATCTTTGCCAGAAAGTTTTCAACCTAGAAAGCTTGTCGGGCTCAACATGGTTTCAAGTTCTATAGTTGAACTGTGGAAGGGGTTGAAGGTAAAATGCATCATGAATATCATACTAAATTTTAGACATGTGAAAAAAGGTCAAGAGCTTATTCAAATATTTATGTTGTTTTAAACAGGTATTTGATAGCTTGACAACCATCAACCTAAGTTGGTCCAAGAATTTACAGCGAACCCCTGATCTTTCTGGGACCCCGAATTTACAGAGGTTGGTGCTAAAACAATGTGTAAGCTTGGAAGAAGTCCATTCATCAACTGCATATCTCCGGAAGTTGACTTTGCTGAATTTGGAAAACTGCAAAAGTCTTGAATTCCTTCCAAGCAGCATTCAGACGGAATCTCTTGAAAGTTTCAACCTCTCTGGCTGTCTGAAATTAAAAGAAGTTCCAGAACTCTCAGAGAATATGTATTCTCTCTTAAATCTCCGTTTAGCATGCACTGCAATACAGGAGCTAAGCTCATCAATTGGCCATCTTTCTGCTGTTAGCATACTTGATTTGAGTTTCTGTGAGGAACTTGTCGGTCTTCCAGCCAATGTTTGTCAATTGAGGGAACTAAAAGTTCTGATTCTCACTGGCTGCTCAAGACTTAAGACCTTGCCAGGTAAGATGGGAAATCTAGTAAAGCTAGAGGAACTCTATGTTGATGATACTGCCATTTTGCAACTACCAGATTCTATCCTCCACTTAAATAAGCTTACTGTCCTATCTGTGAAAAAAGGACGCAAGACTAAATGCCCATTTGGTCTGAAATTGAAGTTTTCCCAGGAATACTGCTTGTGGCCATTGAAAAAATTAGATCTCAGTGGTTGCAATCTACTTGACAAAGATGTTAGTCATTTAAATATGTTTCCTTCTTTATCTGAACTAAATTTGAGCAGAAACAAGTTTGTTTCTTTAAAGCACATCTGCCTTCCTTGGCAACTACAATATCTCAACTTAACATACTGTGAGGAGCTTAAGGAACTTCCCGGACTTCCTCCAGGTCTTAGGGAACTGTATGCAGATGATTTTCTAGCCCAAGATTGTTTCAGTATGCTTCTATACTCAAAGTTGTATTTGATCTCATTTACAAACTCTAGTTACGAACAACTTTATTCAGACAAGGGCAATAACAGTTCACTGATGAACGAAAACTGCCAACAAAAAATTATACATAATACGTTGGTCAAGATTTTCTGCACGTTTTTCAATCGCAACCAGGTCTCTCTCTCTCTCTCTCTCTCTCTCTCTTTCTAAAATGTTACAGGGTGCGCGCACAAATGCACTCACAAGCTTAATGAAATCGAATCTGACCGTCATGGTTTGTTGCAGTTTCTTCATCCTCGTAGAAAAGTTCGTGCTTGGTCAATCGTCTATCCAGAACGTGTAATTCCCAAGTGGTTCACGTACCATAGCACGTTGGAAAAAATCTCGCTTCATTTGCCCAAAAATTGGTGGAATGATGACTTCCGTGGGTTTGCTGTATGCTGCAGCACTTACATGGGAGATGGTGTGTACTGTCCTGATTGGAGCTTATCTGGGAATCATGACTATTTTTTTGTCAACATCAAGTTGATTTGCAAAAAAAGTTCAGAGAAATTCAAGGTAATGGAGACAAGATGTAAAATGGGCACAGTGTCACCCACTTATAGTTGCTGTTTGTGCATTTCCTATATTCCATTTGAGAGACTGTGGCGGCATACTCATCCAAAAAAAGAAAAATTAAATACGAGTCTCTCGCCGTATATTGATCCAAACTTGTATTGCCTGTTTGAGGCTTCTATTGATTCGAGGGTTGCAAAAGAGTGGGGAGTCCGTCTGGTCTACTCGCAAGATTTGGGAATCTTAAAATACAAAGGAAGGCCACGTGGAAGACCAAGGAAATGGCCAGTTCAGTAAAATAGAGGAATGGGCCGCAATGCTGAATGATTTGGGCCTGCTTGCTTAAACTTGGTCCAAAGGTGAAGAAGTATACACGGCTGTATACAAGGAATATCAAGATTCCTTCTTCAATGAATCGTACCCACACAAAGTTGACAAAACAACAATAGCCGTGTGATGAACAAATCTTGATCAACAAGAACATGTCATTTTCATTTGCATTGTAAAGGAATAAGTTAGTTAGACACTAGCCAATAGAATTGAGACAAAATTGTCTAAGGTTAAATTTTATTTTGTTATTCATAAATGGTACTCTTGTATATATAGGTGTTCTTCTTCTTCATATGAAATGCACAGAGAATTCTCAAATACTCAGTGTCCTATTCTTCAAATTATTACAACTTGTGTAGGTAACGTTGTGGAGTATCATTAATGATCAATCACATATTATACTGAAAGCAGGAACAGAGATAAGCCTCTCGATGTATTTCTCCCCGAAGTTATAAACAATGTCTGGAAATGTTTACTAAACATGCCATTTTGGTGATGATTCTGCAGTTTTTTTCTCTCTCTCTCTCTAAATCTGATGCCTATACTTCAGATGACTGTTATTCACAGTGGTGCATTGCTCCAATGTAGGATGAACATATAGTCAAAGATTTGGAATCAAACATTTTGAATTTAAAGAGTGTTTCTGGTTATGAAAAGTTCTTCTGGCGCTTTTCCCAAGTCACAGATGTATATTAGAGTTGGTGTATAGTTATTAGTTAGTTAATGAGCAGACACGTGTAGCTGTACATTGTTAGTTACTTCCCAAAGTAACTTACACTTGCCTTAGTCATTCTCAATTAACTGGCTTAAGCAAAAGTGAAAAAGTCATTGCAATAATCATATTTTAGTTGGACATAATTAAAGAAAACTGTCCTGCTTCTATCTCCAGGTACTTCTAATAATTAGTATTGCTAATAACCTTTATCCGAAAGTCCAATTATTGAAACTACCTGATTAATTAAATGAATCCAGTTTTCCAATAAGTGTACATAAATATAACTTTGATAACTTGAGAGGAGCGATGATAAGCTCCATAACTTGGTTGCCCCTTGAGAAGAAAATTATACTAGTATATTGTTTTAGAAGGGACCAAATATGAATGAACTAGTTCTGCTATTTAAGCTAGGGATTATGAAGTCTATTGACACAAAGGCCCAATTCAAACTCTTTAAGTTTGTTACACAAGATGTGTGAATCTGTCTTTCATTATCCTATTTCCCATTTTCTCTTTCGTACCCTCAAATTGGGGCGGAGCTAATATGAGAAATACGGGTTCAACAGAATTGAATAAGTTTGGTTCAAACTATGCATATTTATTGAGAAATTTACTAAATATGTACATATTGTACACTTTAGGATCCATGAACTTTATATTCAGAATTCATAGACTTGAAATTTTGAATACGCCTCTACCGTTAATCTATCATACAAAATGTGTGAGTTTAATTTTAGTGATCCGATTTTCCAATTTCTACCCTATTCCATCCCCAAGAAATGCTATTTCTTCACTTCAAATTGCACATCTTTGTCCCTTAAATGGAACTTTTTCTTTTTGTTTCTCACCCGGTGTCTTGATACTCGTATTGAGACCTTGACTAATTCGGATTCGGGTCGTGTAAGGCCTATGACAATAGGGAAGTGCTTCCCACCAAGTTTTTTTCCCATACCCTGGGTTCGAGTCCAGAACCTCTAATTAAGGATGAAAAAATCTTATTCATATTCCATCACAACTTGAAAACTTATTCATGCTTGATTAAAAGAAACAAAAGAAAGTACAGAGGGGGGTCCAAATCTTTGTAAACTGCAAAAATGAAAGTGATTCAACTGAACTGATCATCTCAAATCAGTGACACGAGTAAACTCCGAATTAAGTTTCAGAATAATAAATGAAATTAATACCAACCAAATGGTCTGTTTTGAAATCATAAAAGTTTGTAGATGGAGACACACACGGTGAAAGCCCATATGGAACAAAGATTTGTGGGCTCACTTTTCTTGTAGCCCGCAAAGTTGTTCAACAAGCATAAGCCACTTACCTGAAAAAGTTCAGTACCTTTCAGAATCCCAGTGACCCACTTAAGTTTGTCTGGTATACCTGAAGACCATTAAATATTTTTGTTATTTTAGTGGAAACATGAATTTTTCTTTTTTGACGGACAATTTTTTTTAACATGTGTTGTATCTGAAAGGCAACTAGGAATTGACAAGATAAAAAATAAAATAAAATAAAAATTAGAAAAACATTGTCAATCATCAATCATGGTGCTTTGTTAGTCCCTCTCCAAGAAAACATCTGTCCGATGACATTGAGATTATCTTTTGATTTTTTCTTGTTCAAGATGAGGTTCAATTGTGTTTATCCAGTTATTTATTGTTGCCAATTATATTTTGTTGATACTTTCTTTTATACAATTTCAATTAACTGAGAAATTGACTATGACCCCTTGTTAGGACATAATTTATCCTAAAAAATATATCACATATGGAAATGTCAAAAGAGTGTAAAACCTGCCTTTCTTCCTAAAGCAACTTTCAATATTACTGTTGAACAACCTACTGAAATATTGTGGAAATGTCGAAAGAATATTGAAGAACTAGCCAATCTTTATTTCACCCTGTTATTCGATGAAATGGTTAGGATTTTTTTGTCTTTAATTAAAAATTGCAATCAAATTGAGTTTTGAGTATATAATATAAAATTAGTATGAAGGCTTTATCCTCTTTAATAAACACACTCGGCATTAATCTATTTATTAGTCGGACCTGTAAGTTTAGTCGACTAGTATTTTTATCGACATCAGAATCAGATGCTTAAAAAAAAAAAAAAAAAAAAAGGAAAAAAAAAAAAAACAATCGTCTTTCTTCCTAAAACGACTTTCAATAACAATGTTCAACAAGCAAACTGAATCTTCTCTTCAACTTATTAAAATGACTGCTAAGTAAAGTAAAGCCAGACAAATTAAAATCAAATAGACCTATCATCACGTGTCAGGTAGCCTTGTATACAGATGCTCAAATTAATTCTTTTTTTCCATATGCAGCTTGTTCACACAAAGCTCCAAAGCCGTGGAAGCATATTCCAATTTCCCGAATATACTAACTAGGCGTTTGGACATGCGATTTCATCTCATGAGATGAAATCAGCGTTTGGACATGTAATTTCATCTCTGATTTTATCTCATGAGATGAAATCCCAAATCATCCAAAAAGGCATGATTTGGGATTTGAAATCATGATTTCAAAAAATATAATTATAAAATTTGACCCATACGTTTATATTTTGTAAAAAAAGACCCATAAGTTGGTAGATATATTTATCAATCATGTTTATCAACCGAGAAATGCATGCTCGACGTGAAGAGATTGTTCGTACCATGTGGGAGGATTATATTAAAGAGTAGTTACATTACTATTCATGTTAAATTTTTTTTTTTATTAAACTAAAGTTTGATCAATTGATGTTGTATTTTTTAAAAAGGTCTTCTAGTAGCGTATTAATTTTATTATAAACTATGATTTACTCATTTGGTGAGATTATCTAAGAATTAGAATTTTTTTTATGGTTTTCACAACTTGTGGGGTTTTTATGTTTATAAAAAAAATCGCAACTTAAGAAATTCAAATTACATGTCCAAATATGATTTCATCTCATGATGATGAGATCATATCCAAACGGCTCCTAAATAAAATAAAGCCAAATAAATTAAAATCAAATAGACCTATCATCTCTGTCAGGTAGACTTGTATACAGATGCTTAAATTAATTCTTTTTTTCCAAATGCAGCTTGTTCACACAAAGCTCCAAATCCGTGGAAGCATATTCCAATTTCCCGAATATACTAAATTAAAAGGCAACAACATTATTATTATCTTAGATTAAGCCATATGTAATAATGGCATTGCCCAAGTCCATATAAAGAGAACACGCATTCCTTAAATGATCGATGTGGGGCTATTTCATATCCACGGATTGCCCAAATCTATATAAGTCCATCTCTTAAATGACCGATGTGGATTATTTCATAATTCTATCTTAAATTACTAGAAAAATTGAGATGAATTTATTTGAACATAACTATATACGTATACACAGACTTCTTCACTTGAACAAATCCTTGCAAAATAAAGGAAAAATGGGTCTTCATATGAGTATTGACAAACCACAAAAAAGAAAAAAAAAAAAAAAAAAAAAAAAAAAGAACAATCGGGAGTAAGATTATTATGTGGGATTGAAGTTGCAGCATAAGTTTCATCTAATTTTGACGAACTTATTTTTTTTTCTTTATATATTATTAATTATGCTCGAATCTTAAGTAAATTCGAATATGCTAATATAAATTCCGTTATCAGCTCACGTGACCAAATCCACATCAGTGAACTCCATACTTCCACCTCATTTCCCGCGTATCCAATCAACACGGTTTCATCCTACGTGTCCACTCACGTTTCATCTCTCGCCCATTATATTAAGCCTAAAAATTTCCCATATGGAAAAACAAATTACTCCCTCCATTTCAATGTAATTGGTACCTTTCGGATTTCGAAATTCGAACAAATCTTTAATTGATCGTAATTTTGTTATATAATCTTTTAAATATTTCTGATTATAAATTGTTGTAACTTAGAATAATTTTTACATAATTTTTAAATATGTACTCCCGCCGCCGTCTTACTTGTCCTCTATACTAAAAGGTTAATGTCCATTTTTACTGGTTCAGTTTGAAAAATCAAGGGATTATTTATCATTCCATATCTGTTTCACCCTTGCTATTAATTATTGGGTTGAAAACTTTAACAAATTGTTAGTGGCTGCACAAATTTTAAAGTATATCTAGTTGATTTCAATAATTAGATGACTTAGTAATAATTAGAGGTGATATATACTCCTTCTGTCTAGTTTTTACTTGTCATATTTTGATTTGACACGCTCTTTAACGAGCAAAAAATAGAATAATAATTTTACTATATCATTCCTAATTATTGCAAAGTAATCTAATGATTGAAATCAATAACACATACTTTAAAAGTTATGCAGCCACTAAGAATTTCTAAACTTTTCAACTCAATAATCAATAATAAGGATAAAATATGTATAAAATGTTAAATTATCTTTTAATTTTTCAAACTAGACAAGTAAAAATGAACGGAGGAGTAATAAATTTTACTTAGTTTCCAAGAAAATAAATTTTTAGATCAAAAAGTTTAAATTATTTCACTTTCGAATGCCACCTAATTCTCCAAAATCGTAGCCTTTAAATTCTCAGCCGTCCCTCCTTTTCACTTCTTTCTTCCCCAATTGGAGAAGAAAGAGGACATCACTTTCCTTCTCTAACACTCCAATATCTCTTCATAACCCCTAGAAAATTCCATAACCCGACCCGAAAAAATGATCAATTTCCGGCCACCGGATACTCGAACACGTCCATCTAACGGTTCAAATTCATCCGTAACAGCAGAGAAAGCGTTGTCGTTTATATCAAAAGGATGGCAAGAGGTACGATCCTCTGCAGACGCGGATCTACAGCTCATTAAAAACCGAGCGAATTCGTTTAAAAACTTAGCTGATAGAGAATTTGAGAATTTCCTTAATTCAGCTTCAATATCATCGCCCTTTGTTGTTCCAGTAATTACATCATCTGCCACTACGATGACACCGGTGAAAGAGATTGATTTTGTTAAGAAGCTTAAACCCAAGCTTTCTGAGATTCGTCGGTAAGTGTGTCAAAATGGGCTGAGTTAATAAATGTAAGTGTGTCAAAATGGGCTGAGATAAGCTAAGTTAATAAATGAGCAGGTCAATAAGTTACTTTAGCATCTTCCCAATTCATACTTTAGCATCTTCCCAATTCATATAAAGTTTTAGTTGATTTATTTGATTCCTTATGAATTGCTCAATTGCCAAATAAGATCTTTTTTTTTTCTTCTGTTAGAGCTATATATATAACATACTCTCCCAATTTATGTGGCACCATTTAACTTGGCAAAAGAAAGGAAGACTTATGAAATTTGTGCTCTAAAATAAACCTTAGACATTTGTGTGGATATAAAATCGTTGCATTAAGTAAAAAGGGAAATTTTCAAGTTAAGCTGTCTCTAGTTATAGAAAGGTGACACAAGGAAGGTGTGCTACAAACAAACAGAAAAAAAAAAGTTTATTTTAAAAATATTTTGAAAGTTACTCATGAGTGAATTTGGACTAAATATCAGCCCAGTTTTAAATGGGCTAAAGTGAGCGGGTCAAAATGGACGAGTAAATTTGGGCGGGTTGGGCGGATCAAGGTTTTTTGGGCTAATTTTGACACGTCTATTTGCAGGGTTTACTCGTCGCCGGAGTTCAAGTGGCCAACACAGGGGAAGCTTAAGATAGATTTATCAGCGATAAAGAATGCGATTGTATCGGAAGTGGAAGAGGAGGAGAGGTGGAGGAAGTGGAGGAGAGAGAGGCTTAAGGAAGAAGGGCAATTTGGGGAGTTTAATTGGGAGCCAATTAAAGCTTTTAAAACTCGGTTAAGGGAGCTGGAGGTGGAGCTAACGGGATCAAGTTCATCTGCGGCAGATATTATTGAAGGGATTAAGAACAGTGAATTTGTGGTGAAAGTGAAGTCAAGCTTGGTAATTTCTGATTCTGATTACCATGCTTTATTCTTGTTAATCATTCCTTATTATGGAACATATCTATGGTTTTCATTCATGGACTAAAACCATAGGTACTTGAAATGATTTGCTATTTTAAAAAATGAATCTTTGATGAGTATATAGATGGTCTTTTCCTCCTGTTTACATTTGTTGGAATACCTTTGATTTTGTCAAGTAAAAATTGGTATGAAACTTTTGATGTATGTGTTAATTGTTTAGTTTGAAGAAATTGGGTAGGTGTTTGGTTTTGATGAATGATCTTTGTAGGCTAGTGGTTATGAGCTGCTACCCCGTGACAGTCACAAAGATTTTTCAATAGAAAGCTAATTGCCTCTCTCCCAAAAACAAAAAACTTTAAGCAAATTGTAACTTAAATGACCTCTAATTCGACAGAGGAATAGCATCTGAATTTGGTTCTTCAGCTTTTATCACAAGTACTCTTAAGAAAGAAGGTATGTGTTTTAAGAGGGTGCTACAATTCACATTGTTAGCTTTGCGTTTGTTGTTTGCTTTTAGTTCCTAGGACATCAAAAATATTTTTATACTGAAAGTTTAACTCTGTGGTTCTTTTTCCTCAACCCCTCTCTTATTATATGAGAAATACTGTGTAATATGATTTATCATTATATGATATGCCTTCTCAAGTTAAGTTTTAAAAGCAATAATTGGACTGTAGTATCAGCTGTAGCTAGGGGCGGACTTAGTGTACAATTTATGTGTTCATTCAAATTCAATAACTTTGTTCAGGCCCAACATATGTGTTAAAAGATCCAGTAAATGCCTAAACAATAGATTCCAAACCCAGTGAATCAAATGGATGTGGTAGAATTTTGAACTCAGACTCATAAAGTTCAACTCTTGGATCCGCCTCTACCTAGTAGGTTAGGTATAACAATTCTATTTCCTTTTCGGGATAAGCACAACCAGCACCCAAGGCTGTGGCCTAGTGGTCAATGAAGTGGGTGGAGCACCATGAGGTCTTAGGTTCAAATTGCAAGATATTTTGATGATGCGTTATTTCTCTTATTTTTGAAACTTTTAGTTTGTGGATTACTGTACTAACAGTTTTCCCATTGCCCCATTTTTTTGTTAACCGAGAAATCCCTGGAGCCATGCATGGTTGGAAACTTGGTGGATAATGTGTTTGCCCCTCTATCCATCTCCACTTAAATATCAATTTTGTCTGCGACAGGGTTCAGACCTGTGACGTGCGCTTAACCCGCACATAGTGTTGTACTCTTACCACTAGACCAAAACCCTAAAACCTTGGGGGCTAGGTTGTCCCATCTTGATGCTGGTAATTGCTGGAATTTCTTTTCTGTGTTGTGGGATTAAGTCAAATAGTTGATGGAGTTGATTTTCATATTCAGCTCACTGTTTAATGGTATACGTGAATAGTTTTGTCGCAACGGGAGGGTAAGCTTGGGTTTGTTTAACTCATCAGGCACGAACAGTTGCTTTCTTCATTTAGATCTTTTAGTTCTTTCCTTCTGTCTCTCGATTCCTTCACAATTATGTGTTGGCTTGTTATGTAAGTTGTCTTTACCCGCATTTGTATTACATTGATATTATCCATGTGATTAATTTTTTCTTCTATTTGTCTAATTGTTTTCCAGAAATCAATTTGCAAGGAACCAGAAGAGACAAAGGTTGCTGTCTTATCTTTTAACGTTGGATGAAGTTTTATGCTACATGGGTTTCTATGCATTTGATTTGGACTGTGCCCGCACTTAATACTCTGCTGAAATAGTTTGAGAAAAGGAAAGGAATTGAAAGAGAAAATAAAAACATTTCTCCTGCCTAGCTTGGCTGTGCACTTAGTAGGTGTTTGGCCATAGAAATCAAAAACTTTTTCACTTTTTTTGGAATTTTGGAGTTGGAGTTGTGTTTGGCCATATTTTGCAAATAGATTTTTTTTTGTTGAAATGTACTTGTTTTGGTTGTGAAAAACAAGTTTTTCTTGTTTTTCAAATTCCAAATACAACTTCAAGTTGTATTTGGAATTTTCATGGCCAAACACTAATTTTTGAAAAAAGTGAAAACAATTTCCGGAAAAAAGTGAATAATTCTTGTGGCCAAACGGGTCTTTATTATCTATGAGGTTGATGGAAATTTAGTAGGAATACACGGGGAGGAGATATTGTTTTTTTCTTGATAAGCGAGAGCAAAGATCATTTTCGTTTCACTTTCTCTTATTTTTCTCACTATTTAAACAAGTGAAATGAAAATTCTCTCTCTTATTTTTCTCTTGATTTCCCTCTGTGAATCTGACTGGAGCTTAGGTATGAAATGAACATTTTAAACAACTATTCTTTCCTTTTATGTATACAAGTTGGATTACACGTCAACAGCATAAAATGTTTATTCTTGGATTTTAACCTTAACTGAAAAATTGGACATAATATTTACTAACTAGGAGCTAGTCTCTGAGGGTTAATTATTGGCGAATTTAAACTAGGATCAAATTCTATTCTAGTAGGTTGAAAGCAATTAGACGAGCGACATTTTCTTTCTCTTATCCATCCTCACATGATATTCATCTATGCAGGGAGTGCCACCACTTGATGTGCCAGAACTGTTGGCATATTTAGTTAGACAATCGAGCCCGTTTTTGGATCAAATTGGAATAAAAAGAGGTAATAGTTCAATTGGCGTTTACAAATTACTTCTTGTGATTTTGGATTGTCTTTGTTGTTTATGTTCCGTTTTCAATGCTCAACCTACGCATTTAGTCTATGACTCTACGTGAATGTCCTCATTTTTCTTCTTTTTAATGCTTAGTCTATTTAATCTGTTGAAGGTAGATATTCTTCAATAGCATAAGTCAAATTGGTGATGCTACCTATACGCACTTGGTTTGATATTTTATTGTGCTTTCACTTTTCTCTAGATATCATTTATTCTTTTTGTTCATTTCGTAGGATGAATAGCCTACTGTTGCACGTTAACTAGGATGGTTAGCTTACTTTTGCATCAAGATATATTTGAAAAAATATTCTCATTTTTTATTTATAGTAAATTACTAAATTTTTGCACACAAATCTTGTGTGAAATCTGTGGTAGCTCTGTTAATTACAAACTTTCAACAAGTATAGTCAGATAGTTTCTCCATAATTTGTCCTTGACATGTCCAACATGGTGATGCAGAACATTTGCATGATATATGTGAGTAACTCAGTCTACACGTATAAGAAAAACTGTAACAGAATTTAATAAGGAAGCTTGATGTGTCAGATCCTCAATATAAAATAACAATTCTGGGTTCTAATGATTTACAAGCATAAACTGAACTTTGCTTTCTTTTTTATTTTGTTCTAATTTTTAAATGTCTATCTGCTGTCTGTTGACACCATAAGCCATCTTCTCTGTGTCTTTAATTTGTTTGCAGATATATCAGAGAAGATAGTGGAAAGCTTATACAGCAAAGGACAAAGCAAGCTTTTGCTACATTCCTTACCCGGAGGAGAGTCCTCACTGATTGATGGTGAAATTATGAATGATGAACTAGATTTAAGAATCGCCAGTGTTCTTCAGAGTACTGGTCATTGCTATGAAGGTGGATTTTGGGGAGATGCTAAGCAGAACCCAGCAGGTGATAAAAGACATGTAGCAATAATTACAACTGCTAGCCTTCCTTGGATGACGGGAACTGCTGTGAATCCTCTATTCCGAGCAGCTTACTTAGCCAAATCAGAAAAGCAGAATGTTACATTGCTGGTTCCATGGCTATGTAAGTCTGACCAAGAGTTAGTTTATCCAAACCAACTTACTTTTAGTTCTCCTGAAGATCAGGAGCTTTATATACGCAATTGGCTCGAGGAGCGAATTGGTTTCAAGGCCAACTTCAAGATATCATTTTACCCTGGAAAGGTAGTCCCTGATTAACTAGCTAAATAAATTATAATATGATGAGCAAGATGTATGGATGTGATTATTGATGAATTATTTTACCTTCCAGTTCGCCAAAGAAAGGCGAAGTATATTACCAGCTGGAGACACTTCTCAGTTTATCCCATCTAGGGATGCCGATATTGCAATTTTGGAGGAGCCAGAACATCTCAATTGGTACCACCATGGCAAACGTTGGACTGATAAATTTAACCATGTTGTTGGCATCGTCCACACGAACTATTTGGAATATATCAAGAGGGAAAAGAATGGGGCTCTTCAAGCTTTTTTTGTGAAACACATTAACAATTGGGTCACGAGAGCATATTGTGACAAGGTATGTTTAGTCTATGGACTATTCTATTCTCCACCTGAAAGGAAAAAGAGGGAAACTGTGGGTTACATGCATCATTGAGCATTCAAAGATGCTTTAACACAGCTTTTAAAAGCACTATGCCCTCTTTGAAATTTTAAATCACCCTGTTTTTTATTTCATGTTGGTCATAATTGAGATGTCAATTTTCCTGTTTAGGTTCTTCGCCTTTCTGCTGCTACACAAGATCTACCGAAGTCTTTGGTCTGCAACGTTCATGGTGTCAACCCAAAGTTTCTGAAAATAGGAAAAAAAGCAGCTGCAGATAGACAAAGCGGCGAGAAAGTTTTCTCTAAAGGGGCATATTTCTTAGGCAAAATGGTTTGGGCAAAGGGATACAGGGAGTTGATAGATCTGTTATCAAAGCACAAAACTGACCTTGATGGCTTTAATTTGGATGTGTTTGGCAATGGCGAAGATGCTCATGAAGTAGAGAGTACGGCAAAGAGGTTAAATCTCAATGTCAACTTTATGAAAGGTAGAGACCATGCAGATGATTCTCTTCACGGGTAAGGATCCTTTAATAGAACTTTTTATTATTGAAGAATGTAGAAATTGTTCAGCAGAATAAGCATTATTCAGTGCGTCTCGTTTCATTTGGTGTTATGATCTATAAAGCATCACAGAGAAATTTTAATGGAACTGGCAATAGTAACATTTTGCTCCCTTGTGGCAAAATGATTTTAGAATTACTGTTAGTGTATCAGTGAGTAAGATGGTAAAGATGTTCTTATAATCACCAAGGGTAACCTCAAGAGTAATTAAGGCATGTCCCGCCTGATTTATGTTAGATGTCTAGTACGGGGCAGATATACTCCTTGGTGGGATTTCAATTTTACAACAACAACAACAACAACCCAGTGAGATCCCACCGCGTGGGGTCTGGGGATGGTAGAGTGTACGCAGACCTTACTCCTACCAAGGTGGGACGGCTGTTTCCGAAAGACCCTCGGCTCAATAGAAAGCATAAAAAGAGGTCAGATAGGGCCAAGAAATTCAAAGCGATATGGAAATGCAAATAACGAAAGCGACACAGATTAAATAAGATAATCAAATTATAGGAAATAACATATAGCAGCAGAAATCAAAGCACAAGAAATTATAGCGCGATAGTGTGACTACAAATATGGAAGGATAAACGAGACTATCTATTAGCCTTCTGCCCTAATCTGGGTCTTCCAAACCCTCCTATCTAAGGGTTTCAATTTTACTTGGGTTTAAATTTTCTACTTCTTTTGAAGGGGCAGATACTAGATACCTAATTAACGACTTTACTTGGATAAAGTTTTAAAACTTTCTCCGACATCTTTTGCAAAAAACTGTAATTGTTCTTTTTCTTTTTGGGGATTTTTCATTGACATGGTACTTCCAACTGCTAGATCTTGTGCTTGATCAACAAGGTCGAATACAGATAATTTGCTGACCTTCGTTTGATGCTAGTAGTTGAACTTTCCCATTTTTGTGTTCCCTGTTTGATTCTTTAAAGTTCACTTTTTTTAATGTACATATTTTACTTGGCAGTTACAAAGTCTTCATAAATCCTAGCATCAGTGATGTGCTCTGTACTGCCACAGCTGAGGCTCTTGCAATGGGGAAATTTGTAGTCTGTGCGGATCACCCATCTAATGAGTTTTTCCAGGCATTTCCCAACTGTTTTACTTACAAGACACCTGAAGACTTTGTAGCAAAAGTTGAAGAGGCAATGTCTAGTGAGCCTCATCCTCTCACTCCCGAGGAGCAATATAAGCTTTCATGGGAAGCTGCTACGCAGAGGTTCATGGAATATTCTGACCTCGACAAGGTTTTGAGTAGTGAAACAAGTCTGGACAGGAGACGTCGGAAGGGCATGGGTAAATCAGTTTCCATGCCAAACCTAGAACAGATGGTTGATGGTGGTCTGGCGTTTGCTCACTATTGTCTTACAGGAAATGAGTTCTTGAGGTTGTGTACTGGCGCAATACCTAGAACACGGGATTATGACCAGCAGCATTGCAATGATCTCCGTCTCTTGCCACCTCAGGTAGAAAACCCAATATATGGCTGGTAAATAGAATACGTAACTGACATGTATATCATTATTTCTAATATGTATTATAAGATGTTAGGTAAACTGGATGCTGGTTAATCCTTAGCTACAATGCTAACGGTCTGGGTCTAGATGCTTTCTAGCTATTGATGCAGTTAAACCCGCAGGGGTAGTTTATAGGATCATACGTAAAGTTTATAACTTGTAATAGTCATACCTCTCTTTTTCCATGTTAAATGGTGTCGGGGGTACTCCAAGTTTAGGACTAGGTTGTTTCTTAAATTCTTTTGCAGTTAGAAAATTTCCATCAGCTGAAGCAACTGGTCACTTGGACTATGCTTGTACGACTGTTATTATGTTGTAGTTGTGATCTGTAGCTGCATGAATATTACTCTAAATTCCTTGCCACTTTTTGCATAATGTCTTTGATTATATCAGTACCCCACTTGTGGGATTATACGGGAATGTTGTTGTCTTTGATTACATCAGTAGGCTGCTATGCTTGAGAATTTGTAGTTCTTTCTTTGTTGCATAGCAGGTAAAGTAATTCATTCACTTGTGAGAAAGTGTATGTAACAGTGGTCAGTGGGTGCGAAGGAACTAAATGAAATCAACAGCTATTTTGTTAGCCCAGTTCTATATTTAATACTGGGCCAAGAGTTTTTATTACAGCTCCAAGCGTATAATAGAAGTGTTTGATGAATGGGGGCCCATATTCATGATGTGAAAGGGCTCAATCGTAAGCTACGAGGGATAATACGATCTTCGGTTCTTAATAGTAATGTTTGAGGATAGCATTTCCAAAATTTGTGGTTCTTTGACGAGCTATGGAATCGTTTGAAGTGACTCATTAAAAACAAGGATCTGTAGAAAAGACATATTTGACAATCTTTAGGTGGACTATAGCTTCTATAGTGTTTGGGGTTCTCAGACATGACTTTTTGTAACTTACTCATAAGTTGGTTCTTATTAATGGAACCATAAATATTTACAATAGAATCAAGTTTTTATTGGGGAATATGTATGGACACATTATGAACTTGTCAACCACGTACCACTTAGCTGCTAAGTACGTATCAAAATTTGTCTTTTTTCGGATTTCCCATTTGGTGTCAAGTATCCACATTAGGCTTAAATCCGGATTCGTATTTTAGTCCCGTTGGGGGCAAAGACTTTCTAACAATGATGATTAAATGTAGAGGCTTAACTAGAGACCTCTTGGTTAAAGATGGAGTAGTATCAGTCACTACACCACAACCCTTGTTGGTATATCAAAATTTCTCTCTATGATACCACCGTTGAAATCTACTGTAAACCTCATATTCAAACGAACATTGTATTTCAGTATCACAAAATTGATACTATAAATCGTATGAGGGGGAGTAAAAATGAGTCCATTGTTTGGTTTAGTTTTTGGAGTTTGGTATTACGTTATTGAGAACAGGGTGATCGCCTCTTCATTGGGTAATTTTCTTATCATAAGCAATCTGAAATAAGAGTTGATGTCATTATTAATTCAAATTCAAAAATACGATCAATACATTCAATTTGATTCGTGCAATTTCCGTAGTATCTTTTACCTTGTTATGTCTCTGTCCTCCTCCACTATATATATATATATATATATATATATATAATAATAATAATAATAATATATAATAATATATATATATATATATATATATATATATATATATATATATATATATATATATATATATATATATATATATATATATATATATATATATATATAATAATAATAATATATATATATATTAAATAATATATATGCCACCCCCCACCCCCCCCTCCCCCCTCCACACGCGCACTCTAATTGTTTTCATATTCATTTATTGATATATATATATATATGACTTTTTTTTTTTTTGAATTAAAGCATTAATAAATCTATAGAGTTAACTTCGAGCCTAATTCTTTTTCAAATAAAGGGTTTTGAGTTTATTGTAAATAGGATATTGTATGCCATTATGTCAAGGGATTTTTTGTCATAAAACTGATCCCATTTCTCATTACTCCAGACGTCGGATATACTTTATTATATGACCTTATTAATATGTCTCCAGACGTCGGATATACTTTATTATATGACCATATTAATATGTTTTCCTAATTAGGAGTACACTCGCTATAATCTGGAGCATGATAATCCTATCTGATCTTTAAAGTTTTAAGTTTTCGTGATAGCTACTTAATTTGATAATGTATTAGAATTATTGTGCATGCTCTATCTTTCTTTATCTATGCCTTGTTGATATTCCTTCAAACCACTCAACCTAATTTTTCTCTTCGTCCACCTATGACCTATTCCTAGTTGCAAAGAGCATTCAATTCTTGTCCATCAACTTTGGATGACTGTCCCCTTAAAATTAATTTTAAAAAGTAAAGTAAAGAATTAACGACCGTACAAGGTACATAGATCGTGCATTGTAAGCAAGCAATTGCTTCCATATACTCTATGCGTTTTAATTTATCTGTCTTAGTTTGACTTGATATGAAAATTTAAAAATAAAGAAGATTTTTTTAATCTTCTGATCTTAAACTAAAAATATATATAACGTACCATACCCTTTAATCTTGTGTGGTCTTAAACATATCATGTGAGATGTTGAAATAAAGAGTTGTCAAATTGGTAAGTAAGGGTTGACGAGTTGAGGTAATTAGTTGGGCGTACATAGGGGGAGTGGGGGGAGGGAAGGGGCTAGGGTGCTAGCCTAGGCGGCGGGGCGGGAGTTGGGTGGGTGGAGACAATTAGTATGAAATGCTATACTTGTTTTCCCTATTTTCATTATGTAAGTTATTTTCCTGATTTTTAATAATGAACTTGTTTTCTTATAGAAAATGTTTCTAAAATATGCTGACCAATCAAATTAAATATGAAAATATTGGATACCAAACACACCCTAATTTTCCTTTGTCTTACTGGTGTTTTATTTTATTTTATGAATTATCATTTAGTTTTCAGTACTATGCTTTATTTTTGTTCTTTCTAGTTGTGGGATCCCAGGTGCAACAGGGAGGGTGTATGAAAATAAGTAGTTATATGTAAAACATGAAGAAGCTGATGTTGAGAAGCACTTAGTTGACTGTCATGCATTCTTGTTTTTTCCTAGCAATATCCTTTTTGCATGGATGTGGAACTAATATATTAATTAATATATAATTCAATTCATTTCTTGAAAAGTTAAAAGTGTATAATCATGTGACAACCATTTTCTTGGAGTAATTTCGCAGTGACCCTTCAACACGTAGAGGAGCTTCTACACGCAATATCAATCGAGAGAGATAATAATTCTTGCCAATTAAGAAATATATTAGCTCAACTTAATAACCAAAATGTAACATTTCTAATTAGAGGTTAATGGATGCCTATGATTAAATACAAATAATTAGTATAGTTTGGTGCACTAGTAAGCTCACACTAGCTATATGCGAGTTCGAGGGCCGGTCCCGATAAAACAACGCAAATTAAAAGAAGACTACATGAATAATACTGTTAGTATATACATGAAAATGATTTTAGGCTAGGTGTTGAATTGATGTTTATTGTAACACTAAGAATGTTAAGCTATCTTCTGTATGATTCTTTGGATTCCATAATAAGGTGCATGGGACTAAAATGAAAATAACTTATACTATTCCTTATGGTATTATAATTAATTCTGAGTGAAATCAGGCCTTATTTTCACTATCATTCATGAACTTGACCCAAATCTAGTCCTAAATTAATATTCTTCTGATGATACACATAGTGAATATGTAGAAAGCTTGGCTTTAGAAAGTGGTTATGCAGTGGGATTGAAGCCTCCACTTCTAATCCTCACTCACTTCTGTTTCTCCTTTTTTGCACAGTAAAACGTAAGCTGCAGTACAAGTGGGAGTAAATTAGCTATTTTTTCAGCTTTCTTGGCACTTAGGGTTTATTTGCATCTCTAGTTCATCTTTTTATATGTTAAAAAAATAATGACTAGGCAATTCTTGATCTTCATGTACCCTACCTCGTCTAGGTAGATGGGCTTTGAACGGGGGCTAGTATTAGGTACGGGGGTCCGGAACAAAAATAACCCCAAAAAAAAGGGTATGAACGAAAATAACTTGAGAAAAAAACGGTATTAAAAGTACCTTTAACGCACTATTTTCATGCGTTATTGGTCAATAATTTCAATATTTTCATGCGTTATTGGATTGTGGTTTTTTTTTTTTTTTCTTTCTTTCTTTCTTTCTTTCCTTTTTCCTTTCTTTCACACTTTTTTACATACTTTAACTATAGATTAATCATGCTTCGAGACTCAAACGTCAACATTTTATATAAACCTGATATTTTTTTCGATACGTGCGTACTATAATGTAGGCTCGATACATCAAGGATACGTAAACGTTCGGATCGTCGTTTTAGGGGTTGAAAAGGTGCCGAAGTAAGTTTTGTTTGAAAAAACTTAGTGTTTTTTCCATACTTTAGCCATAGATTAATCATGCTTCGAGACTCCAGAAACGTCGGATTTTATATAGAACCCGATATTTTTTTCTCGCGTACTATAATGTAGGCTCGATACATCAAGGATACGTAAACGTTCGGATCGTCGTTTTAGGGGTTGAAAAGGTGCCGAAGTAAGTTTTGTTTGAAAAAAACTTAGTGTTTTTTACCTACTTTAGCCATAGATTAATCATGCTTCGAGACTCCGAAACGTCAACATTTTATATAGAACACGATATTTTTTATAGAGACGTACTATAATGTAGGCTCGATACATCAAGGATACGTAAACGTTCGGATCGTCGTTTTAGGGGTTGAAAAGGTGCCCGAAGTAAGTTTTGTTTGAAAAAACTTAATGTTTTTTACATACTTTAACCATAGATTAATCATGCTTCGAGACTCAAGAAACGTTTATTTTATATAGAACCTGATATTTTTTTCTGCGTACTATAATGTAGGCTCGATACATCAAGGATACGTAAACGTTCGGATCGTCGTTTTAGGGGTTGAAAAGGTGCCCGAAGTAAGTTTTGTTTGAAAAAACTTAGTGTTTTTTACATACTTTAGCCATAGATTAATCATGCTTCGAGACTCCGAAACGTCAACATTTTATATAGAACCTAATATTTTTTTCTGCGTACTATAATGTAGGCTCGATACATCAAGGATACGTAAACGTTCGGATCGTCGTTTTAGGGGTTGAAAAGGTGCCCGAAGTAAGTTTTGTTTGAAAAAACTTAGTGTTTTTTCCATACTTTAGCCATAGATTAATCATGCTTGAGACTCCGAAACGTCGCATTTTATATAGAACACGATATTTTTTTCTGCGTACTATAATGTAGGCTCGATACATCAAGGATACGTAAACGTTCGGATTGTCGTTTTAGGGGTTGAAAAGGTGCCCGAAGTAAGTTTTGTTTGAAAAAACTTAGTGTTTTTTACCTACTTTAGCCATAGATTAATCATGCTTCGAGACTCCGAAACGTCAACATTTTATATAGAACACGATATTTTTTTGTTATACTATAATGTAGGCTCGATACATCAAGGATACGTAAACGTTCGGATCGTCGTTTTAGGGGTTGAAAAGGTGCGAAGTAAGTTTTGTTTGAAAAAACTTAGTGTTTTTTACCTACTTTAGCCATAGATTAATCATGCTTCGAGACTCAGAAACGTCAACATTTTATATAGAACCCGATATTTTTTTCTGCGTACTATAATGTAGGCTCGATACATCAAGGATACGTAAACGTTCGGATCGTCGTTTTAGGGGTTGAAAAGGTGCCCGAAGTAAGTTTTGTTTGAAAAAACTTAATGTTTTTTACATACTTTAACCATAGATTAATCATGCTTCGAGACTCCAAACGTCGGCATTTTATATAGAACACGATATTTTTTTTAACGTACTATAATGTAGGCTCGATACATCAAGGATACGTAAACGTTCGGATCGTCGTTTTAGGGGTTGAAAAGGTGCCGAAGTAAGTTTTGTTTGAAAAAAACTTAGTGTTTTTTACATACTTTAGCCATAGATTAATCATGCTTCGAGACTCAAACGTCGGCATTTTATATAGAACCCGATATTTTTTTAACGTACTATAATGTAGGCTCGATACATCAAGGATACGTAAACGTTCGGATCGTCGTTTTAGGGGTTGAAAAGGTGCCGAAGTAAGTTTTGTTTGAAAAAAACTTAGTGTTTTTTACCATACTTTAGCCATAGATTAATCATGCTTCGAACGGATTAACGTCCGGCATTTTATATAGAACATGCTTTGATATTTTTTTGTGCGTACTATAATGTAGGCTCGATACATCAAGGATACGTAAACGTTCGGATCGTCGTTTTAGGGGTTGAAAAGGTGCCCGAAGTAAGTTTTGTTTGAAAAAAACTTAGTGTTTTTTACATACTTTAGCCATAGATTAATCATGCTTCGAGACTCAAACGTCGCATTTTATATAGAACCTAATATTTTTTTCAAGCGTACTATAATGTAGGCTCGATACATCAAGGATACGTAAACGTTCGGATCGTCGTTTTAGGGGTTGAAAAGGTGCCCGAAGTAAGTTTTGTTTGAAAAAACTTAGTGTTTTTCCTACTTTAGCCATAGATTAATCATGCTTCGAGACTCAAACGTCAACATTTTATATAGAACACGATATTTTTTTTGCATATAATGTAGGCTCGATACATCAAGGATACGTAAACGTTCGGATCGTCGTTTTAGGGGTTGAAAAGGTGCCGAAGTAAGTTTTGTTTGAAAAAACTTAGTGTTTTTTACCTACTTTAGCCATAGATTAATCATGCTTGAGACTCGAAACGTCAACATTTTATATAGAACCAACGTACTATAATGTAGGCTCGATACATCAAGGATACATAAACGTTCGGATCGTCGTTTTAGGGGTTGAAAAGGTGCCGAAGTAAGTTTTTGTTTGAAAAAACTTAGTGTTTTTACCTACTTTGCCATAGATTAATCATACGACTAAACGTCAACATTTTATATAGAACACGATATATAGTACTATAATGTAGGTAAATACATCAAGGATAAATAAACTTATCATCGTTTTAGGGGTTGAAAAAGGTGCCCCGAAGTAAGTTTTGTTTGAAAAAACTTAGTGTTTTTTCCCTACTTTAGCCATAGATTAATCATGCTTCGAGACTCCGAAACGTCAACATTTTATATAGAACCCGATATTTTTTTAAACTATAATGTAGGCTCGATACATCATAATAATGATACGTTTTTCAAACGTACATAATCTATGGCTAAAGTATGGAAAAAACACTAAGTTTTTTCAAACAAAACTTACTACCTTTTCAACCCCTAAAATGACGATCCGAACGTTTACGTATCCTTGATGTATCGAGCCTACATTATAGTACGAAAAAAAATATCGTGTTCTATATAAAATGTTGACATTTTGAGTCTCAAGCATGATTAATCTATGGCTAAAGTAGGTAAAAAACACTAAGTTTTTTCAAACAAAAACTAACCTTTTCAACCCCTAAAACGACGATCCGAACGTTTACGTATCCTTGATGTATCGAGCCTACATTATAGTACACAAAAAATATCGCGTTCTATATAAAATGCCGACGTTCCGTCTCGGAAGCATGATTAATCTATGGTTAAAGTATGAAAAAACACTAAGTTTTTTCAAACAAAACTTACTGGCACCAACCCCTAAAATGACGATCCGAACGTTTACGTATCCTTGATGTATCGAGCCTACATTATAGTACGCAAAAAAAATATCGTGTTCTATATAAAATTTTGACGTTTTAGTCCCAAGCATGATTAATCTATAGCTAAAGTATGTAAAAAAGTGTGAAAGAAAGGAAAAGGAAAGAAAGAAAGAAAGAAAGAAAGGAAAAAAAAACACACAATCCAATAACGCATGAAAATAGTGCGTTATTGGGTTGAAATTATTGATAATAACGCATGAAATATCACTTTAACTGTCCGTTCCCTTTAACGCATGAAAATCATGTGTTAAAGGTACTTTTGTACTGTTTTTTTCCCCGGGTTATTTTCGTTCATACCCTTTTTTTTGGGGTTATTTTTGTTCCGGACCCTAGGTACGGTCGGTCTTACCGGTTCAGATGAATCTAATATCTTTTATTTAGATTTTATATCTATATATTTTTTTTAAAAAAAATTAATATTGAAGGGGAGTCTTGGAGCAACGATAAAATTGTCTTTGTATGACCTATGGGTCACGGATTCTAGCCGTGAAAAAGTGATTGTTTACATCACATCCCTTGGGATGCAGGTGCGGCCCTTCCCCAACCTTGTTAATGTGAGATGCTTTGTGCATCAGATTGTCTCTTTTTAAAAAAAAGTTATTTAATATGTATAAATATTTAATTGCAAACTCATGAATAGTTAAAACGAGCTATATTGAAATATAATGCCGAACTTGAGCAACCACTTTGACATTTTCTTTTTTACCTAACTTGAGCATGTTGAAAACTTGAAATGCATAATGAGATCATGTGCTCGAGGCAAGACAAACCCACGTCTCTACATTCCTTTTGCATTTCACATGACTCAATGATACTTCTTTTTTATTTTTATTTTTTATGTGCATCCAAATAAAAGCATCTATGATGAAGTTCTAAAAAGGGAACCTACATCTACATTTGAAAATAATAATTGTTGGATGCATGTTGTCTTCTCTAATTTGCATTAATTAAACTTGAAACATGCTAATTTGAAGGGTGGAGCTTCGTTTGTAACAAACAAAAAGGCATAAGTAAACCTGCTTTTCAGCATTAGAGATGAATTATTTGAAAAGGAGAGGTACTGATCATGCCAACAAATTATAGTGGATTTCTTGCTTTAGTTTTCAATAGATTCTAGTCAAATATGTACATGTAATAATGTCAAAAAGTAATGATTAGATCAGTCTACACATTTGAAAAGAGTTGGGGATATTCTTTATGTTGTTATAGCTAGATATTTGAACCATATATTTATTGGACATTCTTCAATTTTGAATTTTATACACTTCAAGAAATAATTTGATACTATTTTGTCACTTTTTCTTTTCAAAATACTAAAAGCAGAAACTCGTTGGCTCATGCACCATGCTTTCTACTTATCCAACACAACGATAAGTTAAACGCCTCGCTTTGTGCTCTCTTCTTTTAATCGATATATCATATGTCGATCTAAAATAAATAGTCTTATCATGAGCTGATCGTGATTTAAAATGGTTTAATATACCTGTGTTTGAAATATAGTCAAGTGGTCAAGACGTCACAATTAACAACAATGTCTAGAGTTCAAATATATCTAGTGGCCTCTTGACCTTTACTAATTCGAATTCTTACTAATTCATGGGTAACTTTCAAATAAAAATAATAATAATAATTTAAACTATATAGAAGCATGGGTTTGCACCCATGCTTCGTCGTCCGTTTGCCAAAAAAAAAAAAAAAAAAAAAAAGGTGTGGGCCCCAACTTAACATCAACCAATATTAAAAAAAAAAAGTGTGGGCCCCAACTAAACACCAACCAATATTTAAAAAAAAAGAAAAAAAAAAGTGGAACCCACCATCTCCAAACTCACGAAAAAAAAGTGGACCCCATATTAACAAAATCAAAGAATATAAAAAAAATAAAATGAATCCCATATTAAAAAAACAAACAATGTTAAAAAAAAAAAAGTGCATCCCATATTAAAAATCAAACAATATTTATGTAATTTCCAAAGTATCTCATTAAATCAATAATGATGGATTCATTGCCACATGCGTATCAATCCATTAGTGGGAGCAAATGAAATGTGGGCCCCAACTAAACATCAACCAATATTTTTTTTTAAAAGTGTGGGCCCCAACTAAACACCAACCAATATTTCAAAAAAAAAAAGTGGAACCCACCATCTCCAAACTCACGGAAAAAAAAAAAGTGGACCCCATATTAATAAAATCAAGCAATATAAAAAAAATGAATCCCATAAAAAAAAAAAAGTGGAACCACCATCTCCAAACTCACGGAAAAAAAAAAGTGGAATCTATATTAACAAAATCAAACAATATAAAAAAAAATGAATCCCATATTAAAAAAATAAACAATGTCAAAAAAAAAAAAAGTGCATCCCATATTAAAAAATCAAATAATATTTATGTAATTTCCAAAGTATCTCATTAAATCAATAATGATGGATTCATTGCCACATGCGTATCAATCCATTAGTGGGAGCAAATGAAATTATTGTACAGCAACATACTTAAAATACTTATATATTAAAATAAGATATAATTTAATTACTTTTTCATTTTTTCCTTACTCCAATAAATGTGAAAAGAGATTAATGTCATAAAAGAAAAAATAATATTAAATGGAGATCAAATAATTAATAAGGTAAATTAGTGAAATTATAATTCTAATTGACGTTTCCTCAAAAAATCGTGCAAAAGAAAACATGACAAGTAAAATGAGTTAAACCAAAAATATTTACCAAAAATTAAAAAATAGCAGTTCTTCATTTAAATAGAAAATCAAATTTCTACTTTGTTTCATTTTAAACATGTAAAATTAATATAATAATTTGAATTAGAATTATCCAAATCAAAATTTAATAAAAAATAATAGGTATTGTTTAGGCTCAATCTACATACATTAACAATAGAATATTTTACACCTTTAAATTAATCGAATTAAAATTCAAAGTATCAACTGATGCTTAAATATTGCTATTGTTTTATCTCAAAGAGAGGAAAATGGTTTCCTTTTAAATAAGTCTATTAATAAATTTTTGTCAACTTTGTATTCGTAGCAAACACTAATATAATAAAGTTTTGGATACGAACAAACTACAATGTTATATTAATCGTGTTTTGAACAATATATATATTACTTTACTACTATATACACAGATATATTTATAAGCAAGATGTGATCCGTCCTATATATACTTTTTTTATTTAATAAAACATCCTTTATGTGGTCCCACCCACTTTTTTATTTAAGGGCAAAAAAATGACATTTTATACTTTATATTACCAACTCTTTTAAAAAGTAGATAGAAATACTTTATTATATTTCTATTTTTCTACTATATAGAAGCATCAGTTTACCCATGCTTCGTCGTCAGTCACTCTTAAAAAAAAAAGCTTCTATATAGTTTAAAAAAAAAAAAAAAGGAAAAAAGTGGACCCCACCCTCTCCAAACTCATAAAAAAAGGTGGACCCTGCCCTCCCCAAACTCATGAAAAAAAAGTGGACCCCATATTAAAAAAAACAAGCAATGTCAAAAAAAAAAAAAAAATGTGCACCCCATATATTAAAAAATCAAACAATATTCATGTAATTTCCAAAGTATCTCCATCAAGTCAATAATAGTGGATTCATTGCTACATGCGTATTAACCCATTAGTGGAAGCAAATAAAATTATTGCACAGCAAAAAACATGGACCTCATATTATTGTTTTTCTTCAAAAGGTTTAGTAGGTAAAATACATACAATTTTCTTTCTTTTCTTATATTAGCCTGAGATCTAATCTAAATATTTAATTGCTGTATTTGCTATTCCGCCATGTCATTTATTTGTTATGATTACTAAAATGAATATACTTAAAATATTTCTATTTTAAAATAAGATAGAATTTAATTACTTTTTCATTTTTATTCTTACTCTAATAAATGTGAAAAGAGATTAATATCAAATGGAGATCAAATAATGAATAAGGTAAATTAGTCAAATTATAATTCTAATTCACATTTCCTTAGAAAAACCATGCAAAAGACAACATGACAAGTAAAATGAACTAAACCGAGAATATTTACCAAAAATTAAAAAATAGCATTTCTTCGTTTAAATAGAAAAAATCAATTTCTACTTTGTTTCGTTTTAAACATGTAAAATTAATTTAATAATTTGAACTAGAATTATCCAAATCAAAATTTGATAAAAAATAATAAGTATTTTGCACCTTTAAATTAATCGAATTAAAATTGAAAGTATCAACTGATGCTTAAATATTGCTATTGTTTTATCTCAAAGAGAAAAAAATAGTTTTCTTTTAAATAAGTCTTCACTTTTAAAAAGTATTAATAAATTTTCGTAGCAAACACGAATATAATAAAGTTTTAGATACGGAGCACAAAACCCATGCTTCGTGTATATATATATATATATTATCACTATCCAAATACAACTACATATACATAGATATACTATAATCTAAAGTGTTGGGCCCGTGACGCCATCTAAGAATAATAATAAAAGAGAAAACGTTTAGCAGTACTTCCGTAAAAAGTTTTGTACTGTACTAAATTATTGTACGGTAGTAATATATTGCGCTCCAGCATGTATTTATGGGTTGGTGCAATATGGAACCGAAAGGCTTTTGTAACGTAAGTGCTGTCAATTCCTAGTGAATATTTCACTTCGAACCGATCCCTAGGATGATTCCTAGTCTTTTCTAATAAAAACATACTAGTATATTACTATATATTCATCATCGTACCCACTTGAAATTTTGGCTGGCATATTAGTGGGAAACAACTCAAAGTCCAGAAGTAGCTAGAATTGATCCCTTAGCTTCCAAGTTAAGGGTGTATTCGGTATGCAGCAAAACATTTTCCAGAAAATATTTTCTAATTTTCTCATGTTCGTTTGATAAAAAATTTTGAAAAATATTTTCTTTTGAAAAACATTTTCCTCAAAATTTGGGAAAATGACTTCTCTAATAAAAATAGGGAAAACAAATTCACAAGTTCATTCCACCAACAACCCTACTATCACCCAACCCAATCCCAACCACCAAACCCCGACCACTCCCAACCCCCACCCACCCCCACGCCACCCCACCCCCACCCCCACCCCCACCCACCACCCACCCGCACAAAAATAATTTTTTTTTTGAAAAAAAAGTTTTGACATTATTTTTGATTCCCCCCCCCCCCCCACTCAAACCCCGTACCCTACCCCCCCTCCCCGCCCCTCAAAAAATTATTTTTTTTGACAAAAAAAGTTTTGACTTTTTTTTACACCCCACCCAACCCCGCACCCTACGCTTCCCCCAACCCTACCCCCCTCACCCCTACCCCCCCCTAAAAAAATTAATATTTTTGAAAAAAAAGTTTTGACGTTTTTTTTTTTTTGTTTTTTGCACCCCCACCCAAACCCCGCACCCCCCCTCCCCCCCCCCCCCCATCAAAAAAAAAAAAATTTGAAAAAAAAAGTTTTGACTTTTTTATTTCCACCCCCACCCCCGAACCCCTACCCCCGAACCCTCTCCCACCCGAACACACCCTAAGTTTTCCTCAATTTGGGTCAAAACTTGTTGGGGTCATTTGGTAGTTGGACAAGAGGCAAGTTATTTATGTATTAATTTTTGCATTAATTTATATCACATTTGGTAGTTAGTAAAGAGATACCTTATTCATGTATTAATATCTGCATGCTTATACAGCGTTTGGTAGCTAGTTAGAAAGTAAGTTATTCATGTATAAAATTAGTACGACGTTTGGTTTGCAATTTAAAAACCCGCATAACTAATACATGTACAAGTTATGAGAGAATCTATGTATTATTTTATGCGGGGTAGAAGATGGAATAACTAATACATGAATAAGAAGTTGAAATGACAATATTACCCTTATCATTCCCCACTTAAATATTTTCCTTTTCTAAACAATTTTTTTATATATATTGTACTATATTATTTTAATATTTCACAAAAAATATTTTAATTGTAATTGTAAACAAATATTTTAATTTTAAAAAGTATATAATATTTATTAACTTTTAAAATAACAAACCAACATCAAAAATAATAATTTATGCATAACTAATACTTACATTACTAAACCCTGCATAACTAATACGTGCATTATTAATACCTGCATAACTAATCCTACATTACTAATACCTGCATAATTCTAACCAGCTACCAAACGACCCCTAGTGCCCAAGATGATGTCTAATTAACCTATGTATTGATTATTAGTAAAAAAAAAAGCCTACAGGTTGGAACTCAGTTAATTATATTAGCACTCATACTTGTCCCATAAAAACACCAAAAGCAAGTTGAACACTAGACGGTACTGAAAACAAAGGTACACAATTTTATACTGTAACATGGTTAAGAAACACGTTAAATTATGTAGGCTTTATGAAATGTTGAAAAACGGACATTCAAGATTTCCGTGACGGAGCCAGGAGGTTCACTTACTCACACGTGGCTTCAGTGAGCAAAAATAAGATAGCGAACCTATTAGCGAATAAGGATCGGAGTTGTATGTACTTTTAAAAATGATAAACAAATTAGGATTTGTTTTTATTTGAATTATTACGACATATAATAGTAATTATTACTATCTAGGACGACTCTAACTCACACGAATTATTGGTCCGATGTTATCCTGATTTTTGTTATGACGTGTATTAGCTATAAATATTATAAATATCCTTATTATAAGAAAAGGAACAAAATAAACGGAAAGCAAATTTAGAATTTAATATAGCGGGGTGTGAAATATCACTGCATTCACTATATATTAATTGATTAAACAATTGTGAGTTTTCTTTTTTATTCTCTCAAGGCGTCTAATACCTACATTAGGGTCTGATAAATTTAGATTCGGGTCCGAGAATATCTACATTGAGAGAAAAGTGCTTCAATCACCCAATATATATAACTTGATTAAAGAACAATGAATCTTTTTATTATTTCTCATCCGGTGTCCGATACCCACATCACTGTCCGACTAAATCTAAATTCTGAGTCCGAAAAATTCTGCATTGAGAACAAAACACTCCTTATAAAGGTGAAAAATCAGTGAGTTGTTGATACAAATGGTACAAGAAGGCCTAGTATATTCTGTTGTTTGTTTGGCATACTTTGGGAGTAGCAAAATTCAGGGGCGGACCTATGCCCAATATAATGGTGCTCTAGCACCCGTTAAACCAGACACGGACTAAGTATAGTTATATATAAAATATATGAATAAATTGGGTATAAAAAACAATGTCGTTTTGGTTTCATCAATTTGGGTGGCTGGATATAGGTTTTATTTTTGTTAATTTTAATAAAGACTATGCGTTTATTATTTATGTATTAATGTGGTTTGAGAAGCAATGTCGTTATCAATATATAGGTGATATGACTATGCGTTTAGCCATAATGTTTACCTAATCTAGCTAGTCTAATTAACTTCAACTGGTGAGCATCATTAGTGTTGCCAAAAGGAAAAAACAGGTGCCCATCTACTCTACAGATTTTTGGTACAAGTCGTACAGAATATGACCTTACGCACCTTTAATATGTTCAAATGTCTATCAAAATTATTATATACTATCATTTTAGGATTATCATTTTTTTATAATAAGGAAATCATGTGATGTCTTCTGCTTCAATTTCTCAATGAAATGAAACATCGTACTTGCATTTTCTCTGACCTGTGCTTTCTTTTTCTTTTCCCTTCTACTATAATGTCATGTGATATGACGGAAGTCCTTTTTCATGATAATATTCTTTTGAATTTTTTTAATTAGTAACAAGAAAAACAACTTTTATCCATAGGTAAGAAACTAATTTTCCCCTTTTAATGTTAGTAACTAAACACCAAAAATTAAATCACCGACTCCGGCCACTAGAAATCATTTTCCCCTGAAAAATGGCTTCTTTTATACCAAATAATGTACCCGCAAACCTCCATTTATTCATTTCAAAGAGCTTGTCAAACTCCCCACTCCCCAACCCCTCTTCCCTCTTTTTTTTTTTTTTTTTTTTTTGGGTTTTAAAAAAGGGGTTGCATAGCAAAGAGGTCGAAGAAAAAAATGAAGAAACGTGGCATTGTCACTCAGTCTTATATTTCACCTCTTAATTTAAAGTTCTCTATATTGGATTTCTTTTCACTGTTTTTCTTTAGTTTAAGTTAACTACGTTTGTACAACAGAAGCAACGAATCGGAAACTTGTACAAGTTTATGGATTAATAGTTAACACACTGAATGCAGAGGTGAAGGGTTAGTACTGTGAATTAGAAAGAGCACTAAGTTTGCTGATTAAATTGCATAGTCAACTTGCGCTCTTTTTCTTTTACTTGTAACGATTGTATAGTTATCCCTTCTAAAATGTGTGGTTGATTTTATAACTCTTACTTTGTTTACTGTTATTTTATTGTGTCTACATAATTTATTGTCTATTTTGTATTATTATAATCTTGTTCATATCTTCAAAAGCTATAGTTATCTCTAAGACAATTCACTTATTCGCAGCCTAACACTATCGATTTAATTGTTAATCTATAATTCAGATTAGAAAAGACAGACGCTACTCATATATACAACTGTTGCAAAAAGAAAAAGATCGAGAGCAAATTACTTAATTAAAAGAGAAATAACAAAAAGTTGCTCTATATACAACTATGTTAGATCAAATTCTTTAAAAATGATATCGCATTCATAATGAATTCTCCAAAAATACGTTATTTTTGGGAAGTTCAATATTCATTCAGCGTCAGTTTTTAAGAATTTGGGCAACATAGTATAAAACTAAATGCAAAACTAAATTAGAAGGGAAAGTTTTTACTACTTAAAAAGTTCGTTTTACTTTCCCTTCAATACTACTCTCATTTTTTTTTGTTTTTTAACTCTCCTACGCTAACTAATGTTAGCTAGCAAAAATATTTACACTCGCACTATTTGCTCTTCCACCACCGCTACCGCGGCGCCACCACCGCATATCTCAATCATAACAGAATCACCACCCTCAACATCGTCCACGTCGACGACGGGCTTTACTATTCCACGGTGGAGGAGGTGGTGCTGAGGTGGCGGTTTCTCCGGTGACGAAGAAGATTCCTTATTTTTATTCTTTTCTTTCTTGAAATGTGCTTGAACCGAAAGATCCTCTACTGCTTCCGAGATTTTGTCAACACAATTGATAACGTCAATGAGTATGGATGCAACCGTTATAGCTGGGAATATTTCAAGAAGGTCTAATTTGCTAGAAAGTAATAGGGCTTCAGTGGTGGCTAGTATGGATTTAAAGTCGTCGATGGCGGCTTTCGAGTGGCGGAGATGGGTTTCTGAGGCGGAGGACGACGGTTGTGTCATGGTTTTGATGGAAGAAGCTAGTTCTTTTAAGACTTTACTTGATTCTATGCTCATTTTTGTGCATGCTTCTTCTATTCTTTTGTGGAAATCTGTTGGTGCCTGAAAATAATGTAGAAGAATTAGAGATTGAGATAAAATTAAGTATTTAAGTTTCATATATGTAATAATATTATAGAAAAATATTTGCACAATCAGATCACTTATTAAGGTAATTTTTTGTTTAACAGAATAAAAAAGTAATATTGCATATAGGAGGTGAAAAAAAACTTATACTTAGTATTAAACTCACTATGCTACAATGAGAATATGAGAATTAATGATAAAAAAACGTATGGTTACTAAAATGTAACTTTCTAGATTCCTATTTATGTGGCCATGTTTGATTGGAAACTGAATTTTAAGAAAGAAAACAAATTGAACCATGTGATCTAAAACAAGTTATATATATCTGTGTTACACCAAATCATTTTATTAGTGATAAAATGAAAGTTCACAGTAGCATGCGCTAATTCTAACTAATAAATCATTAGTATATTCTTTTTGCACGGATTAAAAACAAATGTATGACACATACATTGAGACATGAAATACTAAAAACAATTCTCGTAATTAAGAAAATTCAGAATATTCTTCAGTAACTCCTTTGATATGGACAAAATTGACCTTAAAAAACAAAAGGAGGAGCAGCCTTCTATTTCAGGGAAGGAGTCGTGTTTCACCATTATGGTATCACTTTGAAAGCAAGTCTGCACTTTACGATTGTGTAAAACTTTTTTAAACTATACTAATTTTATATGATTAACTTAAATAATGTAATATTATACCTGAGGCTTGGAATTAAAGTAGCCACTAAGTGCTTGAAGATGGCAGGCACATTCTCTAGAAAGGACACCAATCTTCAAATACTGCTTCCATGGATGACGAAGTCTAAAAGACCCATGACCAGGCTCCCACCATGCAAAGTTTGCCTGTAACAATTAATAAATAAACATTCAGTACAACAAATTAATTACTCAGTAATTCTGAAGTGGCATTCATGCTAGAAAAAAACTTAATTTTGTCATCGTTCTAAAACACGTTAATTAGAAGAAATTAAGTGATACACACTAACAATATTAAAAAGATTTACATTGTCAATGAGAATTAGGAGAGTTAAAATATTTTTTTTACTCACCAAAGATTCCTCATTGGCCTTAGAATTAAGGACGGCTTTATAGGCTCCAAGGAATCCCTTGTCTTCCTTAGAGGCCTTTCCACTTTCATCAATCTCTGAAAAGCTGAAATATTCACTTCCAAAACCTGCATTAAATAATGTACATTAGCAATTCATTCCTTCATTCTTTTTTGCCCCACATGGATCATACACCAAAAAAGAATTTCCCATAAGTAATGATATCCTCTTGTATTATTTTATAAGACACTATTTTCTTATCAATCTACTCAAAATGATATTTTCTTATATTTAAATAAAAATAATTTAAATTTATTATTTTATCCTTAATCGAATTAGTTCTGTATAGCTACAGAAATGTCATAAGAGGTTTAAGATCAGAAGTTCCAAAAGCAATTCTTATTCTTTTAAAATTATGTACCGAATATATACTATCACAGAAGTTGAAGTCGAGAGAGTGACTTATATCATAAATTTATTTATACTATCAGTGTATTTAATATGTTATAGCATGTAATTTATCTTATTTTTTAAGAAACGAATTCCGCTTTCTGTTAAAAAAAAAAATCTAATTATCCTTAAATTGATAATACAAAAATAAAATAAAATTATACTATCAATACATATATACGAGCGGAAATGTGGAATCTAATAAAATGAACATGAATATTCACTGACCTTCTAAGAAGGTTGCAAGCTTTTCAAGATTACTAGAAATAAGTTTGTGAAGATCTTCACCAGCCCAAACAGGACAAACAACCAAGGAAATGATCATGCACGTGGCAGTCCCAATAAGAATGGTGGACAGACGTTGATGAGCCAGTTCCAATATTTTATCCACACGGTAACCAGATACGGTGACCATACTGAAGGTCAACACAAAAATCAAAATTCCATAGTCATATCTCCTCTTCATGTGGAGGAAAAATCTTGTAAATGTACCTAGTGCACCTGCATTATGTCAAAAATAAACTTGATTAAAATTTTCATTTATCAAGAATAGGTAAGAAAAGCACTTCGAATGGTTGATTAGTCTTTAGAAATGAGTTAGAACTAATCGTTTGGTTGATTAATCTTTAGAAATGAGTTAGAACTAATAGTTTATTATCTGATGAATCTTTCTGTTCTGATTACTGATCACTTGACTCAGGTTCTTCTTGCTAATGATTCAAGATTTTAGTTGGATCATGAAAATGAGGCTGATTATGCATGTCGGAAATACGATCACGTAAATAAAAAAAATTTAGCTCAAATTAATAGGATTGAATGATGGCGAAGACACACTTACGTACGTCGTTAGGCTTTCTCATTTTAGCATTTGCAGTTGAGTAGACATCATTAAATGACAATGAACGCCAAGCGTTGAAGACATATATAATTGATCATTAAAGATAGTGATTCTCTCTAACAACTTAATATTAAGTGAAATGGTCTTGCACTTTAATTATTTTGCTAGCATTCTGCAACAAGTTCCAATTTTAACGTTCCTATTATTACTCTTCAATGTAATAATGTACTTAGAAATCTTTTATATGTCATTTTTGTAGTTAAATTATTGTTTTATGAACCATCCTCCGGCTCTTTTTTTTTTTTTTGAGATATTGAAGTTACATTTTATTCCCTCCTCATTATTTCACGAAGCTTATTAAGGATTATAATGTGTTTTGACTTGCATAATATCCTACCTAGTGTAAAGACCAAAAACCCCAGAACAATGGGCTCCCCTTCTTTTCCAAACAAGTCAGCAAAATATTTTGCTCCAACACCTAATGCCCCAGCTGTCAACGTGGCAAAACCTCTGTTTAAACACTTGTATAAAGTTGCACCTGAAAAGAAAAAAAAAAGAATAATTAATATCTCTAGAATTGAAAATATATACTAATAAAATAATTGGAAAGAAAATTATTGCATGAAGCCATCAATTAAAATAAAAAGACAAAAAAATTCCAATCGGGGAGAAAATACAAGGTAATTTCTTTCCTATTCAACTTTTGCTGGATATATCCGATATTGTAGGTATCCCATGACATTAGTCAAAGAGCAGGCAAGTTGACTCAAACACCACTTGATTATCACAACAAAAATTAAAAAGGATAAAAGATAAAAGAACTTGCCTGCTGTGAATTCAAAAACAACCACCACAGTTAAAACAGCCCAAATTGCTGATTGTCCAAAGCCATCATAAAGAGGCCTATAATAGTAAAACAATGAAATTAAAGTGAGAGCTAATCCCACTTTAAATGCATGCCAAATTTTTCTTGGATCATCTTTTCCAATTTTCTTTGTTTTTTTCACAATTTCAATAGCTTTGTCCTTCAACTTTTTTGGAAAACCTATGAGATGGGAAATGACATTGGTTTTTGCTGGGCTTGTAGAATTATTAATCTCCATTGGGAATGGATGATTACTTCGGAAATTATGGCTAAGTTTTGAATAAAAGGTGGTGGTGTTATGGAGAAGAAATCAAGCAGAGTGCACTATATGGAGTAATATGTTAATAGGCTAAGTCTAATTATTTATAGTTGGCTAGAAAAGTTTGGGTGAACTATTTTTATTCATTTACACATGAATATCTGTCTCTTCTTAGAAAGGACAAATGTTTTTAAATTAATTATCTTTTTGTATTTGCTTGGAACATTTTTCTGGATCAAAAAGGAGGGGAATTTCAGAAGTGGATGACTGGGATTTTACTTGGATCTGGACTATATTTTAATTGAAATGGATATATTTTAATTGAAATGAACTAAAAACTGCTTTTTCTTCAGAAATTAAGAAAAATATTGAGGACATTCTTTACTTTTTCTGACGTATTGTATTGTGTTGCTACGGTAATGCTCAATGCCTTTTGTAATCTCCCTGACAATAAGAAGTATATTCTAAAACCATTATTTTTTACTATAGGTGGAGAGAGCTGTAAAAAAGTGTGAAAACTTTGCACTGAATTTACTACAAGTTCCTATGTTTCTTTCTAAACTTGCTTTCTTTTGGTTTGTTTATGTATTCTCATACAGAGCTAACTTGGCTTAATTAGCTTTCCAGAATTTTGCTCACTTACCAACACAAGTCAAAGGTCTCATGGCCGTGGATAGATGGAGCTTATCAGCTATAAACATCTCTTAACACAAAGAAGATTTACATTACCTGCGAACCACCTTGACTTGTGGACACCAAATGGTAGAGCCCTTTTGATACCCCTTCACTGGAAAATTGTATTGTGTTGATACAACAACAACATACCCAGTGTAATTTCACAAGTGGTATCTAGGGAGGGTAAAGTATACGTAGACCTTAACTTTACCTTGCGAGGTAGAGAGACTATTTCCGAAAGACCCTCGGCTTAAGGGAAAACATGACAAAAAGGTCAGACAGGGATTAATGAAAGGAGAGAAGGCATGGCAAATAATATGAATAAGCATTATGAAGGCATGAAAAGATTTGTAACAAGCAGTAACAAAAGAATAAGGAATACTAGAATACTAAATAATAAAAATGACGAAATTGATACTAATCCTACTGGTAAGAAAAAGCAAAAAGCGAATCTACTCACTACTAGCCTTCTACCCTAATCCTTAACCTCCACACCCTCCTATCTAGGATCATGTCTTTTGTAAGCTGAAGACTAGCTGGAAAAAATATGTGTATATGCATATACTAGTTACGGAAGGATCGTGCTAAGCTCAGGCCCAAACTCAAAATATAAAAATAGAAACTAATAAATTTAACATGTCACATTTTTCTACCGCATAATTAATTTAATTTATTTGCAGGTTAATGATATCTTATTGATAAGTTTTATAATTATCAAAATTTCTTCGTCACAGAATTAAATGATTTTAAACGAAAAATCTATTTATGAGGAAGAAAGTTAAGTAGGAAAATTAGAAAATCTCGAAGGGACACAAGTGATTCGATATCCTATATAAACATGATAAAGTATGCTAATTACAACTTGCAAAGATAATAAATTGAAAAATATTATTGTATTTTTGTGAATCTGTGAGCATGTGATTTTATTTATAGATAAAAATAGAATGGTTTTTATATTATTAATTTTTCAATCATTATTTTTGTCTAGGGTTTATGCTAGTTAAATGTGACTTTTAAACTTAGTTTTAGAAGAAATTCAAGAAATAACCTATATTTATTAAAATGAACCTCAAGAATCAATAAAATTTAATTCTTCATATATATTTTATACTTAATAGATTAATTTTAGTTAACCAAACAAGAGATTTTAAAGATAACCCGATCTTGACTGATAACATTGTCTTCATTTCAACAATATACTACATCACTTAATAAATTTTACTTTTTGTATTTATAATAAATCATAGATATTTTAAAGGCGACGTATAAAGATGAAAAAAAACAATATATTCTATCTTGATTTTCTAAAATAAAAAATATTATAGATAAAATAGGCCAGAAAGACTAAATAATTTTTAAAACTATACCCAAAAATCATTTTATTACAAGTCTTTTTAAACACATATGAGTTCATTAAAGTATAAATATTAAGTAAAAGAAATACCTACATGTAAGTGATAGAATTTTCAAAAATTATCAAAATTTATAATACAAATATAAAGTAAAAGAAATGCCTACATGTAAGAATCTATAATAAACGAGCCAACAATAGGACAGAAAAAAAAAGTAGAGGAATAATAAGCAACAAATGAAAAAGGAGAAAACGAAAGAGTAACAAAAAGCAAGAATATCTACGAAGTGATTGTTTTTCAGGTTAATAAATAAGATCAATAGAAGAAAGTAACAGGGGAAGTAAGGTTGGAGGTTCGACAGCTTCTGAAAAGTAGACCATAAGAACAAAAAATGAATTGGACTTTAAAAATAATTAATTGAAAAGTTTTGACATTAAATTAGAAACTTTTGTGAGGACTATAAAAGCCCCTTAATTATCCCTTATATATAGTAGTGAATAATTATTTATTGAATCCCTCAACATCTTCATGTGTTTAACTAAAATTAGGTATGAACTTTATCATTAATATGATATTTCCTATTTGTTAGCAGTCTAGTGAAAGTCTTGCATCCGTCGTTGATGGACAATGTATTGATGTAGACTTAGTTTTAGGACTTTAACCTTTTGTATGGGCGGGATATACCCCGTACTTCGTAGCTAACGCCTAACTGGTCTATGTATCTGTTTACCAAATACATTACTTCATCTCTCGATGTAATAAAGATAATTTTATTTAGGGCAAAGGTGCAAATATACCTCTCAACTTTGCGATTTAGAGCAGATATACCCTTCGTTACAAAAGTGGTGTATATATACCTCCGCCGTTACAAAATGGTGCAAATATACCCCAGCTGTTACAAAATGGTGCAAATATACCCCCACCATTACAAAATGGTGCAAATATACCCTTTTCGATGACGGGGTTTTTTTTTTTAAATCATTTAGGTTATTTTTTAATTAAAAAAATGCCACGTGACTTTAAAAAAAAGTCTATCCTTTTTTTTTTAGTAGACATACTATTCTAAAGTCACATAGTAATTTTTTTCTGATGGGTCAGGTCTGGTTCGTTTAAAAAAAAGGATAGACTTATTTTTTTTTTAGTCACGGAGATATTTTGTTAAACGAACCATACCCGACAAACCAGAAAAAAAATTACTATGGTTTTAGAAAATATGTCTACTCAAAAAAAAAAAAAAAGGTAGACTTTTTCTAAAGTCACGTGGCACTTTTTTAATTAAAAAATAACCTAAATGATTTTTAAAAAAAAAATCTCGTCAGCAAAAAGGGTATATTTGCATCATTTTGGCAGGGCTATATATACACTAATTTTGTAACGAAAGGTATATCTGCTCTAAATCACAAAGTTGAGGGGTATATTTGCACCTTTGCCCTTTTATTTATCTGTCAGAAGGGTTAGGGATGTTGGTAGCTTTTTGCAACTCCCTTAGCTCATGTGTACTCACCTGTTCGGAAGATGAAAATGTTCTAAAAAAAATTAAGAAAAATTAGCTTATTTCTTTAAAAAAAAAAAAATGACAAGCATCAGATGGTTAACGATGATATGAAATTGATATTTATAATTAAGCAGTTAGGTTTGTTTGGAAAAGTGTGAACCTGATAATAATCTGTTACAGTCCAAGTCCATGGCACATATTGTTTGTTTTTGTTGGGTATACGAATAAAGTACCACATTGGTAGCTGAAAAGAAAAAGGAATTGCTTATAAGGAGTTGGATACTCTTAATGATGTGATCCTTTAGGGGAAAAACCGTGCGAGCTTGGCCCAAAGCGAACAATATCACATCAGATTAAGAGTATCTTTGGACCGTTTAGCCCAACAACTGATATCAGGCCCAATGGTTTGGCAGGACAAGTATGAAGATGGCGGAGTGTGGCGTGGGGCCCGACTGATGGCGGAGTGTGGCGTGGGTCCCGGCTTAGTGCCTTTTGCTAGTCTATGGGCCGGTTTACAACCTTTACCGGTAGCTTTGAAGACGCATACACAGCCTTTGGACTTCGGTGACCGTAAATACTCTGATGATGTGGGTGGCACATTGAATCTCTGACCCGTAATGAATCATGGTGAACTTAGTTCGAAGGGGAGATTGTTGGGTGTGTGAACAAAGTACCACATTGGTAGCTGAAAAGAAAAAGGAGCTGCTTATAAGGAGTTGGATACTCTTAATGATGTGAGGCCTTTTGGAAAAAACCGTGCGGGCTTGGTCCAAAGTGGACAATATCACATCATGTTAAGAGTATCTTTAGGCCGCTTTAGCCCAATAGTTTTAGCCCAACATATATCATAAATTTACCTCTTGGGCTACGCTATCGCCGAATCCAAAAACGCATGTGTGATGTGAAATTCTTCTAAAATGTAACATGCACACTTTGTGATGAACTTACTAGCCTAACTAAAAGCCTATCGATCTTTGTGGCTTTAGGTACAAATCTGTTATGTTTACCTCTTAAATTATATAAAAGAACATGACATTTATTTAAATTGGGATTATCCAAGGAAATGAATGAATTCATCAAAAGTTAGTTAGCATCATACTGACAAATTGACAATTAGTGACTTGAGGATGACCACTGAAAGTCAAGAAAGAGAAGTATGAATGACAAACAAGAACAAGATGACTCGCCTACTTTCCTTAAATCTCTATTTTATTCTTTTATTTTTGTCCAATCTATATATAATATACTATAAGTTGGACAACACTAGGACAAAACTGAAATTTAATTGTTTTTGTATGTAGGCATTATGCAAATAAAATTGCAAATCACATACTATATATTATCCGTCCTATAATTCAATCTTCTATTATTATTATTCATAGATCCATTTGTTAAAGCATCTCTATGTTGTGTATTATTTACAAGCTTAGTCAGCATTCAACAGTGAAAATAGGATCTGAGTCCTATTACAAGTTACAATCTCAAATTCTGGGTGCTAGTACACCTAATTAGAAAAGAAATTATACATTAATCATTTGGATGTTGGAATATCCACGAGGAAATTATGGTTTTATGATGTTCTCATCATCATAATTGTGTTTCTTTCTTTTGCCCTTTCGATGTACTATTTAATTTAAATGCACAGCTCATATCGAAAAGAATTGTGATACAATATGGTTAATTATCCACACTTAAAATGTTCCTGGAAATTAATTATAATTAGGTACAATGATTTAAACAGTGAAACAGCAAAACAGCAAAGCACAGCAATGATTCATATATTATTGCTTCTTAAACACTTTATAGGTTATATCTTTATACTTCTTCTTTTTTAATTTCATTAATGTTTCACTACTATGGGAATATTCGATTATATCTTATGAAGAACAAATATATAGCACACTTTGATTTCTGTTGCTCTTATTTGGATTTTTTTCCTTCTCTTGTTTGACAGTAATTCATATTTCATGATGCAAATTTATGTTTTTTACTTTTATAAAATATAACATGTTTTTCAGTTATGCAGTATGACATAATAAAATTTAAGAAAGATAATATTCCACCTTATGTCATTGAACTACATGGCTACGAATATGATCACCTCTTAGGTATTTACTGAGAGGGACAATGCTCACAAGTAAATATTGTACTTTTTAAGAATTTTTACAAATAGATTACATGCTCAAAATGCACTACTACACTTAGCACATAAAAACACCGTATAATTGATTTTCTACACGATTATATGCTAGGAGTATAATCTAACATTTCATTGCCAGTACTAGTAGAAGGAAAAAGAAACAGATTTTCGTATTAAATTAAAGCCCATCAATGAGAGGGTGCTTCAAGATCTGCAGCCCATGGTAGTATGGGTCATTCGCACAAATGTCCTGTTTCGGGGGTGGTCTTTAGTTTTTGTCCCTCAAATTGTTTGTCTTTAATTTTTGTCCTTCGACACTTTAAGTGGTCGAAAATATCTCTGAGATTCTGGGTTCGAACCCCATCAGAGTATAAAATAAAAATCGCAAGAGAGAATTTCGTAGCAAATTATGCCTATTCGGGCATAGGTTATGCCTTAAGCCCTAACTTCTGTAGAAACCCAATAGAGTTAAAAAAAAAAAAATTAATAAAAAAAAAAAAAAAATTCGTAAGGCGAGGTTTCATGGCAAACTATGCCTATTCAGTGTAAAGTTATGCCTTAAGGCACAATTCTGTAGAAATTAAGTTATCCTAGAGAACTATGCCTTGAGATATATTTTCTAGAGAAAAGGGTCAAAAATATCCCTTTACTTTGGGAAAACGACTAAAAATATCTTTCATTACAAATTTGGGTCAAAAATACCTCTCCCCTAATTACCGTTTTCAAATATACCCTGTCTTAACGGAAATTCCCAAAAAAACTCGATTTCATTTTTAAATCCGACCTAACTAAATAAATAAACCATATGGGTTATCCGCTCCTGTGCCCAGTGGTTCCAGATGTAGGACTTGGGAACAAGTTGGTCGCATATGGGTTTTTAATGTAGTTGGGTCGGGTTTAAATGGAGAGAGCTTAAAAATGAAATCGGGTTATTTTGAAAGATTTGGGGATTTCCGTTAAGATAGGGATATATTTAAAAACTTTAATGAAGGGAGGGATATTTTTTACCCAAATTTATAACGGAGGATATTTTTAGCCCTTCTCCCAAAGTAGAGGGGCATTTTTGACCCTTTTTCCTAGTTTCTATATAGAAGTTATGCCTTGAGGCATAGTTTATATATAGAAGTTATGCCTCAAGGCATAGTTTCTATATAAAAGTTATACTTCCCTCTTGTCCAGCATAGTTCTGTAGGATTCTACATAAGTTAGGTCTTAAGGCATAACTTTTGCCCCAATAGGCATAATTTGCTACAAAATTCTGCGATTTTTATTTTTATTTTGTTTTGCTGGGGTTCGAACCCTAATCTCTGGTTTCATAGACTAGCGAATAAGAATATGGTGGCCCACAAATTTTCATCTTAAAGACCACTGATTTGAGGGAAAAAAATTAAAGACCAATCCATATGATCAAGGAAATCCACGCAATTTTTTTTGGGAAATCTACATGGCATGCTTAATTATTAGTAGGTATTTATATTTAGTAGCTACACTTTATTTTAATTACATCTCATAGCTAAATCTTGTATATCAATTGCACAATATAACTAATTCAAAACCCATTTCCTCTTATTTCATGCATCAATCTTTTTCTCTCAACCCCTCCCTCTTCTCCCTCAACTCTCGCTCCTTTTTCACTCCATCTTCTCCGTCGTAGCCGCCGCCGGTCCTCCCATCGTCGCCGGAGCTCCATCGACATATAGCATCTTATGAACGGTTTCAAACATAAAATCTATCCATAAAAACAACTCCCAAAGCTTCTGTGGTATTCGTACCAATAATGTTATATATAGCAACCTCACAATCTCATTGTATTATACTGTTACTTTAATGTAGTAACAATATATCTTTTGGCTTATTTTTCAGATCTGGTCCCTCCTATACAGCTCAAATATGAACTTATTATATTCTGGCGTGCCGGCTCAGATTTTCTGGCGTACCAGCGTTTATGGCGTCCCTCTAGAGTGTTGGCTCAGATCCAGCCATTTCCCGGCGTGCCGACTCAAATCTGAGCTTATTATTTTTTGGTATTTCAAGTCAAAGTGTATTTTATTTTCTTGTATTTGAGATGGAGGTGTATTTTATTTTTTGTATTCAGTATTTAAGTGAATTCGTAAATTTTTTTTGTGCACAATTCAGTGTTTGGGCATGTATTTTATTTCTTGTATTCAGTATTTGAGTGTATTCGTTAAATTTTTGGTGTAAAAGTCAATGTTTCTTTATGTATTTTTTCATATTTTGAAGGATATCTTTTTGCATACAAATAACTGAAGTGAATTTGAATACAATTGAATATTTCCTATATATTTTTGCATTATGCTTTTTGAATACAACCGATTTTAAATATAATAAATTGAATACAGTGTAAAAGTAGCTACAAATAAATAAATACAGTTGAGTTGAATACATCTGGCTTGGATATAGTTAGTTAAAACATTTGACTTGAATACATCGAAATCTGACTTGAATACAACGAAATTTGATGTAGCTGAATTTTGAACACAATTTGCTGTAGCGTCGAATTTTGAATACAATCTACTGTAGCTACAAATGTAATTAGCAAAAGTATAGCTATGCCTAAAAAAAAAAACCAAATTGTAATCATTTGTGTAAGTTTCCCATTTTTTGTGGTGATATTGGTAGAGTGGCATTATAGGGCTGCTTCATTTTAAAGCCCAAATTGTATACTGGGCCTAACGTAAAGCCCTTTATGACTGGGGGAAGTTATATAAATACAAGTAAATAAGCAAAATATTTCTTAATCTACAACTATTAACTAAGTTATATAATCTACAATATATAATCTATATTTAGGGTATATGTATAATTTTATACCATAAATAAAAAAATGTTGATGTGGATAAAAGGCTAATAATAAGGAGTTTCCTATATTATTGATAACCAAATTAAATACATTTCAAAACACATTAATTACTTTTCTAAACATCCCAACATACTCAGCTAGCATTAATCCATACAATAGTATACTACTGTTTATATGTTATATATTGTACTATTTCTTGAACAAGTATATATATTCTTGTACTTATATATACGTATATTTCACTATTATATACTATATATAATTTTTTTTTATTTTTATGTATATTAACTAGTATATACTATATAAAATAATTTCTTATGTATATTAAACAAAAGGTATTTTTATATATATATATATATATATATATATATATATATATATATATATATATATATATATATATATATATGTATGTTTGACCACATACATTATTGTATATATTAGACATATCTTGTTTATTATATTAAATATATACAAATATAAATTTAATTGAGTTAATTTTCCTATTTCATGGAAGAGAGAGAGAAAAATTGAATAATAAATATGTGATGGCAGAAAGGAAGTCAAGTTTAATGGGATATGGTGTCAATTATTAATTAAGATCCTATTTTAGTGGTAATCCATAAGTAATTATATTATTTTATCTATATATTGTATATTGTATACTTTATATGTTATTGTAGAGTACAATTGGTTGGCACATAGAGTAATATATTCATATATTAGGTATATCGTAATATTATATACTATATACACAAATAATATTATTATATTATGTATCATATATAATATACAAACTTAAATATACTAATTTCTACTATTATATTCAAAAACATTTTGTTATCATCTTTTCGTTTAATATACCATATACTTTCTAAGGTATATTTTCGTGTACATTTCTTATACCATATTTCCATATATCATATCTTTTCATGCACTTTTCTTAATATTAATATATTCAAATAATTTCTTTTAGTCACAAAAAAATAATTGAATCATCATCAAGTGAAAAAAAAAAAAAAGGAATAAAAAGGAGGAAACAAAAGAAAAAAAAAGTCTTTTTAAAACGGCAGATAGAATATGGTATTTAAAGTTGATTTTGTTATGTTTATTTGGAAAATTATATTCTAATGATTTTGAAAGAAAGAAAAAGTAAAAAAGTGAATATGCATTAATGGTAGTAACTCCTAAAATTAAGTATTATTGATATTTTAGGAATGTAAAAAGTTAAATTTTTGTAATTAAGAAGTTAAAATTTTGAATAAGTTGTATTTATGTAATTTTTTAAAAATAGTTGTGATCTTTTTAATTGCCATTTGACTTTTCCTTATGAGAACCCTTTCTCTGTTCAGTAAACAGTACCAATCTCCACGTTAAAGTTCAGATTGGTGGGCTTGAAGGGCCTATTTGGTTTGGAAAGCTTTTGACAAATAATCACTTTAATATCGTTAATTAAAATTTAGCTACTACGTGAAACTAATCAAACATCAATGCACATAAGGGTGTCACTCGTTGGTTCTGTCAGTCATTTTAAGATATTTTATATCATATCAAATTTTCAATTATTCTGCTGTATAAAACCAAAATTAAGCTTTTTGAAATCATTATAATCATCTCGATTTTCTTTGGTATCGATACGGTCTGGTTAAGTTTGATTCATATGGCCCTGCTAGACCGGTAAGTTTGAATTTGAAAACTCTTAACTTGTATCTAAAGTTGAGTCTGACATGGTTATTGGGCTTTTGGACCTAAAAATGTGAAATTTGGCGGTATTTAGAAGGAAGTTGAAAAATGGGGAAGTTACATAAATACAAGTAAATAAGTAAAATATTTCGTAATCTATAATTATTAACTAAATTACATAATCTACAATATATACTCTATATTTAGGGTATATGTATGATTTTATACCATAAATAAAAAAATGTTGCTATGAATAAAAGGCTAATAATAAGTTTCATATATTAGTGATAACCAAATTAAATATATATCATAACGCATTAATTACTTTTCTAAACATCCCAATACACTCAGCTAGCATTTTAATCCATAAAATAGTATTCTAATATGATATATATTAAACAATTTCTTGAACAAGTATATATATTCTTGTACTTATATATTACGTATATTTCACAATTATATACTATATATAATATTTTTTTAATGTATATTAATGTCACGAATTTCCGATAGGGCATGATGGGCACCCGCTATAAATAAATAATCATACTTGGTTGAACATGACATAAGCACATAATGAAAAATTTTCAGAGAACAACATGCTTTTCATCTTTTTCAAATCGAATGAAATCATTTCATAACACATACGCAATAATGCACAATGAAATATCGGCTTACATAGCCGCTTACAAAACCGACATATCATACACTCGACTCTGTCTGCAAAGTCTCTAACATAACTCCAGATATGTTACACCTCGAAAATTTTTCCGTTGATGCACAGTGAGTAGGCTAAAGAGAAATATGAAGTATACGATGTTTCAATAAGTAAGACATAGCAATTGATGATTCTAAATGAGATTCGAAAGACATTCGATGTTAGATAAGAAAGTTGCCAAGAAAAGGCTATGTAAGCGATAAGTTCGGAAAAGCTTTATGAGTAGTAAGTCGATGACAACTTAATGATGTGTTGGGGAAGAGTTATGACGCCCCTTAGGTTGCTAAGGAAGTGATAAACAAGTGCTAAGAAGGTTCCGTAAGGATTGGAGATCAAACGGGACGACGGGATCAAACTTGGTTTGTTCCACGGCCCGGATCCACGGCCAGCGTTGCATTCCACGGACCGTGGATGGGTCTCTACCAAGAGAGGCGGCTTGTGAACCCACGACCGGCTCCATACTACCGTGGAGAGTGGAACACCCAAATTGTTTTAAGTGTTTAAATCGGTTCCCAACTTCATTATTTCATTTCCAACCTCTCTCTATAAAGGCTCTGAACACAAAGGGGATCAAAGGTCTTAATCATCAAACCAAGTGAATCAAAGTAAGGAAAACCATTAAAGTTCATAAACTACCCAAAGGAAAATCTATTTGGCTCAACTGAGGTTATATACCAAGGTTCAATATATACCATCTAAGGTAAGTTTTATGATGTTTCCATGTTATATAAAGTGTTAAGATGAAACACTAAATTACGAAAGAAAATAAGCTAATGGGTCATGAATGTGTGAATAGTAGCTTTTGAGTAAACGTTTGGAACGAGTTATGATTCTTGATGCTATGAATATAATCATGTTATAAATGATATTGGGAGTATGGAAAACGACATTGTATATGAATGAACGTATTGACGATTATGGCTTGGATATGGATAAAGTGAAAAGAATTGTGAACAAGAGTAATGTAGATGACTAGAAGCTATTATGATGATAATATGAATGTTATTATGGATGTTGGGAGTTGATATATGGTATAAATATTGTCCTATTTTCTCTAGAATTAGTATATATATCCATCTTATGAGTATGCTTATATATAACGTATATTGAAGAAGAACGCTCACTATTATATACTATATATAATTTCTTTTTTCATGTATATTTTCTAACTTAGTATATATTAAGCTATATAAAATAATTTCTTTTATAATGTATATTGTATAAATGACGATAGTATATTATATATATATATATATATATATATACACACACTTACATGGCCGGGTTATATAAGTGTATATGTATATGTATGTATGCCCGTATTTGTGAACCCCGAGCTGAACAATATAGTATATATATTATATAACGACGCGCGCGCGCGCGCGATGTACGAATAGCAATATAACCACGAGCCTATATTGTATATTAAAACCTCGAACCTTCGTGGTCGGGTATATATAAATACTATATATATATATATAGCAGATTTTATGTATATTACATTTTATGTATATTTAAGATTATGTATATAGTATATATAAATGTATATGATATGAGCATGAATATGAAAGGAGACATGAATACGAACATAAAAGTAGAAAATATATATATATATATATTTGTGTGTGTGATGTATGTATCTATGTTTATTTCATATATCCTTTATTATTGTATATATTAGACATATCTTGTTTATTATATTAAATATATACAAATATAAATCCCATTAATTGGGGGACCACATAATTTTTCCTATTTCTTTTGTGTATATATTCAGAGAGAAAATTGATGTATAATAAATTGTGTATATGGTTAGACATGTTCGTCAAGTCGGCCTATATTTTGGGATGTTGTTTAGATGTCAATTATTAATTAAGATCCTATTTTATAATGTGGATATGTTATCCATAAGAATGATGATGTATTATATATGATTATGTGGCTATCTGATGTATATTGTATATTGTATACTTTATATGTTATTGTAGCACTCCGTGGAGCTCGCCAACCCGCTGGAACATCTTCAACTCATAGAGTAATATATTCATATATTAGGTATATCGTAATATTATATACTATATACACAAATAATATTATAATATACAAACTTAAATATACTAATTTCTACTATTATATTCAAAAACATTTTGTTATCATCTTTTCAGTTTAATATACCAATTTGAATATACCATATACTTTCTAAGGTATATTTTCGTGTACATTTCTTATACCATATTTCCATATATCATATCTTTTCATGCACTTTTCTTAATATTAATATATTCAAATACATTTCTTATATAGTCACAAAAAAATAATTGAATCATCATCAAGTGAAAAAAAACCAAATGGAATAAAAAGACTCAATAGAATGATCGAAAGAAAAAAAATCTGAAACGGTGTCAAATCAAATTTTCTTCCGAATATCACTCGGGAACATATCGAAACCGAACTTTGGAAACCAAAGTCACGTATCAAAATCACGTACATAAAAATCCTTATTTCGATTCAACGGATAAATAAGTAATCATATTTGGAAAATTATATTAAATTCTTTCAAAAATAGATCGTTAGAACCAAACATAGTCGCGGGACCCGCGACGAGCGTCGGCCCAATCCGGGCCAATGTTAAGGTCATTTTTGTAATTAAGAAGTTAAAATTTTGAATAAGTTCGTATTTATGTAATTTTTTTAAAACAGTTTTTTGTAATCTTTTTAAATCCAACCATGGACATATTGACTATAAGGATGCCCTTATGAGATAAACATGCCTTTCCCCCCAGGCTCTGTTCATAGTGAACAGTACCAAATTAAAGTTCAGATCGTTCTAAGATGGTGGGCTTGAAATCTACAACAATATCATTGGTTAGCCATGGAAAGCTTTTGACAAATAATCACTTTAATATCGTTAATTAAAATTTAGCTACCACGTGAAACTAATCAAACATCAATGCACATAATAACCATGTCACTCGTTGGTTCTGTCAGTCATTTTAAGATATTTTATATCATATCAAATTTTCCAATTAAATTCAATAAACTATATAAAATTCCATAACAAGCGCAAACAACTATAAAACCAAAATTAAGCTTTTTGAAATCATTGTAATCATCTACGATTTAAATCTTTGGTGTCCATACGGTCTGATTAAGTTTGATTCATTTATTATCCCTGCTTTAGACCGGTAAGTTTGAATACACTCGTTAACAATGAAAACTCTTAACTAGTATCTAAAGTTGAGTCTGACATGGTTATTGGGCTTTTGGACCTAAAAATGTGAAATTTGGCAGAAAAGAAAAAATAGTGCTCCGTATTTAGAAAGAAGTTGAAAAATGGAGAAATTACATAAATACAAGTAAATAAGTAAAATATTTCGTAATCTACAATTATTAACTAAATTACATAATCTACAATATATATTCTATATTTAGGGTATATGTATGATTTTATACCATAAATAAAAAAAAAAATGTTGTGGACTCCATGAATAAAATCCGCTAAAAAATAATGAGTATAATCCTATATTAAATGATAACCAAATTAAATATATATCGGAATTTTTCTTCGCATTAATTACTTTCTCTAAACATCCCAATATACTTAATTAGTCATCTTTTGCATTTATAATCCATAAAATAGTATACTAATATGATATATATTATCTTTTCAAAATTTCACTTCTAGAACAAAATATATATATATATATATATATATATTCCAAATTTACCCTTACTTATATATTAGATATATTTCACTATTATATACTATATATAATATTTATTCCAACGCATAAAAAAGTATATTAACTAGTATATACTATATATAAAATAATTTCTTATGTATAATAAAGAAAAAGTATTTTATATATATATATATATATATATATATATATATATATATATATATATTTGACCACATACATTATTGTATTTATTAGCATATATTGTTTATTATATTAAATATATAAAAATATAAATTTAATTGAGTTAATTTTCCTATTTCATGGAAGAGAGAGAGAAAAAATGAATAATTAATATGTGATTGCAGAAAGGAAGCCAAGTTTTATGAGATGGGGTGTCAATTATTAATTAAGATCCTATTTTATTGGTAATCCATAAGTAATTATGTTATTCTTTCTATATATTGTATATTTTATATTTTATATAGAGTACAATTTGTAGGCACGTAGAGTAATATATTCATATATTAGGTATATCGTAATATTATATATTATATGCACAAATAATATTATTATATTATATAATATATATAATATACAAACTTAAATATAGTAAGATCTGCGTACATTCTACCCTTCCCAGACCCCCACTTTGTGGGATTACACTAGGTATGTTGTTGTTGGAATATGAAGTTAAATTTTGAAAAATCAAAACAATTTTATATCTAAACATGATTTAGTAATACAATTATGGGAAAAAAGTGAAAATTATCCATGGTCAAACAGTTCCTTAAACTTTAAAAACTTCCTAGACTTGTAAGTCTGATTTTTTTGAAGTTGATTCTGAAGCAGGCTAAATTTTAAAAACTTAAGCAAATTTCAGCCAAATTTTAAATCGGGTCCTAAAACTGGCTATTTGTGTTTTCTTTTTAGGGAAAGGGTCAAAAATACCTTTCTACTTTCATAAATTGGCTACTTTTACCCTATATATATATATATAAAATATATATTGTTACAAGTTGGAGCCAAGTACACCCCTACTATTAGCAAAGTTTCAAAAAATACCCCTCAGTACTAACATATTCCCACATATGCAAGCCTAGACATAGGAATTGGGTGACATGGACGCCACATGGCAAACTTTTTAAAAACAATCTGAAAAATTGATTTTTCTAAAAACAAATTTGAAAAAAATGGCTTTTATTAAAAATTCTGGAAAATGATTTTTTTTAAAAATCAATTTTTTCAGATTTTTTATAAAATTAATCCAAATTTTAAAAAAATAAAAATTAGGAAACTTTTTTTTTTAAATACTTACAGTTTTCCAAATTAAGAAAACCATTTTCCAGAAAAAATCTGATTTTCAAGAATATATTTTTAAAAAATGGGTTTGGTAAAATCAAAAAAGTTCCATTTTTTTTTAAATAAAAACCATTTTTTCAGATTTGTTTTTAAGAAATCAATTTTCTAGATTATTTTTAAAAAAATTATCACGTAGGCACCACATAGAATAAGATAAGTGCCATGTGGCTTCTATGTCACTTAATTTCAATAAAGCAGCAACATGTGGGAATATATTAGAAATAAGGGGTATTTTTAAAACTTAACTGATGGTAGAGATATATTTGGTCCCAACTTATACGAGGAGGGGTAGATTTGACCCCAATTTGTAACGGAGGGTAAAAGTAATCAACTTTTGAAAGTAGAGGGTTATTTTTGACCCTTTCCCCTTTCTTTTTTGCACTTCACTCCTTGTAATGTCAGGGAACTAACGCCGAAGACCTGCCTCCTGTCACTCAGCGAGCAAAGTAATCGCCGCTGTGTTTAAGCAATAGCTTTTTTTCTTCAATGAATCTCAAAACTTGATCTCTTCTCTCTTTTCTTCATTCTTGGAATCAAATTTTTCCAAGAAAATGATACAATGGACTGCTTTACCTTTGCATACTCCATTCCCATTTCGTTCAGGTCAGTCATCAATCTCACTTTTCTTTTCTTTCATCAAATCTTTCCCATTTTCCATCTCTTCTTCAATCCAAGAACAATCACAATCACAACCCCCCATTGAACACCAACTCCTCAATCTCCTTTCACATCCAAATTGGCAAAAACACCCTTCTTTAAACACTCTTATTCCTTCACTTTCCTCTTCAAATCTTTCCCTTTTCCTCTCACAAAACCCTAATCTTAATCCCCATATTGCCCTTTCTTTCTTTAATTACCTTTCCCATCACCCTTCTTTCAAACTCAATGTTCAATCTTACGTACCCCTTTTACGTATTTTAATTTCCAATAAGCTTTTTCGGGTTGCAGAAAAAACCCGACTTTCTATGATTAAATCATGTGTAACACCTGAAGATGTTGTTTTTGTTATGGGTTTTGTGTTAGATATGAATAAATGTAGTGATGGGTTGAGTTTTAAGCTTAATGGGTGGGCTTATAATACCTTATTGATGTCGTTATCGCGATTCGTTATGGTTGATGAGATGAAATGTGTGTATAATGAGATGTTGAATGATATGATTAAGCCTGATATTTATACTTTTAATACAATGATTAATGGTTATTGTAAAATGGGTAATGTTGTTGAAGCTGAGGTTTATTTGAGTAAGATCTTGCAAGCTGGTTTGAGTCCCGATACACATACTTATACGTCGTTTATTTTGGGGCATTGTAGGAAAAAGGATTTGAATAGTGCTTTTAAGGTTTTTAGGGAAATGTCGAAAAAGGGTTGTCGAAGGAATGTGGTTTCGTATAATAATTTGATTCATGGGTTGTGTGAAACGAGGAGGATTGATGATGCTATGAAGTTGTTTTTGGAAATGGGAGAGGATTTTTGTTCGCCTAATGTTAGGACTTACACGGTTCTTATTGATGCATTGTGTCGATTGGATAGGAGGGAAGAAGGGTTGTGTTTGTTTAATGAAATGAAGGAGAAAGGCTGTGAGCCGAATGTTCATACTTATACTGTTCTCGTCGATGGTTTGTGTAAAGACTCAAAGCTGGATGAAGCAAGAAAGTTATTAAGTTTGATGTCGGAAAAAGGGTTAGTTCCGAGTGTAGTGACGTACAATGCTTTGATTGATGGATACTGTAAGAAAGGTTTGGTTGATGTTGCATTAGATATTTTTCACATGATGATGGAATCGAATAATTGTGTCCCAAATGTACGTACGTACAATGAATTGATTTCTGGCTTTTGTAGGACGAAAAAAGTGCATAAGGCAATGTCGTTACTTGATAAGATGCTTGAGCGTAAATTGTCTCCTAGTAACGTCACTTTTAACTTGTTAGTTCATGGACAGTGTAAAGAGGGTGAAATAGATAATGCATTTAGGTTGCTTAGATTGATGGAGGAGAACGGTTTGGCTCCTGATGAGTGGACTTATGGTACTCTAGTTGATGGCTTATGTGAAAGAGGTAGACTTGAAGAAGCTAATACCGTTTTTAGTTCTCTGAAAGAGAAGGGTATAAAGGTTAATGTTACAGTGTACACTGCTCTAATTGATGGACATTGTAAGGCTGAAAAAGTTGATTTTGCCTTGACATTGTTTAAGAAAATGATTGAGGAAGGTTGCTCCCCAAACGCATGTACTTATAATGTGCTGATTAACGGGTTATGTAAACAGGGTAAGCAGCTAGAAGCAGCCCAATTACTTGAAAGGATGAAAGAAAGTGGTGTTGAACCTACAATTGAATCCTATAGTATCTTGATTGAGCAACTACTAAAAGAATGTGCCTTTGACCATGCAGACAAAGTTTTTAGTTTAATGGTTTCTAGGGGACACAAGCCTGATGTCTGCATTTACACTTCCTTTCTTGTTGCATATTACAATGAAGGGAAATTGAAAGAAGCAGAAGATGTGATGGCTAAGATGGAAGAGGTAGGAGTTAGGCCAGATTTGATGGCCTATACAGTAATGATTGATGGTTATGGTCGTTCAGGGTTATTAAATCGAGCCTTTGATATGCTAAAATGTATGTTTGAGGCTGGATATGAACCTTCTGGTTACACCTATTCCGTTTTGATCAAACATTTGTCCCAAGGAGGACTTGATCTTAATATTGCTGACGTGTGGAAAGTAGTGAAATATGAAACTTTGCTTAAACTCTTGGATAAAATGGGGGAACATGGATGTCCTCCAAATACAAATGTTTTTAGTTCGCTTGCTATTGGACTCTGTAGAGAAGGACGCCTCGAGGAAGCTTCGAGGTTAGTTGATCATATGCAGAGTTGCGGAATGTCTTCTTGTGAAGATATATACACCTCAATGGTAAATTGTTGTTGCAAGTTGAGAATGTATGAGGATGCAGCAAGATTTCTTGGCACTATGCTTACACAAGGTTTTTTACCACGCTTAGAGTCGTACAAGCTCCTTATATGTGGGTTGTATGATGATGGAAACAATGATAAAGCTAAGGCGATCTTTTTCCGGCTTCTTGATTGTGGGTACAATAATGATGAAGTAGCTTGGAAGCTTCTAATTGATGGGTTACTTAAGAGGGGACTTGTAGATAGATGTTCTGAGTTGTTGGATATTATGGAGAAAAATGGTTCTCGACTTAGTTCCCAAACATATTCATTGCTGCTAGAGGGACTCGATAGAACAGACAACAAATAAAGTATGAAATTCCCTTATTATCCTGTTACTTGAATAATGATTTCTCATTTCCGTTCCTGTGGGCTATTCTTTTAAGGGGAATTTGTCATCCATGAGATCAATTTGGAGTCATCGTATGGTATATGCAGCTACTTCTGACAGGTAACAGGCAAGTTTCCGTTGCTTTCTTATCTTTTTCTTCCACTCCTCCTTCTATTTTCATCTTTCTCATGTTCTTTAAGGTATTTATTAAGTGGAAGGGTGATAAAATTGAGAAAAAACTATGTCTCACTCTCTGGTTCTAAAATAAGTTTTTTTGGATTCTATTTCCAAATGATGTGAACTCTTTAGGCTTGTCATTTTATTGCTCAGTTTGAAGAAATATGTTAGGTGTTTGGTTTTGATGAATGATCTGTTTAGGCTAGTGGTTATGAGCTGCTACTGACAGTCACAAAGGCTTTTCAATAACAAGCTAGTTACCTCTTCTCCCTAAAAAAAAATTGCGAAAATTGTAACTTAAAAGACCTCTTATTCATCATAGATGGAGTCTGAGTTTCGTTCTTCAATGTTTTAAACATAAGTACTATTAAGCAAGGTGCTATCCGTTTTAAGTTTGTGCTGTAATTCACATTGTTAGCTTTCCAGTTGTGTCCTTTTAGTTCATACAGCACTAAAGATGGATTTACACTGAAAGTTTACCCCTATGGTTCTTTTTCCTTCACCCCTCTCTTATTATATAGAATTACCGAGTACTACGATTCATTATTATCTGATATGCCTTCTCCTGGTAAAGTTTTAAAAGCAATAGTTGGACTGTATGTGCAATTCTATCTCCTTTTCAGGATAAGCACTACTATGTCTCTTTAGGTGGTGCATGTTTTTCTCATATTGCTAGATATTTTCTTGATACTTTATTTCTCTTATTTTTGAAATTCCCATTTTGTGGATGAGCTTGCTAATGGTGTCGGTTTTTCCATGGGGTGTCTCATCTTTATGCTGATAATTTCTGGAACTTCCTTTTTGGGTTGTGGGATTAAGTCAAATGTTGATGGTTTCTTTTTATTCAACTTAGTAGGCTTTTGGCCATAGATTCCAAATATTTTTCACTTTATTTGGAATTTATGAAGTTGAAGTTGAAGATGGAGTTGTGTGTGGTTATACTTTTTGCAAAGGAGAGAAGAGAGCACCTTATTTGGAATTTATGAAGATGGAGTTGGGAAACAGGTTTGGAGCACTTTTCCAAAGTTGGATTTCGAAATTTTATAAACAAACACTGATATTGAAATAAAGTAAAAAATTATTCCGTAAAAAAAATTGAATAATTCTCATGGCCAAACGGGCTCTTTGGTGTTAATTGTTAAATGGTAGTACATGAGTAGTTTTGGTCGCGACTGGGAGGCAAGATTGGGTTTGTTCGGCTCGTCAGGCATAGAGAGTGGCTTTTTCTATTTTAAATCTTTTGGTTCTTACCTTCTGTCGCTGGATTTCTTTACCTTTATGTGTTGTTTTGTTAAATAAGTTGTCTTTGCTCATATTTCTATAGTTGATTTTGATCCTTGATTTTGACCTTAGATAGGAGGCTATGTAGGACTCAGATTAGGGTAGAAGGCTAGTATCCCGTCGTACTAGTAGTTGCGGTTTTGATCTTCATTTTCTTGTCCTTTGATTCGTGCAACTATATGTTAGTCCGTGTACCACGATTATCGTATTTATCTGTGGTAGCCACTGTTTTCTCATTTTTATCATTTTTTTCGCTTTCGTTAGTTTCATTTTCGTATTGCTTTGAGCTGCTCTGCTTATCTGACCTTTTCTCATCATGTTTTCTCTTGAGCCGAGGGTCTTCCGGAAACAGCCTCTCTATCTTCCGCGATGGAGGTAAGGTCTGCGTACACTTTACCCTCCCCAGACCCCACACTGTGGGATTTCACTGGGTATGTTTGTTGTTGTTGTTGTATGTTGATCCATGTGATTAATATATTATTTTTCTCCGAAAGTCAATTTGGAAGGAACCAGAAGAGACAAAGGTTGGTGTCTTATCTTTTAACATTTGATGAGGTCAAGTTTTGTTCCAAGCAAGTGGAATGAAAAGCATTTCTCTTATTTTTCTCTTCATTTACCTCTCCTATCCCTTAGCCTCCACTTCTCTGAAAATCTTGAAATGGTGAATTTAATTGAATTAGGTATGAAATGAACATTCTAAACGAACTATTCTTTCCTTTCATGTATAAAAGTGGACTACATGTCAACAACACAAAATGTCTGTTCTTGGATTTTAACATTTATTGGAAATTGGACATAATATTTATAACTAGGAACTATTCTCTGAGGGTTAAATTATTGGTGAATTTGAACTAGGATCAAATTCCATTCTAGTAGACTGAAAGTAATTAGACTAGACACTTTTTCCTCTCCTTATCCATCCTCACATGTTCTTCATCTATGCAGGGAGTGCCACCACTTGATGTGGCGGAACTGTTGGCATATTAGTTCAGTCACGCCCATTTCTGGTTGAAGGAGGGTCCTCACTGTTTACAACAACAACATACCCAGTGTAATCCCACGAATGGGGTCTGGGGAGGGTAGAGTGTACGCAAACCTTACCCCTACCTTGGGAGGTAGAGAGGCTGTTTCCAATAGACCCTTGGCTCAAGGAGGGTAGATTAAGGAGGATTCTCACTGATTAAAGGTGAATTTTTCTTTTTATTGTTAAACTGATTGACAGTGAAATTATGAATGATGAACTAGATTTAACATTGTCAGTGTCCTTCAGTGTACTGTTCACCGTTATGAAGATGGATTTTGGGCAGATTCTACCAAGCAGAACCTATCAGGTGATGAAAGGTGTGTAGCAATAGTCACAGCTGCTAAGCTTCCTTGGATTATGGGAACTCCTATAAATCTTCTATTCCGAGCTGCTTACTTAGCCAAATCAGAAAAGAAGAATGTTAAGTTGCTGGTTCCATACACAATTGACTCGAGGAGTGAATTGGATTCAAGGCTGACTTCAAGATTTCGTTTTACCCTGGAAAGGTAGTCCTTCTTTAACTAGCTAACTAAATTATAATATGATAGGCAAAGATGTTGAGATGGATGTGATTATTGACTAATTTTTTTTACCTTCCAGTTCTCCTAAGAAAGGCGGGGTATAATACCAGCTGGAGACACTTCTTAGTTTATCTTAGCAAGGGATGCCGGTATTGCAATTTTAGAGGAGCCAGAACATCTCAACTGGTACTACCCTGGTAAACGTTAGACTGATAAATTTTATCATGCTGCTGGCATCGTCCACACAAACTATTTGGAATATGTCAAGAGGGGAAAGAATGGGGTTCTTCAAGCTTTTATTGTGAAGCACATTAACAATTGGGTCACGAGAGCATATTGTGACAAGGTATGTTTAGTCTATGGACTAATTCTCCATGGGAAAAGGAGAAAAAGGAAAACTGTTGGTTGCATGGCATTAAGCAATGGAAGATGCTTTAATTGTAAACACCCTGCCTCTTATTTCATGTTTGTCCTATTTGAGATGTCAATCTCACTGTTTAGGTTCGTTGCCTTTCTGCTGCTACACAGGATTTACCCAAGTCTCTTGGTCTGCGATGTTCATGGTGTCAATCCCAAAGTTTCTGAAAATAGGAGAAAAAGCAGCTGCAGATAGACAAAGCGGCCTGAAAGTTTTCTCTAAAGGAGCATATTTCTTAGGCAAAATGGTTTGCAAGAAGGGATTTTGGGAGTTGATAGATCTGTTAGCAAAAGCACAAAACTGACCTTGATGGGTTTAATTTGGATGTATTTGGCAACGGGGAAGTTGCTCACGAAGTGCCGAGTACAGAGGTAGAGATGATGCAGATGATTCTCTTCATGGGTAAGAATCCTTCTGTAGAACATTTTATTAATGAAGAATGTAGAAATTGTTACGCATATTAGGCATTTGTCAGTGCATCTTTTTCTGTTTTGTCCAATGATATATAAAGCATCACTAAGGGACTTTAATGGAATTGACATTATTTACATTCTGTTCCCCTGTGGCACAATGATTTTAGAATTACTGTTAATGCATCAATGATTAAGATGATAAATATATTTGTAGGATCATCAAGGCTAACCTTGTAAAGTAATTGAACACGTCCTACCTGATTTTTGTTGGATATGGAGTGTGAGACAGGTACACTCACCCGGGGCATTTCAATTTTACTTGGGTGCAAAATTTCTTCTTCTTTTAAAGGGTAAATACTTCATGCATGACTTTACTTGTATAGGGTCTTAAATTTTTTCTCCTCGACATCTTCTATAAATACTGTATGCACTTTCTTTTATTGTGATTTTTCATTGACATGGTACTTCCAACTACTAGATATTCGATGTTGAGTGCAGACCCTTTACTGCCTTTTGTTTGATTCTAGTTGCTTTCCACCATTTTTTTTTTCCGAACAGGTAACAACTTTGTATTATAGACCAGTACCTTTACAAAAGAAAAAGAAAACTAAAAAGCTAAGAAAGTAAAATCCTAACATGAGTCCAGAACTTCTAGGATTGATTCTGCACCTACAGAGGGATTCTTTGTACACCAAAAGCAACATAGCAACATACAGTCTTGCTTGATCTTCTGTAGAGTGCTACTTCTATCCTCAAAACATCTGGAGTTCCTTTCTTTCCAGATTGTCCACCATATGCAAGCTGGAATGATCCTCCAGTAGCTTCTATTCCTTGCCTCAATCCCAGCCTCCTCCCAGCTAGAGATTGTCAACAATCTTGCTAGCCATTGTCCAAGATATGCCTCTGAGATTGATAAAAGTCTTCCATAGCTGGTCAGTAATTCTGCAATGTAAAAACAGATGTCCTCCTGTCTCGGCTGCTTCCCCACATAAGCAACAATTTGAAACTAAGATAATCCTTCTCTTTCTCAGGTTTTCATGTGTCAAAAGAGCTTCTTTGGCTAGCAACCATGTAAAGCATGCAACCTTAAGAGGTATCTTAACTTTCCAAATTTGTCTCCATGGCCAGTTAGAGTTTTGTGGCTCAGTCATATTCATGATCTTATATCCTGAACTCACTTTGTAGTGCCCCTTGTTATGCCCAATCCACCACAAACAGTTCACCCCATCCTTCAGCCCTTGGAAAGACTCCAAATGTTTATAAAGCTCAACTAGTCTAGGTATTTCCCAGTCATTCAACATTCTTCTTAAAATCAACTCCCAACCTTGAGGTGACCACATTTCAGCCACTGTTTTGTTCTGATGTTGTGCCAGAGCAAACATATCAGGAATAGTTCCTCCAAGCTCCTGTTTCCCGACCACCTATCCTTCCAGAAAGTTGTTTTGTTGCCATTATATATCTGATAACAGAGCGGCTCTTTAAAAGAGGCCACCATGCTCTTATTGGTCTCCCGACAGTTACACCATATGGATTATTGACCTCCTTAGTAGCCCAAAAATCCAGCTCCGCATACTTCAATTTGATCACTTTCCCCCATAAAGAATGCGAGTCTTGAGCATACCTCCACAACCACTTCAATGTTGTTTTCTACCATTTCCATGTTCCCGGTTCGATTCTTTACAGTTCAGCCTTTTAATGTACATATTTTTGCTTGCAGTGATTGTGCTCTGTCCTGCCATGGCTGAGGATCTTGCAATGGGGAAAATTGGACCATCCGTCGAATGAATTTTTCCAGGTACGCCTGAAGACTTTGTAGCAAAAGTTAAAAGAGGCATGTCCGGGAAGCTGCTACACAGAGGTTCATGGAATATTCTGACCTCGATAAGGTTTTGACTAATGAAACAAGACTGGACAGAAGACGTCGAGAGGACCCGCAAGGGTGGCTCAGTTAGTTGAGCATGGGGCTTTCATAATGGAGGTCTCAGGTTTGAAACCCCCTGCCTACGACAGCAAGGGATTTGCCTTCTAAGTCGAGCTCGTCGCACGGGGCTTGTCCCGAGTGCGGGTTATCTCTCTTGTGTGGTTTGCGAGCTATTACACGGGAGGGCGGGTTTACTGCTGTGCGCACCGAAGGGTAGCGGCTGCGGGTTCCAAAAAAAAAAAAAAAGACGTCGAGAGGGCATGTGGAAATCAGTTTCTACTTCAAACCTGAAATAAATTTACTAATGCTAGGCTGCTAATGCTACAAATATGAAGACAACTCATATGTGCTGGCTAATTGTATTTTATTGGTGTACACTAAATGTCTTGTTTAATTGGTCTATTGTCAAACCTTTCTTAAGGGTATAATAAACTTTTACAAGTTTAATATGACATGTTCTTTGAAGCCTAGTGAAACAATCGCAGGCTTGAATCTTCATGGTGGCATGCCACATGCATTTATATGGATTTTGGAAAGGTCCAAAAAGGAAACAGAAGAATCACCAAAAGAAGATTACATTTAATTAAAATGCAAATGTGTATAACCAAACAATTAAGACAAAATAGAGGGTTTAAAAAAATTAAACAGGCTCCAGCACAATTCTACTTATCAAAAACAATAATTACAAAGAGAACTATAAACATTAAAAAAATGAAAAATAAAGGATAGTTCGAAGCACGAAGCATCTGGCATTCATGTAGGATCCGAAGAAGGTTGCATCTCAACAAGGATTTATGTAGGCAGCTTACTCTGATGTAAGCAATAGTTGATTTCACAAGTGGAACCCATAACCTATAATAACATTTCACTAATTCTCATTTCTTCCATGGTTGAAGGGAAAGAACCACCACCAAGATAATAATCAGCAAAATAATAATGGCAATACAAGTCCACTTTCTTGAACTTTTCTGGTGCTTTCTTGCTACCTCAAGTTGCTGAGCCCCACCTCTCACAAATGAATTGGCTCTGTTGACTTGACTTTCAATATCATCTAGTTGAACTCCTTGACTTTCCACTAAAACAGCCATGTCCAAGAAAACTTGGTGCAGTTCTTTCAGATTCCTCTCTAATTCCTTCGTAGCTTCATGCCTTTCTTGAATTTCCATAACAGTGTCCATTACTTGCCCTCTTCCTTGCTCTTGTATTGCTTTCTGCAAAAATGTCTCACTTTGACCAGTAGATATCAGATTATCCAGTGTACCTTCATCTGGATTTTCTCCCGTCACCGTGTAGTACCTGCAGAACCCACAATATAATTAAGTGATTAAAAGCGCAGTTGCCTAACGGTTTGAGTTTTTAGATGAGCTAATCACATATTTCAATATATTCCAATATTAGAGCAGTTAGAGATTTTGGTTTCGAGTCTCCTCGGTATACAATATATAAATGAATTTTCACGTACTTTGGTCTTGAAGGACGTCTTGACAACATTTTTATTCAAGTAAGCAGATTGTGCTTTATCTAACAATTTAAATTTTTAGATAAGATACGACATAATTTAATGTAAAGAAAGTAGGTAGAGTTCCTGATTTCAAATCTCACCGGCACTCATTATCAAACTTGGGTCATAAGAAATTCAAACCCTCTGCTTGGCTTTTGGTCTAATATCAATCCTCTCGTTAGAAAAAAGTCACAAATTTGCCTTGAGAGTAATTTTGAACTATAGTCTAAAGTTGACTTTTTTTTTTTTTTTGAAGAATTTGGACAAGTGTATTCTTATCCATTTCACGCTGGAGCTTCATTAATAACAAGGACAAATACACAACAATTTGCTAACAGCAAGGACACGAATGAATCAAAAGTCAAAGTTGCTCAATTTAAGATAACAAAGATGCAAAATTGAAACTTTATTAAACGGTACCTTCTCTGAACAGTTTCTCTATACTCAGATGCCATTCTTTGCCTTAGTTCATTGAACTGATTCATAGATTCTTGAAGTTTTTTCCTCAATCCATTCACAACAGAAGTTCTTGTTCTATCAGATGAACTTCCAGGTCCACAACCAGGTACACTTCTATTAGCAGCATTAGATCTATCTAATGCCTCTAATCTCACTTTGATGAACTTGGCTTTCTTCAAAGCTATGGAAACATCGTTATCCATTTTGGTTCTGAGATCTTTAACAGTTTTAGCATTGTGTAAAGTCTTGCTTTGTTCATGTGAATTGTGGAGTTGGGAGTGAAGGTTTTCAAGATCTTTAAGCTCATCTTTAATGGCTTCTACATCTTCAAAGAATTTGTCAAGATTGACATGACCACCTGTTTGTTTCATTTGTATACCAGGGGATTCTTGATTTGGTGACTGATCTTCATTTCTGAAACGGGAGAAAGATCCTGAGAATAGATCATTCATCTTGAACTAGATAAATTCTTGAGGAAAAATAGAGAAAAAAATGCTCAAGATTTGGTTAAAATTTTGATTGATCTGGCTAGTTATGAAGGAATAAATGAATTGGGTTTTTCTCGGAAAGGGGTGGGGGATGGGGTTGGGGGGTAGGTTGGAATTAACTAGTTCTGGAATGGCAGGCTGGAGAGAACTTGTCAAACGGGTCGTCTGCTTCAACAACTATGGTGACAAGTCAGAGGAAAAATAAGAGCTTAAAAAGTCAATTCATATTAATGTATTAGTCTTCAATATAAATATAAAGAGACCAACAAACACTGCGATAGAATGGTAAGTACTTCTCCATTTTTTATTAGATGTTTGGATTCGAGCTCTGGATATGAAATCTTTCTTCATTTGCCGTGCTTTGAAACTTCCCAACATGAATTCGAATTAGTCGGGCCCCAAAAAAGACCTGGCATCGTGAGAAACCGAAAAAGTTATTAAATAGAGACCAAAAATTGTGGTGGAGTGATGATTATTTCTCTATTTTTAATCAGGGGTGAGTATTGAGTAGCCGTTAAAAGGAGCATTTTACCTCTTGGAGTGAACTTCTCGATGCGAATTCAAATTAATCTAATTGGAAATCAAGTCTATATCAGACATTGAGTAAAATTAAAAAATAAATATATAGAGAGAGGGGGAGGGGTGGGTAGGTGTTGAATCAAGACTGTGGCCTGTGGGGTAGGAAGTAAGGATAAGGGTCAAAAGTCTGGTTAAGATTGATTGGGTCTAAACAGGGGCGGGGTTTATACGTCAAAGAATTTTGAATACGGAGAGAATCTTCTGATCTGAGAGGCTTTGGAATATTAACTATCGAGGGATTATAATGCAAAGGTTGTTTATGCTACGGACAAATATGAAAAATTACATATATTAATAATAAAAATATTATTATAGAATAGTAGTAATAATTGGTAGTATGAAGAGCTTATTATGCATTGATATAATGATAAGAGTTCCAACATTAACTCTGAAGCAACTATATAGAGCTACACTTAGCAAATCACATCCCCACACATTAATATTTTGTTTGTGAGCCCTTTACTGTTCTAGATTAGATATGACGGTCATAGAGATGAAGCGTGTGTTACATCTCCATAGTGCTATTTAGTTAGCATTAGTAGAACAAAATAAGTAGGATTAGTTGTAAATAAATAGACGGAGGAGAGGGAGGTTGGTTGTAATTGAGACACGTTTTTGTAACAATTATCCCCTGAGATTTAGGCAACAATGTTCAGGATTACATTAGCATGGTTGGATTTTATTCGAAATTCAGACATATCTGGCAAGGACACAGACCCACACAAAGCAGGGGAGGGAATTGGTTGATGAACAAATAAAAGAAACAAAAAAGGCAATGAAGAATCTATAAGAACGTAACCCTGAATGAGTTATTGGCAAGTCGATAAAAAGATTCACAAGATTAGACAGGAATGTTTCTCAAAGTGCAATATGGGGAAGGTAACAACGAAATGATATAGAAGTAGTGAATTACATTGCATATATTTTACAAACTTATGTCCAAAATATTATATCATAAATACTTCACTTCCATCTAAGTACAAGTCCAGTCTTAAACACACCAAATATCAAATCATACTTCAACTCTTAATTTTTACAAACCAACACATACACATCATCACAAACCCGATAATTTGGACCTTCATGAACTTACTTAACTTTAGGATATATGTCTTACTATTGCTATAATTAAAGTGCACTAAGGATTTAGCACCTCGTATGATAGAGGCAACACCTTAATGCGGATAAGCCAAGATGATCTGCCTATTCTATAAACCAAATCGCGGTCAGATACCTCCATTTGGTTGTAGTAAGGACGAGAAGTTATCAAATTTTGAGGTTGCAGAAGCTATCTGCTACTGCAGAACCCCACTTACTGGCCATGAGAATATCATTGGTATCATCATTGGTACTTCCGTTCGTCTTCCTCGTGTTCAAGAAACGGCCACCAGCTCCCCTATGTCGGCGCATGGCATGAAGATGGCGTGAGTGGTGCAAGGACGGCTGTAACCATTAAACCATCGGAAAAATTAAGCAACCAAAGTGAGAACAAAAAAAATGAAATCCGGGTATGAGAAAAAAAGCTAGCCAGAAGTAATCTCTTGGTGAAACGCATTTTAGTTGTATGCTTTTATGCCTTTTCTAGTAACTACTAGTAGCTAAACTTAGCATCATATCAAATCTAGAGAAAGAGAATGCTAATACTTATTTTCTTATAGGGATAGAGCACATTACTAACATGAAAACGCCATGAGTCAATGTCATTCATAACTATTTAGTCGAAACAAGAATTTTACCTTGCGTGGTTTAAGTAATTTATTCTCCATTTCCTTTGCACGAAGCTTTCGACGCCTAAGTATACCATGATACTGCATGGCATTGACAAATATTGGACCTTCATCAGAGGTCAAATTCAATGGTAGCATAATCCGGCCCTTCAAAATTTTGAGAATATATAGAAAGTCTGTTATGAGTATTTTATTTTTTGTATCTTTTAGTTAAAAAGAATCTTAGACAATACTGCTAATGGATAAGAGAGGTCAAAGTATAGGAAACTTCCATAGAAAAGAGATGACTAAAAAATAACTACATGTAATCCTCCATAATAATTGAAATTAATAACCTAAATAATAAAGTAGGTTACCTACAACAAGAAGTTAAAACGCAGTAATAGTGTAAAATGTTTTTTTCCTCTAACAATATAATGTATATAAGTTAAATCTACTCTTCTAAAGGGTGGTTGGCGGAGCCACATAAAATGAAGGATGGTCAGTTGAATACCCCCTTACCAGAAAATTGTACAACGTATATATGTCAAAAATTATTGGTAGATATATATTAAATCTTGAATATCCTTAACTAAATTTCTATCTTCGCCACTATTAACTAAGTTTTCCCCCACACTTTTAAATCTTAGTGTTCAAAAAATTAAAGAAACTAAAGGAGAAAAGGGAATCACAATTTACAGAGAAAAGAAACTAGAGAATGAATTTTTAGAGAAAACGAACAAAAGAAATACCAGTTAGGATATTTAGTCCAAGATAACAAGATAATTATTGTAAGAGAAAGCAAGATACTTAGAAAAAAGAACATATTAAGAAATCAAAATAAAATTATGAGTCGCCACATAAAAATTCTAAGAGCATGAACATAACTAAGACCATTAATCAGATATGGATCAGACAAAATTAGTAGATATAAAAGATATATACTTGAAAACAAACAAGAGCTTTACTGTACATCATGAACCAGAAATTGCAGAAAGCTAGAAAAAAGAGGAATAAATCAGCTATATATAGATTTAACTACATAGTAGTAATTTTTGGAGAGAAAAAAAAAAAAAGCAGAAGAGAGAGACTAGCAAGAAGAAGAGAAGAGTGACATACACATACACAGTAGTAATTGTATGAGAATTAAGAGGAACCTTACTTGCTAGGATACAGAAAGAGAGAGAGAGAGATGGACAAATAGATAGAAGTGTCCTATGAAATATAGCCTAAAGACTTCATAAGAAAACTTAGTTATTCTTAAACCCCACATTGTCCCACCAAAAATGTCTGGTTCTTTTCCTAATTAATCTTTGTCCTTTTGGGCCCCAGTTAGTGTCATTAATTAATCACGTTATTCATATATCTTTTAGAATATCTATGTGTTTAGGTGTATAGTTTTCATGTTATCTAGGGCAATACTTTTTTGTTTTTGAGATGATTAAGTTCGTAGAGTTTAGAATTATTTGTTAGTACTTATATAAACCCCATTTGTAGTTGTAAGAGTGGAGTTTGCACTCCCTCCGGACCATTTTAGTTAGTATTATGTTTGTCTACTGCATGCCCTTTAAAAAAATATTACTAATTCAAAAGGACAATTTGATTATGGTAATCTCATTTATTTGTTGAGTTTTAATTTAATGCTACTCTTTCTTTCATCATATTAATCTCTATCCGCATTAATTAGTTTTATATTCACGTTATATTAAGCTCTTACATTGCAATACTATTTTCTAAAACAATGTTACTTACACATTAGCAAGGAAATTTTTACGAAACAATATTGGATGATGCAATAAGAGAATCTCCGTCACTAATGCATAGATATGTCATATGCTTTTAGTATTCTTACCTTTATGAATTATGATAACATTGTTTGATATTCTTTCTTTTTTAAAAAAAAAAAAAAGTTAAGGGCAAGAAAAGGAACTCGAGAAAGTGGTAAATTTTACTGCTATTAGTGGGTGCATGGAAAGGGGATAGAAACTATAATATTGGATAGCTAGTAACTATTTGCATTATTATCGAGAGTTATGGTTGAATGGATATAACATTTTTTTATCTTTAACTAGACATTTCAAGTTTGACTCCTAGGAATATATATAAAATTTTCTGATTGGGGGCTTTCCATCCTCCAAGGGAGAAGTGGATTTTTAGGCAGCTAATTTGTTTGTTTTTTTTTGTTTTTTGTTTTTTAAATTTTATGGTCCTTTTATCAGAGATTTTCATTTTTACACATAAGAGATCCTAAAAAATAACACATAAGAAATCTGAAAAAGCCGATCTCATTTCCTCCGAATACCTTCTGGCAACAAAATACATTGCAAACTGTTTATAAAGTGCCAATGGAATGCTTGGGTGGGTGATGACTAGGGCTTTTAGATAATTGAGGTGGTTCTTTTTTGGTTTTTACACTCGGCATAGATCTTTACAATTGGCCCCCACTATTATAATTGGTTGGTGGATGTTTAGCATTTCTAGCATTTCTACATGATCACTATTGATTATAACTTTATGCATCACTCAGGAATGTCGTGAGATAGATATAATCTTTTTGCCCTTAATTCGAAGTCTTACTTCGAACCTTGAAATGGAAAAATTCATGATAAGATCGAAGCACTTCTTCAATGAATGAATCCTACTCAGTGCAAATCTAAATAAGATGGCTTAGTAAGTTCCGGATACCAAATGATTATACCAATTAAAATTGTGTTGTTTTCTTTATTTTGTTGTTGAAAACATCTAAATCTAAGTACAGTTCTATTTGGGGTTAAAAGTATGATTTGTATGCCAAGAAGGAATCCAAATTCTTTTGATCATTACTACAATAACAACAACAACAAAAAAAGGAGCGTTAGATTAACTTTCACCCCAAAAAAAAGGAGTAATTTTCAAGAACTGCAGAATGGTCCAGAGCTTGAGATATATAATTATTGCAAATTGGTGAATAGTTGTCTTAAGTGGAACTCATCATACTTTGGCAAAGGGTAAAGGACATAAATGGCCGGTCGGCCAAAAATTATCCCACCCGATAGTCACAATTCTTTTAAACCCAAATTATAACCACTAAACTAATTCCATTTTCCCTTCTTTTTCTGCCTTCTCCATTTTTCTTCTTCCTCTTCCACCTTCTTCTCCATCTTCTCCTCCTCTTTCCTCTTCCACATTCTCCAATTTTATTTGTGAGTTGCAGGTTACGAAAATGGTGTGTATCACGCGAGCTTGATTTTGTTTGTTGGATGGATGTGTGGTGACAGTTAAAGGGGATTAGATTTGGAAATGGAGATTTCAAAGATTGGTGATTGCACTACAATCTGGATATTGTCTTGCTTCGACAAAAAAGGGGTTTTTGAATCTTGTCTCGCGCATCTTTTCTAGTGATTTCTTAGGTGGTATGGGTTACATCAGCTTTGCACTTAATTCTTCCCTTCTTTCTGTGCTTGCAGCAGCCATTGGGTCTTACAGAGCCATGAATTATCCTTTTCATGGAGCGGCCTTGTTGTCCATTTGTGTTGAGGTTTCTTTAGTTCAGGCTTTTATGAGTACAAAAATTATCATTTCTCAACTGCAATTGTTTTTTTAAACTAGTGTTTGGTGTATAGAAACTGTATCATATGTGTCCCTGCTGTATATGTATTAAAATATACCATATATATACAAACTGTATCATATGTGTATATAATATGTACCCCTATTGTATATGTATATAAAATGTATCATACGTATATAAAATGTATCATTCTTGTATAGAAAGTGCATATATAATTCCAACATGTGTATATAAACTGTATCAGTCTTGTATAGAAAGTGTATCATACGTATAAAAAATGTATTATAGAAACAATATCATTGTGGTATATAATATGTATCACTATTGTATATGTAAAAAAAAATCATATCATTATTGCATAATATGCGTATAATAAAGGTATAATTAACGTATAATAAATGTATGATTAATTCTAAAGATATGTATATAAACTGTATCATTCTTGTATATAAAGTGTATATATAATTCCAATATATGTATATATCTTTATACTTGTCGTAGCAAAAAATTTGTGCCGGGCCGCCTCTTGACGACATTATTTTGGGCCGACCGGACTCCTGAGGGTATTAGGCCCAAACATTGGCCAAATGTGGCATTACTTTGGGCCATTGGACACACAGTGTCCTTTTCCCTTCGACAAATGCATCATTAGTGTCCATATCAATAACCCTCCGTCTTTAATCATATACACAGTTTTTTACATCACTAAATTAAAATGATATAAAACTAACTATCTATATAATGAACTTAATTTGATGATATATAAATGAAATAAAACCTACTCCAACAAGCTAGATTAAAAAGAGCTCGATGTATCAAATCAAATAAAAGAGAATGGTTGGTCACTAGGAAGCAAGATCAACGACCTTTTAAGATTTCAAAGACTCTAAAACTAGGATTTAAATTATATACATTAATCATATAAAAAGTTTTTATATTGTTAGTATAAACTAATAATATAATAGGTCAGTTGTTATTTTCATTAAATTATCAATTAATACTTATTAAAAAGTTTGCATGTAATTATCTTATAATTAGTAACCTGATTGTTTAAATATTTTTTAAATTATCACTTCTTGAAACATAAACTCTTAAAAGCATAGCAAACAACTCCCATGAAAATGACCTTTGTTACAAGAAAAAGCTTTTTGTAAAACCGTATTTGGTAACTTAGCTAGGATACCTTTTTTGGTAAATACTCATTGAATACATGTGAAAAAAGATTATGTAGATGATTACAATCTCACTTGTCGGTAGGGGCATACATGGACCGGGTTGGTTCGGGTTTTTTAAAGATCAAACCAAATCAATTGCATCGGGTTTTTAAATCAATAAACCAAACCAAACCAATAAAAGTCGGGTTTTTTAACCTCGGGTTTCCTCGGTTTTTTCGGGTTGCTCGGGTTTTTTCTAGTAAAGTCTTCATACAAAACATATAACTTGTACTTCAAATATTTCTTTAGTCCTAGTAAGATACGATTGTCTAATTAAGATATTTATTAAGAAAATAACACAAAATGTGAGATGAGAGATGACATTGTATTAAAATATTCAACGAAAAAAATTAATGAAATTGCATAAAATAAAATGATCATAATTTAAATGTACTAAGTCATGCTACATTAAATATGGCTAAGTTATAAGGCATGTAGAAAATGATCATAATCTAAAAGTACTAAGTCATGCTAAAATAAGTACTGCTAATAAGTATTAATTACATGACTAGTTATTAAAGAAAAAAATAAAATTAAGGTATGTATTTTCACTTTCTAAACTAATATAAAACTAAAGAACAAATATCAATATTATTGTCATTCCAGTGTTAGCTATGAATTATTTTTGTTAGCATTAGCATTGATTTGATTTTTGTTGAGTTTTATTTGAGTTACTAATATCATTGGGCTATAAAACTTATAGGACCATTCAAAATTCTAATTTCAAGCTTGAAATAATATGTTAAAAGACAAAAAAATCTATGTAAAGGCTAAAGAAACATTTATAAATTACATTATAAATAAATATTTTTATGCATAAAATATGTTTGAAATTTTATAAATGTAATGTCGGGTTGGTTTGATTCGGTTTGACTTTTTTTAGTTAAAACCACACCAAACCAATAGTAATTGGGTTTTTCTTTTTAAGACCAAATCAAGTCAAACCAAACCATTAGTTAGGTTTTTTTCTCGGTTTGGTTCGTATTATCGATTTGGTGCGGTTTGTCTGTTTGCTTTGTAAACCCTACTTGTCGGTATACGTGTTACTCCTAATTACAAGGTTTGGTACTAGAATGTAAGTCATTCCCAATTTTTTGACAGCATGTTCTCCAAACCTAGAACTGAAAAGAAACCAAAAAAAAAAAGGTACTCGATCGCACTCACTATTTATAACATAAGTATATCTTGCATATAATTGTGTCTATCAGCTATACTTAAATGGTTTCTGTTATAACTCTTAAGGTTAAATGATCATATTTAATATATATATCTTGTACTAATAAGTATTTGTCTCAGCAATTTCCTACTTTCTTGATAATTTTGGGAATTTTTTTTTAGTTATAGAGTACTTTTCTAGATGCCTTTTGGTCGATGATATATTACAAGTGTTCATTCTTGAAGATTTGTTGGAGGCAATTATAAGATGGCTACAAATGGAATCCTATCATAAGTGCCACATAAAAAGTTTGTATCATATATGTAAGATTATCTTTGCTGATAGATTTGTTGCAATCTGCATAAGATTTAGCTTTTTCACTAAATTAAAGCATACTAGCTAGAGAGCACCTACCATTGGACTTGTCTGGATATATGAGAAAAACTTTTAAACCACTATGAAAAGGGTCAAGCCAACTTTGGACTTATCTGCATTTATGTTGAGGACTTTAAAACTTCTTTGAATGGGAAAAGGGGGAAAATATAAAGACATGGGAGAATTTGCAAGTTGCAACCTTTGAAGTTTGCTTATGGAAAGGGGAAGGGGTCGAAAACACCTCTCTACTATTTGATGAATGTTAATTTTATTTTTCCTTATACTTTCAATGCATTCATATGCATATCGTTTTGCACATTACTTAAAAATGTGATTTTTCTATTGAATGTTTCTGTCGAAATTGTATCAAATATATGAGATTTTCCACAAAAAGTTCATTAGAAACATTTCTCACAAGCCAAATTTTGATAGATTCAATCGAATTCACATTTTTAGAAATGGTATTACTTTAAGTCAGGAAACTCTAGCATTAAGTATAACACATACTAGTAACTTTGAAACCATAATCGATTGTAGACATTAGACTGAATGAGAAATTGTTTGTCAAATATCCGAATGCAACTAATAATTAAAGATCCTTTGGTATGTAATATTACAACAATAACATTACGCCTCAAATTTTTGGTGTGTAATAAGTACTTTAATTATATTAGTAACAATTTCTTGATTGTGATGGTGATGGCACAAGCAAGAATAGTGGAGGTAAGATTTTCTTTCATCTTTATGTTAATAAATAAATAATCTGAGACTGCTACTTGACAGGTTAACAGACATCAATTCATGATAATATATAATAGTATTAACTATTAAGTACTGACTTAACAAATCAATTAACGCAAGCTGATAACAGTGGATTAAGATTCATAAAGTAGTTAAGAAATTTTTTAGTATTACTTATTACCTCAGGATACATAAGCATTTGGGAACTACATGTCCTTGATGTTAATTTTGGGATCAGAAAATCAAGATTGACACCGATACACTCTGGGATTTAATTCCACTAGACTGTATATATTTGTCCGTACTCAGTTGCTTCAATGCCTTTTTAGGTCATACCGGTGATTCAGAATTATTTAAGCTCATCTTTAATGGCTTCTACATCTTCAAAGAACTTGTCAAGATTGACATGACCACCTGTTTGTTTCATTTGTATACCAGGGGATTCTTGATTTGGTGATTGATCTTCATTTCTGAAACGAGAAAAAGATCCTGAAAATAGATCATTCATGTTGAACTAGATAAATTCTTAGGAAAGATAGAAGAAAAAGCCTCAAATTTTGGTTAAAATTTTGATTGATCTGGCTAGTTATGAAGGAATAAATGAATTGGGTTTTTCTTGGAAAGGGGGTGGGGGTGGGGGGTAGGTTGGAATTAACTAGTTCTGGAATGGCAGGCTGGAGAGAAGATTTGTCAAACGGGTCGTCTGCTTCAACAACTATGGTGACAAGTTGGAGGAAAAATAAGAGCTTAAAAAGTCAATTCATATTAATGTATTAGTCATCAATATAAATATAAAGAGACCAACAAACATTGTGATAGATTGGTAAGTACATCTTCATTCTTAATTATATGTTAGGATTCAAGCTCTGACTATGAAATCTTTCTTCGTTTCCAATGCTTTGGAATTTCCCGACATGAATCGGAATTAGTCGGGCTCCAAAAGAGACCGGACATTGTGAGAAACCGAAAAAGTAAATATATAGAGACCAAAGATTGTGGTGGAGTGATGAGTATTCCTCTATTTGTAATCAGAAGTGAGTATCGAGTAGCCTTTAAAAGGAGCATTTTACCTCTTATAGTGAACTTCTCGAAGCGAATTCAAATTAATCGAACTGGAATTAAGTCTATATCGGACATTGAGTAAAATTAAAAACTAAATATACTCCTATATAGAAAGGGGGAGGGGTGGTTAGGTGTTGAATCAAGACTGTGGCCTGTGGGGTAGGAAGTAAGGAAAGGGTCAAAGTGTGGTTAAGATTGATTGGGTCTAAACAGGAGCGGCGTTTATACGTCAAAGAATTTTGAGTATAGACTATAGAGAGAATGTTCTGATCTGAGAGACTATTTGGATCACATATTAACTATTGAGGGATTATAATGCAAAAGTTGTTTATGCAACGGATAAATATGAAAACTTACATATATTAATAATAAAAATATTATTATAGAATAGTAGCAGTATGAAGAGCTTATTATGCATTGACTAGAGCCGTCAATGTGGGCTAAGGCCAGTGGGCCCACCCAACCCAGCCCGTGATTGGGTTGGGCTTGAACTTTTGGAGTCCATTTAAGAACGAGGCTTTTTAGCTCTTACATGACAATACTTTTGGAATCCATTTAAGAACGTGGGTTGGGCCGGGCTGTGGGCTTGAGCACGCGTGGGTTGGGCCAGGCCGTATTCCAAATAAAAAAATTTAATAAAAAAATAGTGAATAAAGTTAAGATGTCTTCTCACAAGCAGATTCTGATGTGCTTGATGAAGATGATATGCTGGTGTTGGATATGTCAAGTGTCATGAAGGTTTCTTGAAGAAGTTTATTTTTACTTTAAATGGTGGAATATTGTCATTTTCTTTTACATTTTATTGTGATCTATTGGAACAAAGTGTTAACAATGTCAATAGTTATTTAGTTTCGCAGAAGGTTGGGTCCTACAAGATCGTTTTCTTGTTCAGTTGTACCCAAAATATTTGCATAGAATGGTAGGGATTTCATACCGAAGCCATACAATCAAATATTTACTTGAAGCCAAACTTAATTATTAGAATCATTTTATTTGTGGATTTAAGACTTGATTAGCAAGTAGTAACACCATGTAATATTGTCTTGCAAATATTTATGGTAGAATTTTTAAGTTAGAATTTAAATTAAAACATTATGAAAAATATTTGTTTTAAGAAGGTGGGCTAGCACGGCCAGGCCCGCAACCCACGTAGTGATGGGTTGGGCTTGCTGTTTAAAGGCCCCTCAAAATTGTGGGCCAGCCCGACCCGTCAAATTTCAAAACCCACGTGCTGTTTCGGATGGGAGGTAATTTCTGCGTTCCACCGTTTTCACTCTAATTGATATAATGATAGGAGTATCAACATTAACTCTGAAGCAACTATATAGAGCTACACTTAGCAAATCGCATCCCCACACATTAATATTTTGTTTGTGAGCCCTTTACTGTTCTAGATTAGATAGACTTTCAATGGCTGGAAAGACAGTCATAGAGATGAAGCGTGTGTTACATCCCTATAGTGCTATTTAGTTAGCATTCGTAGAACAAAATAAGTATGATTAGTTGTAAATAAATAGACGGGGGAGAGGGAGGTTGGTTGTAGTTGAGACACGTTTTTGTAACAATTATCCCCTGAGATTTAGGCAACAGTGTTCAGGATTACATTAGCATGACTGGATTTGTTCAAAATTCAGACATATCTGGCAAGGACACACAAACACACACAAAGGAGGGGAGGGAATTGGTTGATAAACAAATAAAAGAAACAAAAAAGGCAATGAAGAATCTATAAGAACGTAACCCTGAATGAGTTATTGGCAAGTCGATAAAAAGATTCACAAGGTTAGACAAGAATGTTTCTGAAAGTGCAATATGGGGAGGGTAACAACGAAGAAATGATATAGAAGTAGTGAATTACATTGCATATATATTACAAACTTATGTCCAAAATATTATATCATAAATACTTCACTTCCATCTAAGTACAAGTCCAGTCTCAAACACACCAAATACCAAATCTTACTTCAACTCTTAATTTTTACAAACCAACACATACACATCATCACAAACCCGATAATTTGGACCTTCATGAACTTAGTTAACTTTAGGATACATGTCTTACTATTTCTATAATTAAAGTGCACTAAGGATTTAGCACCTCGTAACATCCACGTAGCTTGTGAGCAATGGAATGATAGAGGCAACACCTTAATGCGGATAAGCCAAGGATGATCTGCCTATTCTATCAACCAAATCGCGGTCAGAGACCTCCATTTGGTTGTAGTAAGGACGAGAAGTTATCAAATTTTAAGGTTGCAGAAGCTATCTGCTGCTGCAGAACCCCACTTATCTGCTGCTTCCGTTCGTCTTCCTCGTGTTCAAGAAGCGGCCACCACCTCCCCTAGGTCGACGCATGGCATGGAGATGGCGTGAGAGGTGCAAGAACGGCTGTAACCATTAAACCATCGGAAAAATTAAGCAACTAAAGTGAGAACAAAAAAGGAAATCCGGGTATGAGAAAAAAAGCTAGCCGGAAGTAATCTCTTCGTGAAATGCATTTTAGTTATATGCTTTTATGCCTCTTCTAGTAACTACTAGTATCTAAACTTAGCATCATATCAAATCTACAGAAAGAGAATGCTAATAGTTATTTTCTTATAGGGATAGAGCACATTACTAACATGAAAACGCCATGAGTCAATGTCATTCATAACTATTTAGTCGAAACAAAAAATTTACCTTGCGCGGTTTAAGTAATTTATTCTCCATTTCCTTTGCACGAAACTTTCGACGCTTAAGTATACCATGATACTGCTTGGCATTGACAAATATTGGACCTTCATCAGAGGTCAAATTCAATGGTAGCAGAATCCGGCCCTTCAAAATCTTGAGAATATATAGAAAGTTAAAACGCAGTAATAGAGTAAAATGTTTTTGTCCTCTAACAATATAATGTATATAAGTTAAATCCAAGATAATTTACCAGGGGCTGGGCAAATCCTAGCTCAAAGTGTCCTTGATAGTCCATATTATATGGTTGCATAGAAACAGCATTTGAAAGCTTTTCTGCCTTTTTCTGAAAATTTGGAATCACATGATTGAGAGTCTGCATAAGTAGTGTAAATAAGAGTAGTAGTGTAAATGAAAATTCCTATAAAAGCATAACTCCAATTGGTTAGTTAAATCAATATAGAAGGTATCCTTTTAGGAAAACAAAACAAGGAAAGGTGAAACTTGTAAGATAGCTGACCTTAGGAAAAATGAGAGAGTAAGAATACTCCGGTTCACATTCTATAGCTCAATAGAAATTAAATGAAAAAGAAGCAGCAGCAATATTGAATATTCTCCAGCTTTGATGTAAATTGCTTATGAGTTATGATCTTCAACAGTTGTCTAGGAGAAGTTTGAGTTTGAATTTATCTTAGTGAGAATGACACAATTTGAGCCTTAAGTAGCTCAATGAAATTCCAACCATTCCCTTTAAATCTCTTCTTGATCTTCCTTCGGTGTTGGATAAGACAGTCTAAAAAATACTCTTAAGATGGTATATTATTATTTGTTTTGGGCCAAACCTGTACGACTTTTCTCAAAAAGTCTCATACCATTAAAAATATCGTCACACCTTAAAGGTGTTGACAATCGGATCTGAACTTTCGTATCATATGTACTCTTTATTCATTTAAGCCCGTAAACTTAAAGAAAGAACAAGAAGATCGCAACTTTCATATCATATGCCCTTGTTCTTCAGAGTAGAGCTCTTTACCATACGAAATCAAAATAGTGCAAAAAGATTTCAAGTTCTACGCAGTACCAGTGTAAAACAAAAGCATAATCATGTCACTTTTAACATAATTACATGTAAATTATAAGATGAACATTAATTGATAATTTTAAACTTTCGTAATATAATAATTACCAGAGGAAATATTGAATTCAGTAGTGTCCCACCAAGGTGCAGTACTGGACAATGAAGTTGCATAGGGATTTTGGACAACTCCTTCACTCCCTTTGGTAAATATCATGGTCATATATAGATATGCACTTTAAACCAATTAATAACACCTTTCTTTGAAATCCTCAAACAAATTCCTGCAATTCAATAACAAATAGTAATTCGTAAGTTCCCACTAAATTGGGCATCAACTAAGGTAACATTTTTCACACTTAACTTCACCAACCATAATATACACAGAGAGAAAATATTGTAATTAAACCCACACTTCTATGGTGATTGGCGGAGCCACACAGAATGAACGATGGTGAGTTGAATACCCCCTTACCAGAAAATTGTACTATGTATATGTGTCAAAAATTATTGGTAGATATATATTAAATCTTGAATATCCTTAACTAAATTTCTCTCTTCACCACTATTAATTAAGTTTTCCCCCACACTTTTAAATCTTAGTGTTCAACAAATTATAGAAACTAGAGGAGAAAAGGGAATCACAATTTAGAGAGAAAAGAAACTAGACAATGAATTCTTAGAGAAAAAGAACAAAAGAAATACTAGTTAAGATATATAGTCCAAGATAACAAGATAATTATTTTAAGAAAAAGCAAGATTACTAGAAAAAAGAACATATTAAGAAATTAAAATAAAATTATGAGTCGCCACATAAAAATTCTAAGAGCATGAACATAAATAAGACCATTAATCAGATATGCATCAGACAAAGTTAGTAGGTATAAAAGATATATACTTGAAAACAAACAAGAGCTTTACTGTACATCATGAACCAGAAATTGCAGAAAGCTAGAAAAAAGAGAGGAATAAATCAGCTATATGTAGATTTAACTACATAGTACTATTTTTTGGCAAAAAAAGAAAAAGAAAAGAAAAAGAGAGAGAGACTAGCAAGAAGAAGAGAAGAGGGAGATACACATACACAGTAGTAATTTTATGAGAATCAAGAGGAACCTTACTTGCTAGGAAACAGAAAGAGAGAGAGAGAGAGATGGGCAAATAGATAGAAGTGTCCTAAGAAATATAGCCTAAAGACTTCATAAGCAAACTTAGTTATTCTTAAACCCCACATTGTCCCACCAAAAATGTCTGGTTCTTTTCCTAATTAATCTTTGTCCTTTTGGGCCCCACTTAATGTCATTAATTAATGGGAAAAGGACAATGTGTGTCCACTCAGCCAAATTAATCCCACATTTAACCACTGTTTGGGTTTAATTCCACTAGGTGTCCGTTCGGCCCAAAATAATGCCAAAAAATGGTCGGTCGGCAAAATAATAATGCGCGACTGCCCAACAGCCTGACTTAAAAAAAAAAAACTTTTTTCTTAAAAAAAAGACTATATACATATGTTAATTATATATACATTTTATATACGTAATTATACATTTTATATACATATGTTAATTATATATACATTTTATATAAGAATTATACATTTTATATACATATCTTTGGATTAATCATACATTTATTATACATAAATTATACGTTAATTATACCTTTATTATACGCATATTATGCAATAATGATATGATATTTTTTTTTACATATACAATAGCGATACATATTATATACCACAATGATACGGTTTCTACAATACATTTTTTACGTATGATACACTTTTTATATAAGACTGATATAGTTTATATACACTTTTATAATATATATATACACTTTATATATGTATGATACATTTATATACATATATACATTTTATATTATATACACATATGATACATATTATATACACATATGATATATTTTATATACATATATGATATATTTTATATACATATATGATACGGACACATATTATATTTTATATACATATACGTAGGACACATATTATATACACATATGATACGCTTTCTATACATCAAAGCTTTTTCGATCCTGTAATAGCATCTTCATATGAATCCTCTACCATTTTCGTAACCTGCAACTCACAAATAAAATTGGAGAAGAAGGTGGAAGAGGAAAGAGGAGGAGAAGATGGAGAAGAAGGTGGAAGAGGAAGAAGAAAAATGGAGAAGGCAGAAAGAAAAAGAAGGGAAAGTGAAATTAATTTAGTGGTTATAATTTGGATTTAAGGGAATTGTGGCCATCGGGTGGGATAATTTTTGGCCGAGCGGCCATTTATGTCCTTTCCCCTTAATTAATCACGTTATTCATAGGTCTTTTAGAATATCTGTGTTTAGGTGTATAGTTTTCATGTCATATAGGGCTAGGGAAATACTTTTTTTGTTTTTGAGATGATTAATTCGTAGGGTTTACAATTATCTATGAGTACTTATATAAAGGAAATTTTTTACCATGATAGAGGCTAAACCAACAAAAGTTGTGTGAGGCTCTATCCTTTATTTGACAAGTGAAATTTTGGATCCCACCAATACTTTTGCTTACCCACACCTTTCTCTCTTTTTTATTCTAATCATTCACTCTATCATTTTGCCCACTATCCCCATACAACTTAGCACAAATTTAGTTTTATGATTTTCTCTTCTAACTTAAGCCATACAATTTCATAGTCCAACCAACAAATATCTAGTTTTCAATAGTAAATTAATTGTTATTTTGTCTTCCAGTTCTGATTCGCTCCTACAAAAAAAAAAAAAAAAAAGGAAGAATTTTTTCAAAGTTTTTAAGAATATGCAAAACGTATACGTGCATGACGTTAACTTAAATCGTATTCTAAAAATCAAATTTATTAATTGCATTTCTAAAATGTAATTTAGAAATCGTATATCTAAAAATCACTTTGTAAAGCACCAACAAAAATCAATAAAATACTAAAAGTCTTTATGTCAAAATATTTTTTGCTTCAAAATAAGTGTCCACTTAACCTTTTTATTTTGGTTCAATATAAGTGTTTACTACATAATCAAGAATGAATTAACTTTATTTTCTAGTTTTGCCCCTATTTACTCAAGGCAATACATAGGTAAGAGTCTTATTAATAAAGGGTAGTTTAGTCAAAATACCTATTTTTTCTAGGAATTAATATTTTCTTAAGGGTGTGAAAAAAGCTAATTGGACATTTATTTTGAATCGGAGGTGTTACATTATTTTAATGCTAAGAATAAACCAACATAAATCGGCAAAATAAATCGATAAAGATAGAAATAGATCTTTTTGATTTCTGTTGATCTACTAAAATGTACGAATCTGACAATTGACCAATTATCAGTACATAATTGTGTGAATTTTGTAAATGGCATACAACATATAAGGAATAGTTAATGCATTTCTGAAATATTGATTGACCATTTATTACATTATTTTGGAATAATCACTTTGTTAACTACATAAGTTATTCAATAATTGCTTTTAGTAAATTATATTTTTCATATGGGAGCTTAGTGCTCCAGGCTCCTTTTTTTTATTTTAGAAATGTGATTTACAAATATATTTTATAAATCTGAGTGAAGTTAAATATCATCTTTCAACGTTTTATTACCTCAATTAACTTAAACAAATGTATAGTATATCGCATGCATTTTAATATACATTTTGCATATTTAGAATTCTGATAATAGTTGTGCATTAGTGAAGTCAAAAGTTTTATACTTTGCTGAAAAAAATAGAAACGAAATATTTTTACATTAACTAGTATTTTCCACAGAGAGAGAGAGAAAAAACCTTTACATTCTATGAGAAAGAGGGGGATGAGAGAGCAAAAAGATAATTGGAAAGAATAAAAGAGAGAGAGAGAGAGAGAAAGATGTGGGTAAGCAAAAGTATTGGTGGGACCCAAAAATTTCACTTGTCAAGCAACGGGTGGAGCCTCACGCAACTTTTGTTGGTTGAGTCTCTACCATGGTAAAATTTTTCATTTTAGTTAGTATTATATTTTTCTTCTGCATGTCCTTTAAAAAAAATATTACTAATTCAAAAGTACAATTTGATTAAGCTAATCTCATTTATTTTTTGAGTTTTAATTTAATGCTACTCTTTCTGTCATCATATTAATCTCTATCCGCATTAATTAGATTTATATTCACGTTTAGCTCTTACATTGCAATACTATTTTCTAAAACAATGTTACTTACACATTAGCAAGGAAATTTTTACGAAACAGTATTGGATGATGCAATAAGAGAATCTCCGTCACTAACGCATAGATATGTCATATGCTTTTAGTATTCTTACCTTTATGAATTATGATGAACATTGTTTGATATTCTTAATTTTTTATTTTTATTTTTATTTTTAAAGTTAAAGGCAAGAAAAGGAACCCAAGAAAGTAGTAAATTTTACTGCTATTAGTGGGTGCATGGAAAGAGGATAGAAACTATAATCTTGTATAGCTAGTAACTATTTGTATTATCGAGAGTTATGGTTGAATGGATATAACATCTTTTTATCTTTAATTAGACATTTCAAGTTCGACTCCTTGGAATATATATAAATTTTTCTGATTGGGGTTTTTAGGCAGCTATTTAAAAAAAATAAAAAAATTATGGTCATTTTATAAGAGATTTTCATTTTTACACATAAGAAATCCTAAAAAATAACACATAAGAGATCTGAAAAAGCTGATCTCATTTCCTCCAAATACCTTCTGGCAATAAAATACATTGCAGCTGTTTATAAAGTGCCAATGGAATGCTTGGGTGGGGGATGACAAGTGCTTTTAGATAATTGAGGTGGTTCTTTTTTGGTTTTTACACTTAGCATAGATCTTGACAATTGGCACCCGCTATTATAATTGGTTGGTGGATGTTTAGCATTTCTAGTATTCCTACATGATCACTACTGATTATAACTTTATGCATCACTCAGGATGTCGTGAGATAGATATAATTTGTTTGCCCTTAATTCGAAGTCTAACTTTGAACCTTGAAATGGAAAAATTCATGATAAGATCGAAGCGCTTCTTCAATGAATGAATCCTACTCAGTGCAAATCTAAATATGATGGATTAGTACGTTTCGGATACCAAATGATTATACCAATTAAAATTTTATTTTTTGTCACACCCCGAATCATGGCCTGGGCATAACACGGCACTCGATACCTGACTACACGTGACCGAGCCTATTTGGCCAAGCTTATTTTTTCCCTAAAAGTGCTTATTTTTCCCCTAAAAGTACTTATTTTTTCAATAAGTGCTTATTTTAAAAATGGCAAAACAAGCAACGAGAGAAAATAAGTGCTTTTGGGGAGTATTTTTTTCGTAAGTTAAAAAAAGTAGCTTTTGCCCAAAAGCTTGAAAAGTACTTTTGAGAAAAAAAACACTTAGAAGCGTTTTTTAAAAGCTTGGCCAAACACTAATTGCTGCTAAAAAATGTTTTTAAAGTTAATTGGCCAAACACAAACTGATTTTCGCCAAAAGTACTTTTTTGAAAAGTACTTTTGAAAAAAGTACTTTTTAAAATAAACTATTTTTATAAGCTTAGCCAAACAGGCTATCAACATGGGCATGAACTAATGGGGAATAAGCGATGAACATGCATAATTTAAGTAAAGCGTGAGACCATAAATCATAAGTCTGAAAATATCATAATATCTGTCACGCCCCAAACTATGTCCTAGGCGTAACACGACACTCGGTGCCTAACTGCATGTGACGGAGCGAACACATAGGCTGGCTGAATCAACATGGGATATCAAAACATACAAGAATAATGAAATAGGACTAATACATATTGATCTACTAAAAAGTCTGACTGAATTATATTAAATGCAGAATTTACTGTTTAAGTCTGAAACATCTGAATAAATAGCCAACAAGGCTAATACATTAAAGCCTGCAAATATTTGACTGACTGAACTATGTCTATGAAGCCTCTAATTAGTACTGAAAGACAACTGTCTAAAACTAGAAAGACTGAAAGCAGGATAACGCCCTGGAGGAACTGGGGCTCACCAAGCAGCTGAAACGATCAATCCTAGCTAGTTGAATCATCAACCTGTATATTGTTGTTGAACATGTGGAGCAAAGATAAGAATGCCCCCAGTTTTCTGAATTAAGAATCACCTGTATAACTGTAAATATAAACTGTGTACTAGGGCCCAAATAAATGTGCACAAAATTGTGGCCTCAGGCCCAAGCATTGCGTATGCATAAACTGTGGCCTAGAGCCCAAAAATACAGATACAGGTGTTCAACATTAAACAATTTACAAAACTGAGATTGGCTATAGCTGATAGCATGATAACTGTTTCTGATTATGGAAGTTAAGCCAATATCTGATTATATACTGACTGAGACTTATGCGATGTCAATACACAAGTCTATAATGATTACGTACCGAGTTCATGATACTCAAAATGATCACCATGAATGAATTATGAAACTATAACCTAGAAGATAGCAGTTCTACAACTATTCAAAAAACTAGGGCTAAACTGTATTTTGAGTTAAATTACTGATAAGCATGTAGAATGAGGCTAGGGAGAATCATAAATGTTCCCTCACGTAGATAGTTAGCCTCACATACCTTTAACGCTCCAAAACTTAAAGAAAAGGTCTGAACTTTTGAAGAAGATACCCAAAGCTTAGAACTTGAAACCATGAGAAGAGTTTTGACCGATTTTCGTAGCTACTATTCATAGCTCAAACTACACTACTTTGGACTTCCAAATCTGATCTCCACTATTCACATTTAAGATCTATATATTGTAATAACTCAGTTAAAATTTGGGCTCAATCCAACGGTTAAATTAGCAGGAAACGCCAAAAGAAGCTGGCTGGTCGGAGGAAAATCTACAGTAGAATTACTAGGGTTTTGCGTTTGATGGAGTGCATCTAAATCAATCCTATTTCATGATTGTACCAACCATTAAATGTCTAAAACATAATAATAACTCCATCTAATCTATTAATGATTAAGAGACTTGCCTTTTTGAAGAAATCCCAAAGCTTCATTGCAAATTCGACCTTGAATGGATTTTTTCCAAACTCTAGTGATTCCAAATAATTATTCGGTGTTAATCTAGTGCTAAGTTAATATAATTGACACAGGGATTTGACTAAGAACTCACCTTAGGTGTTTGGTAGCAGCTCGGGTCGAAAATCCTTACATAAAATGTTTTAGGGTTGTATTTATAAGTTATCATAAAGGCTTGGGCTTTAAAACCTAACCTTCCAAGAATCAAGATTTCCATTTAACACGTCCTCAGTAAATCGTCCATAACTTTTTGTACATAACTCCGTTTGACATGGGCCTTATATAGATGGAAAGTATTTCAATGGGCTACAACTTTCGCGTTTTGAGTTTTCTCCAATTCTCAACTGATTTTCATGAAGTCAAGTCAAGACAGACCTGCGGTAAACTTAGCCGATTCTATCGAATCTTAAGCACCTTACAATTATCCACCTTGTGACTATCATATATCCTTGCTCCAATCTCCGATTGGCCTGATCCTTATATGCCTGGAAAGGTACTTCCACGTGCTACAACTTTCATTTAGGAACCATTTTAAAATTCTCAACTAATCAAGGGGTTATGGTTGCCCGAAGTAGGCCCATCGGCCACTTTCGTAAAACGTTCAAACCTTCAAATTTCCATTGAAACTCTAACGAAACAAGTCTAACCTTTGTTGTAAGATACGGGGTGTAACAATATCGTAACGCGGAATAGCCGGAATAAACATAATAATAATGAGCCAAAATGGCTAGATGACTCCGAATATCTGACATGGCATAACTGACTAGTCTATGAAACCTCTATCATGAATTTGATCTGTAAAACGTACTTGCTGGGATAAGGCCCCCACCATACCTTAACTTGCTAAACATGACATTAACTAAATAAGAATAACACCCCGAATAAGATAGGGCTCACCAACAAGCTGATATGAGTAAATCCTACTGAGCAGATGCGTCGTCCTGTAAGTCCGTTCCTGCATCGTGAAATGCAGGCCCCCAGGCAATAAAAAGGGGACGTCAGCACATTGAATGTACTGGTATGTAAAGCAACTGAATGAAATAAATATGGCACATGAAATAACAAGATGAGAGCTAAAACAAAAACTGAAACCTGATCATGTTATATATATATATATAACATGAGTAAAAACATTTTAAGCGGGGAGCGCATAAATATAACTGACAACATGAATCACTACGTAGGTACATGGAGTCTAGTACCTAACCCGACCAGCAGAGCTCTCATACCTTTCCAGGGGTATAAGATATAAACATGGCATGAAAGGATCCAATCAATAAAGCATGAAGGATCCGTCCTAAGCATGGGCGGAGCGATCATTATCCTACGGTGTCTAGCATAGTTTCAGGCTATTAAAGCCTTCTCAGTAATCTATGCAACTCCTAAAAGCATGAACATAATATAGGTGGCATCTGAGCCCATGGTTTTTCGTAAAACGTGACTTGCATTATACATGGATGTAGTTACATAATATAATTGCATGAAAATGTGTAAACATGTAGAGTGTTTCATGAAAATAAACATAGTAATTAGCAACTTGCATGTAAGAACCCATGGAATGCAAAGGATGGGTTTTTCATGGATTACGGACAGATTCTCAATAACCAAAATGAAATATCAAGAACACAATAACGAACTACATATAGAAACATGGTACATCATGGTATATAGACTTAGGGTTATCATGAACATGTCTAAAACCCTAGTTTTGGTGAACTCTTGTATAATCATGGAGGAACGTGGCGTGGGGAAGAACAAAGATGTTCCCACACGTGGATAGAAGCCCTACATACTTTAATCGCACCAAAAACTCGAGAATAGTCTGAATCTTTGAAGAAGAATTCCCAAAATCTTGAGTCTTGAACCTTGAGGTGGGTTTTCTTGAAAACCCTAGGTTAAGAACCTTAAATTCATGCCTAATAGTCATTAACATATGTTAGAATACACTTGGGATGATTAGAACGGACTTACCTTAGTGTTCTTGGTGATGGAGGAGAAGAACTTGTCGTTCTAGGGTTTAGGAACTTGTAAAAATAAAAATTAGAACCGAAACCAGGTATTTATAAGTTATGGTGCGGATTGAGTTTTACGGACCAACTTACGGTCCGTAAAATCGGATTGTAATTAACAATGTCTATTTCCAGAATGTCCAGTAAAACACCTCCTTAATTACGATCACTGGTACGGGCCGTAATTCATTTTGCGGGCCATAATTCTGGTCATAATTTTCCATGTCAAATTTTCAGAATCCAAAGTGGATTTGATGCCTTTTTACGGATCGGGATACGGTGCGTAATATGTTTTACGGCCCGTAACTTTGGACGAAAAGCTTGATCTCCTGAATTGCAGTAGAATTTCAACTCCAACATTCTCCATCTGTTTTTCTAAGTTTAGGGTCATGGTCATAACTTAAATTAAAGGTACGAGGTGTTGCAATTTTCTTTATTTTGTTGTTGAAAACATCTAAATCTAAGTACAGTTCTATTTGGGATTAAAACATAAAAGCATGAATTGTATGCCAAGAAGGAATCCAAATTCTTTTGATCATCACTACAACAAAAAAATAGAAAATAGGAGCGTTAGATTAACTTTCACACCCCCCCCCCCCAAAAAAAAAAAAAAAAAAAAAGGAGTAACTTTCAAGAACTGCAAAATGGTCCAGAGCTTGAGATTATTGAGATATTAATTATTGCAAATTGGTGAAGAGTTGTCTTAAGTGGAACTCATCATACTTTGGCAAATGCATCATTGGTGTGTCCACATCAATAACCCTCCGTCTTTAATCATATGCACAATTTTTTACATCACTAAATTAAAATGATATAAAACTATCTATATAATGAACTTAATTTGATGATATATAAATGAAATAAAACCTACTCCAATAAGCTAGATTAAAAAGAGATCGATGTGTCAAATCAAATAAAAGAGAATGGTTGGTGACTAGGGAGCAAGATCAACAACCATTTAAGATTTCAAGACTCTAGAAGATTATTAAAAGTAGTATTTGAGCCCCTTTGGATTGGCTTATAAGTTGCTGAAAATAGTTTATCAGTTATTTTCAATTTTTTTGAGTGTTTGGCTGGCCAGCTTATAAGTCTTTTTATGCTCAAAATAAGCCAAAAAAAATAATTAGGTCCGTTTGGCTTAACTTATCTAAAGCAGCTTTTGAAAAGCTTTTTTTTACCCCATCCAAACAGGCTCATTAAATTATATACATTAATCATATAAAAAGTTTTTATATTGTTAGTATAGTATAATATAATATAGTAGGTCAGTTGTTATTTTCATTAAATTATCAATTAATACTTATTAAAAAGTTTGCATGTAATTATCTTATAGTTAGTGACCTGATTGTTTAAATATTTTTAAAATTATCACTGTTTAAAACCTAAACTCTTAAAGGCATAGAAATCAATCCATGAAAATGACCTTTGTTTCTAGAAGAAGCTTTTTGTAAAACCATATTTGGTAACTTCGCTAGAATACCTTTTTTTGGTAAATACTCATTGGATACATGTGCAAAAAGATTATGTATATGATTACAATCTCTCGTGTCGGCATACGTGTTACTCCTAATTATTATAAGGGAAAAGGGTCAAATATACCCGTCTATTTTATTTTATTAATTAAATATCATTAGTAAAAAGTTAATAAAAATACCGGCAATACCTTCAAACTGACCTTTTATTTGGATGGAAATCCCTAAATCCTCTCAAATTACCCATTTTGAAAAAATTACCCACATTTTTTTTACCCTCCCCGCCCGACCCGCCTATCATCATCATCATCATCAAGCTCTAGCTTCATTTTTTTCGATGGAGAAAAAAAAAAAAGCAAGAACACATCCAAATGATAAAATCCCAAAATTCACCTCAAATTTCATCTTTAAATTTAACTCCAAATCTTGATGCAGCTAATAGTGTGAGAAAAGTGAACTTCACGGAAGCAGAAATATATAGCAAATTTAAGATCAAATAATTCAGTTAGCAAGAACTTGATAGGAGCCAATGCCCAACAAGTTTTCACAGTCAGAAGCAATCTTCTAGATAATCAAATTTCTGACTCATCCAACTAGACATTTGAAATGGCTAGCCCAGCAGCAAAGTGTATGCCCCCATAATTAGTCACGTATTAACATTTTCTCACAATATGTTACTCACTTGGCATACATCCACAATTATGGAATCATTTCGGGCAACATTTTCCCATGTATTAATATTTTCTCACAGTATTGGCTGCATCAAGATTTAGAATTGGATTTAAAGATGAAATTTGAGATGAGTTTTGAAATTTTATCATTTGGGTGTGTTCTTGCTTTTTTTTTTTTTTCTTTCATGGAAGAAGATGAAGCTAGAGTTTGATGATGATGATAGGCGGGGCGGGTAAAAAAAAAGTGGGTAATTTTTTTGAAATTGGGTAATTTGAGAGGATTTGAGAATTTCCATCCAAATAGGGGCATAAGTGTGAAGTTTGAAGACGCCAGGGGTATTTTTATTAACTTTCACTAACGAAGGGTATATTTAACTAATAAAACAAAGTAGAGGGGTATATTTGACCCTTTTCCCTTATTAAAAAGAGTTTCAAGGTTTGGTACTAGAATGTAAGTCATTCCCAATTTTTTGACAGCATGTTCTCCAAACCTAGAACTGAAAAGAAACAAAAAGAAAAAAAAAAAAAGGTGCTCGCACTCAATATTTATAACATAAGTATATCTTGCATATAATTTTGTCTATTAGCTATACTTAAATGGTTTATGTTATAACTCTGAAGGTTAAATGATCAGATTTAATATATAGGCTTAATGCATATGCAGCCCCTAAACTTATCCCTTTTTTCCATTTTGGCACATCAACTAAGTGTTATTCTTATTAAACACCCGAATTCGACCTCAAGTGTGTCTATCAAACCCTTTAAATCTAATTTTTATTAGAAGCAAAAAATAAATTATGGTAATGAAGGTAAAGTAATATTTTAGACATGTGGTAAGCTATTCTTTAGGTCAAGGATGTGTGTTGATTTCACTGTTCCTTTTCCTTTACAATTAATTAAGAAGAGCTTACTCTTTTTGCCCTCTCAATTGCTGCTAATATTAGCTTAAAAAATGGCATAATTAAATTAGAATATATATTAGCATGTTACTACATTGAAGATAGAATACCATGTAAGTCAGATTGTATTTGATAGGCACACTTGAGGATGAGTTCAGGGTTCAATAAGAACAACACTTAGTTGAGGTGCCAAAATGAAAAATAGGGACAAGTTCAGGGAGCTGGATATGCATTAAGCCTAATATATATATATATATATATATATATATTGTACGAATAAGTATTTTTCTCAGCAATTTCATACTTTCTTGATAATTTTGGGAAAAAGAAATTAGTTATAGAGTAAGATGCATTTTGGTTAATGATCTATTACAAGTGTTCATTCTTGAAGTTTTGTTGGAAGCAATATATTAAGATGGCTACAAATGGAATCCTATCATAAGTGCCACATAAAAAATTTGTATCATATATGTATGATTATCTTTGCTGCTAGATTTGTTGTAATCTGCATGAGATTTAGCTTTTTCACTAAATTAAAGCATAGTAGCTAGAGAGCACCTACCATTGGACTTGTCTGGATATATGATAAAAACTTTTAAACCACTATGAAAAGGTTCAAGCCAACTTTGGACTTATCTGCATTTATGTTGAAGACTTTAAAACTTCTTTGAATGGGAAAAGGGAGAAAATATAAAGACATGGGAAAATTTGCAACCTTTGAAGTTTGCTTATGGAAAGGGGAAAAGGGTCGAAAACACCTCTCCACTATTTGATGAATGTTAATTTTATTTTTCCTTATGCTTTCAATGCAATCATAATCCTATTGTTAGCAAATCATTTTGCACATTACTTAAAAATGTGATTTTTCTATTGAATGTTTCTGTCGAAATTGTATCAGATATATGAGATTTTTTGAGAAAAGTTCATTAGAAACATTTCTCACAAGCCAAATTTCGATAGATTCAATCGAGTTCACATTTTTTAGTAATGGTATTACTTTAAGTCTAATGAAACTCTAGCATTAAGTATAACACATACTAGTAACTTTGAAACCATAGTCGATAGTAGACGTTAGACTGAATGAGAAATTTTTTGTCAAATATCCGAATGCAACTAATAGTTAAAGATCCTTTGGTATGTAATATTACAACAATAACATTACGCATCAAATTCTTGATATATAATAAGTGGGTTAACAGACATCAATTTATGATAATATATAATAGTATTAACTATTAAGTACTGACATAACAAATCAACTAACGCAAGCTGGTAACAGTGGATTAAGACTCATAAAGTAGTTAAGATTTTTTTTAGTGTTACTTAGAGTTACCTCAGCAGACATAATCATTTGGGAACTACAGGTCCTTGATGTTAATTTTGGGATGAGAAAATCAAGATTGGCACCAATACGCTCTAGTATTTAATTCCACTAGACTTTATATATTTGTCCGTACTCAGTTGCTTCAATGCTTTTTTAGGTCATACCGGTGATTCAGAATTATTTAAGCTCATCTTTAATGGCTTCTACATCTTCAAAGAACTTGTCAAGATTGACATGACCACCTGTTTGTTTCATTTGTATACCAGGGGATTCTTGATTTGGTGATTGACTTCATTTCTGAAACGAGATGAAAATAGATCATTCATGTTGAACTAGATAAATTCTTAGGAAAGATAGAAGAAAAAGCCTCAAGTTTTGGTTAAAATTTTGATTGATCTGGCTTATGAAGGAATAAATGAATTGGGTTCTTCTTGGAAAAGGGGTGGGGGCGGGGGGTAGGTTGGAATTAACTAGTTTTGGAATGGCAGGCTGGAGAGAAGACTTGTCAAACGGGTCGTCTGCTATAACAACTATGGTGATAAGTTGGAGGATAAATAAGAGCTTAGAAAGTCAATTCATATTAATGTATTAGTCGTCAATATATATATAAAGAGACCAACAAACATTGTGATAGAATGGTAAGTACTTCTCCATTCTTAATTAGATATTAGGATTCGAGCTCTGGATATGAAATCTTTCTTCGTTTCCAGTGCTTTGGAACTTCCCGACATGAATCAGAATTAGTTGGGCCCCAAAAAAGACCGTACATCGTGAGAAACTGAAAAAGTAAATATATAGAGACCAAAGAATGTAGTAGGGTGATGAGTATTCCTCTATTTGTAATCAGAGATGAGAATCGAGTAGCCTTTAAAAAGAGCATTTTACCTCTTATAATGAATTTCTTGATGCAAATTCAAATTAATGGAACTAGAATCAAGTCTATATCCGACATTGAGTAAAATGAAAAAATAAATATACTCCTATATAGAGAGGGGGAAGGGTGGGTACGTGTTGAATCAAGACCGTGGCCTGTGGGGTAGGAAGTAAGGAAACGGCCAAAAGTGTGGTTAAGATTGATTGGGTCTAAACAGGAGCGGGGTTTATACGTCAAAGAATTTTGAGTATAGACTATAGAGAGAATGTTCTGATCTGAGGGGCTATTTGGATCGCATATTAACTATTGAGGGATTATAATGCAAAAGTTGTTTATGCAACGGATAAATATGAAAACTAACATATATTAATAATAAAAATATTATTATAAATAGTAGTAATAATTAGTAGTATGGAGAGCTTATTATGCATTGTTAGAGCTGTCAATGTGGGCTAAGGCCCATGGGCTGACCCAACTTAGCCCGTGATTTGATAGGGTTTTGGGGCCCATTTAAGAATGAGGCTTTTTAGTCTGGCCCGAGTAAGCGCGCTTGCCTGTGGGCTTGAGCACGTGTGGGTTGGGCCGGCCCGTGGATCAAATAAAAAGATTTAATTAAAAAATAGAAAGAAAGTGAAGATGTTAAGATAACCTTGTCACAAGCAGGTTCTGATGTGCTTGATGAAGATGATGTGCTGGTGTTGGATATGTCATGTGTCATGAAAGTTTTTAAAGAAGTTTAACTTTTACTTGAAATTGATGGAATATTGTCATTTTCTTTCGCATTTTATTGAGATCTATTTGAACAAAACTCAGTTAATTCCTGGAGTATTTAGCTAGTTGTATTGCTACTCATCGACTGTTTAGTTTGCTATTAATATCTTTACTTGGTTTGAGTGATATCAATTATTAATATGTTAAGTTTTAATAATGTCAAAGGTTATTCAGTTTCACAGAAGGTTGGGTCGTACAAGATCGTTTTCTCAGTTGTACCCAAAATATTTGTATAGAATGGTGGGGATTTCATACTGAAATACAATCAAATCTTTACTTGAAGCCAAACTTAATAAGCATTATTAGAGTCATTTTATTTGTGGATTTGAGACTTGATTAGCAAGTAGTAACACCATGCAATATTGTCTTGCAAATATTTATGTTAGCATTTTTAAGTTAGAATTTAAATTAAAAGATTATGAAAAATATTTATTTTAAGAAGGTCGGTTGGCCCGGCCAGGCCCGCAGCCCACGTAGTGATGGGTTGAGCTTGCTGTTTAAAGGCCCCTCAAAATTGTGGGCCAACCCGACCCATCAAATTTCAAAGCCCGCGTGGTTAGCCCGGATTGGCTGGACCAGCCCGTTTTGACGGCTCTAATTGATATAACGATAGGAGTATCAACATTAAATCTGAAGCAACTATACAGGGCTACACTTAGCAAATCGCATCCTCACACATTAATATTTTGTTTGTGAGCCCTTTACCATTCTAGATTAGATAGACTTTCAATGGCTGGAAAGACAGTCATAGAGATGAAGCGTGTGTTACATCCCATAGTGCTATTTAGTTAGCATTCGTAGAACAAAATAAGTAAGGATTAGTTGTAAATAAATAGACGGGGGAGAGGGAGGTTGGTTGTAATTGAGACACGTTTTTGTAACAATTATCCCTTGAGATTTAGGCAACAGTGTTCAGGATTACATTAGCATGATTGGGTTTTGTTCAAAATTCAGACATATCTGGCAAGGACACACAAACACACACAAATGAGGGGAGGGAATTGGCTGATGAACAAATAAAAGAAACAAAAAAGGCAATGAAGAACCTATAAGAAGGTAACCCTGAATGAGTTATTGGCAAGTCGACAAAAAGATTCACAAGATTTGACAAGAATGTTTCTGAAAGTGCAATATGGGGAAGGTAACAACAACGAAATGATATAGAAGTAATGAATTACATGGCATATATTTTACAAACTTATGTCCAAAATATTATATCATAAATACTGCACTTCCATCTAAGTACAAGTCCAGTCTCAAACACACCAAATACCAAATCATACTTCAACTCTAAATTTTTACAAACCAACACATACACATCATCACAAACCTGATAATTTGGACCTTCATGAACTTATTTAACTTTAGGACATACATCTTACTATTGCTATAATTAAAGTGCACTAAGGATTTAGCCCCTCGTAACATCCACGTAGCTTGTGAGCAATGGAATGATAGAGGCAACACCTTAATGCGGATAAGCCAAGGATGAACTGCCTGTCGATAGCCAAGGATGATCTGCCTATTCTATCAACCAAATCGCGGTCAAAGACCTCCATTTGGTTGTAGTAAGGACGAGAAGTTATCAAATTTTGAGGTTGCAGCAGCTGTCTGCTACTGCAGAACCCCACTTACTGGCCATGAGAATATCATGGCCAGTATTCATCATATCAAGAAATGTCTCAACAGAGGGCCTAGGATTCTGAATTGGAAAAGTATCAAAATTTCCCCTGGAGTACAAGCTAGTGATCTCTGATGAATTACATGACATTCTGCTAGTTGTTTCCTTTGGCGAGTTAAAATTGCCTATATGATCCGAGTCAGACTGTAGAACTTCAGAATTTTGTGATCTAGTGGGTTGAGATTTCCTGTTACTAGTCTTGGTTGTACCATTCGTATCATCATTGGTACTTCCGTTCGTCTTCCTCGTGTTCAAGAAGCGGCCACCACCTCCCCTAGGTCGACGCATGGCATGGAGATGGCGTGAGAGGTGCAAGAACGGCTGTAACCATTAAACCATCGGAAAAATTAAGCAACCAAAGTGAGAAACAAAAAAGGAAATCTGGGTATGAGAAAAAAAGCTAGCTAGCCGGAAGTAATCTCTTCGTGAAACACATTTTAGTTATATGCTTTTATGCCTCGTCTAGTAACTACTAGTATCTAAACTTAGCATCATATCAAATCTAGAGAAAGAGAATGCTAATACTTATTCTCTTATCGGGATAGAGCACATTACTAACATGAAAACGCCATGAGTCAATGTCATTCATAACTATTTAGTCGAAACAAGAATTTTACCTTGCGTGGTTTAAGCAGTTTATTCTCCATTTCCTTTGCACGAAACTTTCGACGCCTAAGTATACCATGATACTGCTTGGCATTGACAAATATTGGACCTTCATCAGACGTCAAATTCAATGGTAGCATAATCCGGCCCTTCAAAATTTTGAGAATATATAGAAAGTCTATTATGGGTATTTTATTTTCTGTATCGTTTAGCTAAAAAGAATCTTAGACAATACTGCTAATGGATAAGAGAGGTCAGAATATAGGAAACTTCCACAGAAAAGAGATGACTAAAAAATAACTACATGTAGTCCTTCATAATAATTGAAATTAAAAACCTAAATAATAAAGTAGGTTACCTACTACAACAAGTTAAAACGCAATAATAGCGTAAAATGTTTTTTTTCCTCTAACAATATAATGTATATAAGTTAAATCCAAAATAATTTACCAGGGGCTGAGCAAATCCTAGCTCAAAGTGTCCTTGATAGTCCATATTATATGGTTGCATAGAAACAGCATTTGAAAGCTTTTCTGAAGATTTGGAATCACATGATTGATAGTCTGCATAAGTAGTGTAAATAAGAGTTTAGTGAAAATGCCATATAAAAGCATCACTCCAATTGGTTAGTTAAATCAATATAGAAGGTATCCTTTTAGGAAATCAAAACAAGGAAATTGTACCCTGGGCCGGCTCTTGGGTAGAGCAGCCAAAGCCCTTGCTTTAGGCCCCACTTTTTTTGGGACCCCATTTTGAAAGTTTATGAACTACTTTTTTTAAAATAAAAAAAATAGTCTTTAAAGTTAAAAAATATGATTTTTAATAAAAAGAAAAGAAATTTTTAAAATTAATTTAAACAATTTAAAGCATATGAAAAAAAATTCATTTTTTAACTTAGTGGTAACAATTTGAGATCACTAGGTGATGAGAAATTTATTTGGACAATTCTAATTAAAAGAAGATCGCCTTAGCCTGAAAAGAACTTTAAAACATAATAGCCACTCAGATATTGATGAATTAGACTAATTTTTGGAAGTAAAAGTGTTAAGAAATATAGTAAAAATAGAAGATAATATTTCAATTGATACACTCAATGAGATAAAAAGACTAGACATTTTTTTCAAATGTTGATATTGCTTATAGAAAAATGTTATCAATTCATGTAACGGTAACATGTGTCGAAAGAAGTTTTCAAGTTATTTCAATAAAGAATTATTGGAAAAAATTGATTATCAAAAGATCATTAGTAACTTTGCATTCCAAAAAGTGAAAAAAAAAAAAACAACAACAACAACAAAAAAAAAAAAAAAACAAATATTTTAAAAAATTATATTAAAGTCCTCCTATCTAGGTTTGACTTTAGGCCAATAACTTTATTGAGCCGCCCCTGCTCGTAAGATAGTTGACCTTAGGAAAAATGAGAGAGTAAGAAGACGCTGGTTCACATTCTATAGCTTAATAGAAATTAAATGAAAAAGAAGCAGCAGCAATATTGCATATTCTCCAGTTTTGATGTAAAATTGCTTATGAGTTATGATCTTCAACAGTTGTCTAGGAGAAGTTTGAGTTTGAATTTATCGTTAGTGAGAATGACACAATTTGAGCCTTAAGTAGCTCAATGAAATTTCAACCATTCCTTTAATCTCTTCTTGATCTTCCTGTTGGATAAGACAATCTAAAAAGTACTCTTAAGATGGATATTATTATTTGTTTTCAAAATAAACCCGTACGACTTTTCTAAAAGTCTCATACCATTAAAAACAGGACAACTCGCTTATATATACATCTTAAGCTTAGAAATATTTACAAAAGCACGATAATTTTATATTTACAAAATATAACATTACAAACCCTATACAAAACACGCTTTTAAAAAAAAATTAAGTTTTTTTAAATTTTTTTTTTTTTTTATTTTTTTTTTTTGCTCAAAAATTATGTATGAAAGTTGTATGAAATATGTATATCTCATTTAAGACTTAAAAAGTTTGCTCAAAATTTAATGTATGAAAACGGATGAAGTGTATATCTCGTTTGTGCTTAAAAAATTTACCCTCGAAATTGTGTGTGAAATTTGTATCTCCCTCAAATCTAAAATTTCGCTCACATTTTCATGTATAAAGTTCATGTTAGATTTAAAATTAATACAACTACATCAACATTGTATACAACTTTTGATACAACATTCAAGACTTAAAATAGTCGCTCAAATTTTTGTGTATGAAATGTATATCTTGCTCAAGGCTTAAAAAGTTCCCTCAAAATTTATGTGTGTTAAGGTTGAATAAGATATCTCGACTGGGCTTAAACGCACTCAAAATTTTATGTATAGAATCTGTATATCTCGCTCAAGACTTAGAATTTCATTCAAATTTTTCGTATATAAAGTTTATATTAGGTTTCTGAAAATTAATACAACCGCAACAATATCGTAACAACTTTCATACAATATTCAAGGCTTAAAGTTTTCGTCACAATTTTGTGTATGAAAATTATATTAAAAATTTCGCTTCACACATACACACATTTCATACATTTTTCATACAAATTTTCATAACAAAAATTTGAGGTAATTTTTTAAGCCTTTGAGCAACATAAAAAAAAAAATTAAAAAAATATAAAAATTATTTTTAAAAAAAATATATATAAAAAAAAATATTTTTTGGGAAAAAAATTAAAAAAACGAAAAACATATGAAAATCCGTCCATGTTTTACATATCGTTATATTTTCAGGAAATGTTTAAAACTATCTATATTTTGTAATAAAGAAAATACAAGAGATTCTATGTAATTTTCCCTTCAAAATATCGTTACACCTTAAAGGTGTTGACAATAGGATCTGCACTTTCATATCATATGTACTCTTTATTCATTCAAGCCCGTAAACTTAAAGAAAGGACAAGAAGATCGCAACTTTCATATCATATGCCCTTGTTCTTCAGAGTAGAGCTCTCACATTGCAATACTAGACTTGTTAGAATATAACTATGCACGTCTTTACCATACGAAATCAAAATAGTGCAAAAAGAATTCAAGTTCTATATACTCACTACCAGTGTAAAACAAAAGCATAATCATGTCACTTTTAAATAATAACATGTAAATTATAAGATGAACATTAATTGATAATTTTAAACTTTCGTAATATAATAATTACCAGAGGAAATATTGAATTCAGTAGTGTCCCACCAAGGTGCAGTACTGGACAATGAAGTTGCATAGATTTTGGACAACTCCTCCACTCCCTTTGGTAAATATCATGGTCATATATAGATATGCACTTTAAACCAATTAATAACACCTTTCTTTGAAATCCTCAAACAAATTCCTGCAATTCAATAACAAATAGTAATTCATAAGTTCCCGCTAAATTGTGCATCAAATAAGGTAACATTTTTCACACTTAACTTCACCAACCATAATATACACAGAGAGAAAATATTAATAATAAACCCACTCTTCTATGGTGATTGGCTTGCACATAGAATGAAGGATGATTAGTTGAATACCCACTTACCAGAAAATTGTACTATGTATATGTGTCAAAAATTATTGGTAGATATATATTAAATCTTGAATATCATTAACTAAATTTCTGTCTTCACCACTATTAATTAAGTTTTCCACCACACTTTTAAATCTTAGTGTTCAACAAATTATAGAAACTAGAGGAGAAAAGGGAATCACAATTTAGAAAGAAAAGAAACTAGAGAATGAATTCTTAGAGAAAAAGAACAAAAGAAATACTAGTTAAGATATATAGTCCAAGATAACAAGATAATTATTGTAAGAAAAAGCAAGATAACTAGAAAAAAGAACATATTAAGAAATTAAAATAAAATTATGAGTCGCCACATAAAAATTCTAAGAGCATGAACATAACTAAGACCATTAATCAGAGATGTATCAGACAAAGTTAGTAGATATAAAAGATATATACTTGAAAAAAAAACAAGAGCTTTACTGTACATCATGAACCAGAAATTGCAGAAAGCAAGAAAAAACAGAGGAATAAATCAGCTATATATAGATTTAACTACATAGTAGTATTTTTTGGCAAAAAAAAAAAACAGAAAAGAAAAAAAAAAGAGAGAGACTAGCAAGAAGAAGAGGAGAGTGACATACACATACACAGTAGTAATTGTATGAGAATGAAGAGGAACCTTACTTGCTAGGAAAAAGAAAGAGAGAGAGAGAGATGGGTAAATAGACATAAGTGTCCTATGAAATATATTAGCCTAAAGACTTCATAAGAAAACTTAGCTATTCTTAAACCCCACATTGTCCCACCTAAAATGTCTGGTTCTTTTCCTAATTAATTTTTGTCCTTTTGGGCCTCAGTTAGTGTCATTAATTAATCACGTTATTCATATGTCTTTTAGAATATCCATGTGTTTAGGTGAATAGTTTTTATGTTATCTAGGGCAATACTTTTTTGTTTTTGAGATGATTAAGTTCGTGGAGTTTAGAATTATCTGTTAGTACTTATATAAACCCCATTTGTAGTTGTAAGAGTGGAGTTTGTACTCCCTCCAGACCATTTTAGTTAGTATTATGTTTTTCTTCTGCATGCGATTTAAAAAAATATTACTAATTCAGAAGGGCAATTTGATTAAGTGAATCTCATTTATTATTCGAGTTTTAATTTAATGCTATTCTTTCTTTCATCATATTAATCTCTATCAGCATTAATTAAATTTATATTCACGTTATATTAAGCTCTTACATGGCAATACTATTTTCTAAAACAATGTTACTGAAATATTAGCAAGGAATTTTTTTACTAAACAGTATTGGATGACGCAATAAGAAAATATCCGTCACTAATGCATAGATATGTCATATGCTTTTAGTATTCTTACCTTTATGAATTATGATGAACATTGTTTGATATTCTTAACTTTTAAAAAACAGTTAAGGGCAAGAAAGGGAACCCAAGAAAGTGGTAAATTTTACTGCTATTAGTGGGTGCATGGAAAGAGGATAGCATCTATAATCTTGTATAGGTGGTAAGGCGGAGCCAGCTTATATCCAGGGGGTTCCGAACCCCCTCGGTGAAAAATTACAGTGTATTTTCAAACTTAAAATTATTTTGTTTTGTATATCTAGTAGGTGTTGAACCCTCTGACTTCTTCGTATATTTACCTTTTAGAATTTTTGAACCCCCTGGATGAAAATCCTGGCTCCGCCACTAACTATTTGCATTATTATCCAGAGTTATGGTTGGATGGATACACATCTTCTTATCTTTAACTAGACATTTCAAGCTCGACACCTGGGAATATATATAAAATTTTCTGATTGGGAGCTTTCCCTCCTCCAAGGGAGAAGTGGGTTTCTAGGTAGCTAATTTTTTTATTTTTATTTTATTTTATGATCCTTTTACAAGAGATTTTTATTTTTACACATAAGAAATCCTAAAAAATAACAAATAAGAGATCTGAAAAAACCGATCTCACTTCCTCCGAATACCTTCTGGCAATAAAATACATTGCAACTGTTTATAAAGTGTCAATGGAATGCTTGGGTGGGAGATGACGAGGGCTTTTAGATAATTGAGGTGGTCCTTTTTGGTTATTACACTTGGCATAGATCTTTACAATTGGCCCCCACTATTATAATTGGTTGGTGGATGTTTAGCATTTCTAGCATTTCTACATGATCACTACTGATAATAAGTTTATGCATCACTCAGGAATGTCGTGAGATAGATATAATCTTTTTGCCCTTAATTCGAAGTCTAACTTCAAACTTTGAAATGGAAAAATTCGTGATAAGATCGAAGCACTTCTTCAATGAATGAATCCTATTTAGTGCAAATCTAAATAAGATGGATTAGTACGTTCCGGATACCAAATGATTATACCAATTAAAATTATGTTGCTTTCTTTATTTTGTTGTTGAAAACATCTAAATCTAAGTACAGTATCTATTTGGGGTTAAAACTTAAAAGCATGAATTGTATGCCAAAAAGGAATCCAAATTCTTTTGATCATTACTACAACAACAACAAAAAAAATAGGAACGTTAGATTAACTTTCACCCCAAAAACAAGGAGTAACTTTCAAGAACTGCAAAATGGTCCAGAGCTTGAGACATATAATTATTGCAAATTGGTGAAGAGTTGTCTTAAGTGGAACTCATCATACTTTGGCAAATGCATCATTAGTGGCCACATCAATAACCCTCCGTCTTTAATCATATACACAGTTTTTTACATCACTAAATTAAAATGATATAAAACTAACTATCTATATAATGAACTTAATTTGATGATATATAAATGAAATAAAACCTACTCCAACAAGCTAGATTAAAAAGAGATGGATGTGTCAAATCAAATAAAAGAGAATGGTTGGTGATTAGGAAGCAAGATCAACGACCTTTTAAAATTTCAAAGACTCTAGAAGATTATTAAAAGTAGGATTTAAATTATATACATTAATCATATAAAAAGTTTTTATATTGTTAGTATAAACTAATAATATAATAGGTCAGTTGTTATTTTCATTAAATTATCAATTAATACTTATTAAAAAGTTTGCATGTAATTATCTTATATTTAGTAACCTGATTGTTTAAATATTTTTTAAATTATCACTTCTTAAAACATAAACTCTTAAAAGCATAGCAAACAACTCCCATGCAAATGACCTTTGTTACAAGAAAAAGCTTTTTGTAAAACCGTATTTGGTAACTTAGCTAGGATACCTTTTTTGGTAAATACTCATTGGATACATGTGAAAAAAGATTATGTATATGATTACAATCTCACGTGTCGGTATACGTGTTACTCCTAATTATTGAAAAGAGTTTCAAGGTTTGGTACTAGCATGTAAGTCATTCCCAATTTTTTGACAACATGTTCTCCAAACCTAGAACTGGAAAGAAACACAAAAAAAAAAGTACTCGCACTCAATATTTATAAGTACATCTTGCATATAATTTTGTCTATTAGCTATACTTAAATGGTTTATGTTATAACTCTTAAGGTTAAATTATCAGATTTAATATATATATATATATATATATATATATATATATATATATATTGTACGAATAAGTATTTTTCTCAGCAATTTCCTACTTTCTTGATAATTTTGGGAAAAAAAAATTAGTTATAGAGGACACTTCTAGATGCATTTTGGTGGATGATATGTTACAAGTGTTCATTCTTGAAGATTTGTTGGAAGCAATTATAAGAAAAGTGCCACATAAAAAAGTTGTACATATATGTATGATTATCTTTGCTGCTAGATTTGTTGCAATCTGCATAAGATTTAGCTTTTTCACTAAATTAAAGCATAGCAGCTAGAGAGCACCTACCATTGGACTTGTCTGGATATATGATAAAACTTTTAAACCACTATGAAAAGGGTCAAGCCAACTTTGGACTTATCTGCATTTTATGTTGAAGACTTTGAAACTTCTTTGAATGGGAAAAGGGAGCAAAATATAAAGACATGGGAAAAGTTGCAACCTTTGAAGTTTGCTTATGGAAAGGGGAAAAGGCTCGAAAACACCTCTCTACTATTTGATGAATGTTAATTTTATTTTTCCTTATACTTTCAATGCATTCATAATCCTATTGTTAACAAATCATTTTGCCCATTACTTAAAAATGTGATTTTTATATTGAATGTTCCTGTCGAAATTGTATCAGACATATGAGATTTTCCATGAAAAGTTCATTAGAAACATTTTTCACAAGCCAAATTTCGATAGATTCAATCGAATTCACATTTTTTAGTAACGGTATTACTTTTAAGTCTTATGAAACTCTAGCATTAAGCATAACACATACTAATAACTTTGAAACCATAATCGATAGTAGCCATTAGACTGAATGAATTCTACGAGTCATTAACTAGAAATTGTTTGTCAATTATCCGAATGTAACTAATAGTTAAAGATCCTTTGGTATGTAATGTTACAACAATAACATTACGCCCCAAATTCTTGGTATGTAATAAGTGCTTTAATTATATTAGTAACAATTTCTTGATTGCGATGGTGATGGGACAAGCAAGAATAGTGGAGGTAAGATTTCCTTTCATCTTTATGTTAATAAATAAATAATCTGAGACTACTATTTGACAGGTTAACAGACAGCAATTCAGATAATATATAATAGTATTAACTATTAAGTACTGACTTAACAAATCAATTAACGCAAGCTGATAACAGTGGATTAAGATCCATAAAGTAGTTAAGAAATTTTTTAGTATTAATTAAGAGTTACCTCAGCATGCATAATCATTTGGGAACTACATGTCCTTGATGTTAATTTTGGGATCAGAAAATCAAGATTGGCACCGATAAACTCTAGGATTTAATTCCACTAGACTCTATATATTTTTTCAATGGATAGTGTTAACTTGTATTATGCTCTTAACTAAGTGATCTTTGTTTAAATAATGATAAACGTACAATTAAGCATCTTCCCCACCCAAATGAATCAATACAGAATCTTTCAGTGGGGGAGGGACCAACTTGCAAGTGGAGGTTAGTCCCTTATTATATTCCAGATCACAGTACAACCAAGATTTTAATTAATTTACTATCACATTAGGTAGGCCAGTGTTTAACAGCAAGGTATTGGTATGTTAGTAAACCTAATAGTGAATCTTTATAATTCATGAATAAACAAATTGAAAATGCTCCAGACTGAATATTTTGGTGCTACAAGAAATTCATAATAAATTGGGCTTACCCTTATCAACATCATTTGAAATTCAAGTGAAATTGATGTTGTGAGTTGTGTGCAATATCTGGACCAAATCCAGGAAAACCCCAACACAAAGCCATACTGTTCCATAGTTCACAGGCTAAAATTCTAATTTATCCTTTAAGGCCAATAGATGAGATAAAAGTTGAACTGTCAAAAGCTACCAAACTTAGTGCACAATAATCTTCTTTGAGGGAAGAAACAGCAATATATCCTACAAAAACAGCATATATACATGGAAAAGGACACATCTTATAAAGTTGCTTATCAGTTTCATCTCACATCGAACATCAACCATTTGCAGTAGACTTGTAGTGAAACTCATCTATTGTGGAATAAACTAGACCTTCCAACTCGAGAGATTCAATAGCTTCTCTGCCATACAGAAACCATACGGAAAATTAGCAAGAGAAAGAACAATAACAATGCTATCTACCCATAAAAGAGATGCGGGGAGAGAGTTACAAGATCTTCTCTGAAGGGACTTTTAGCTGTTGAGCAAGCTCATTGCGATGAACCCCTTTTTCACGTGCACTGCATTAGAAATGACAGAGAGATTACTAGCACAGCAAAATCATTCAAGGAGCTCGGTAGTTATATTTTCAATCAATTACAAACAAATACAAATAACCACTATCAAAAGTAATTAAGGAAAGCAAAAAATGTATGCCGGGGGGAACTTTTATGTTTGGTTTGCAGAAGTTTTCAACACTTTTTTTTACGACACTAAATTTGTTTTCAACACTTGAAAATGAATTTGTTTGGTTTTGGAAAAATTATTTTGATTTTTGAAAATTAATCGTAAAAGAATAAAAGCTTTTTGAAAACAAGTGGATTTGTCCTTGATCCTAGTGGAAGATCTTTCCACCATTCTCATTCCAGGATCAAAAACCAACGTGAAAAGACCATAAAAAGGAAACCAACTTTTCAGAACCAATAACTGCTTCCCAAAACTCAAATCCAATCAACGTGTTAGATACAATGTAAGAACCATGTTGCACTACTTTGCATATCAGTTACATCTAAAGCAAAAGAAGTATAAAGCGGATCACGCAGACTGCAGATTATATCCACTTGTTAATGCCACAATTGAGAAAGGAATAACTATAGACTACCAGAACAGCCAGCATCTCTACTAATCTCCTACACAAAGGCAGGAGGAAATGTTCCTCAAGCAATCCAAATTTAGCCTCTTGATGAAAGTTACCACTTCTACTACAATGAAATACCTAAAGTCATGCTCGTGCCTGAGTTTAGCTAAATAAAATGTGAGTATATTTAGATCTTTTAAAAGACTTAATAATGGAGATCATCATCGTATTGCTAAAAGATTCCCTAAGTTATCCCGCCTACAAAGTTCCTATGTGGTGCTAGCAGTAACAAAGCCATTCTCTAGTTTTCATTTGATAGAAAGAAGCCATTACAAATTTGACTAAAAATTCTCATGACATCCCGAAGTCAAAAACTCAATTATATTCCTTTCCCCTCTTCCTCTATTCTAGAACAACAGCCCAAAACCTCTTGTTTTACCTCTTTTCTTATAGCCGAGAAACCCTTGAGGGAGTGGCAAATGATTTGAAACTTGGTGGAAAATGGGCTCGCTCCTCTACCCTTCTCCATGTAATACCATGCTTTGTCTATGCAGGTTCAGACCGCGATGTAATTTACACATTACGCATTGCACTGTTACCATTAAGTTGATATGATTTCTTTCAGGCATTGGTAGCATGGGTTTCATAGTTTCTACTGGAATACATCTAGTTCTATGGAGCACAACATTGAATAAGGTCCTAAAAACTGGAATCAACCTGTGAGGAAAGAACCCATATAAACCATCCACTTGTCCTGCCTGGATATACTTAAAGGTACATATGGTTTTGTTGTATCCGGAAAACCATCTATCTAACATTTATTAACCAAAAAACAGCAATAGTAATTGAAAGTAGAAAGTTCACAAGGTGTTCCTTTCTTTTTCGCTTTTTGAAAAGTTAGTCCACTGGATGGTTACAACTGGCTTACGCCCTTTCTGGCTTGCATTAGATCTAACAAAGTTATGACATCGTTTGCCCCAATGATGGGAGAGATGTTCGCAATATCTACCACAAGAAATCCGCTCCCTTCTCCAAGGGCAACCCTCTCGAAGTTCCGGTTGTTTCATAGATTGAAGAAGCTCTGGTTTGTAAACAGGAAGTTGAGGAGATAAGGGGCGAAGGATATTCAAATTCAAAGTGGATTTGACGTGTGAAGAGTGTGTCATGACCCGCTACCTATGGATAGGCTAGAACAGACTGTATCAACTATCCATTCTATTACCCATACGTCCCTTTCTTTTCTTTTGGACATTTTTGTTAGGCATTGAACTCCACCTTAGGTGCTGACCGACACAAAAGCAATTCAAGGATACAGGAGAGTACCCGAACCAGCAAAGACTTGTTCGCCATTTCCTTCTCAACTCTTCTCTAAAGCAAGTGAATGATTTAAATTCGAGTTATACCAAGGAATAACACTCTTATGGTTTTCTTCCTATGGCATCTGACATAACAGGATTATCTGACCATATTAGCCGCCATAAAAAAAGCACTTCGACATGTAGTACTCAGCCTTCATTTATACTGATGTGATTATTATGGTATTTGCACTAGACAGTGCAAGCACTGAAAAATGCACTCCCAGTGAGCAAAAATGTTAGAGATTCAAATGACTTACAGGCACGATGGTTGTTGCAAGTAGTCCAACACCATTTTATCTACACCCCTGATCCCATCCATGTTGTATCCAGGAAACTGAAACTTAAAAGATAATTACTAAATCACTGGCTACAAAGGAAATGTGAAAAATCTGAAAATGCACATCTAAATTAACTACACAAACTAGAAGGAAGAGAAAATGTATTTTGAGATATACTTGATTTGACGCTGAAGCTTGGTATCCCTTTAAAGGAGTGTTGACAGCTGAGCTAGGCACTTGAGCTGACATAGAGGAACTATCCTGTTGCTTCTGGAGTGACAAAGGAAATACAACTTCAATCAGAATCTTATATACAGGATATTGTTTAGCTTAACATATGCGAGGCAGTTTGCTAAATACCCGTAGCCTACTGTTGTAGCTATGAACATAAATGACTTCTGCAAAGTGGCTTGCAATCTCATTGTAGTCATCCACAGGCCTGAAAAAACAGCAATAAGAAATTAGGATCTTTACCACCAACTCGTTAAAGCCGACACAAAGGGAACAGGGCAGGGGGCCATCCTCCTCTAACCTCCCCAGAGACACAGTATGAGTAGAAATACCAACTGTCATGAAATATTTGCGTGCTCATGCCCTTGTCATTCATACACCAATATAAAAGGATAGATGCGTGGTTCAATCCATAAAGATGCTTTTTTCGTTTTATTTCCACCAGAAATGTTTTTCTTGCAAACTATCCATCCGTGTCAGTTGGATACACAAAGTTCATTGGTTTAAGAAGAAATATCAAAAAACTCTATCACGGGTTTTTGCATTGTCTCAAGTAAAGATAATTTAGGAATTTTGTGCTGAAACAATGCTGTGCAATGCATTGATTACATGAAAGCTGGATAGATTACAAACTATGTACTAAAAACCTAAAAACCCACGGAAATAGCTTTTTCCAAGCCAGAGGCAACCACCTAACTAGCAGAAAAGCTTTATAACTTGTGCATATAATCACCAACATTAATATACTGAAAGAAACAGAAATGAGCAATTCAGAAACCCATTTACCTGACTGAGTAAGCCATCAACTGCTTTTTACCCTGAAAGCCTTTCAAGTGTCCATGGACTCGAACGTACATGCCATTTCTATTTAAAAAAGAACCCAAAAGTACGATAAAACATGATATTAAAATATAGTACTTGGTGAAAAACTAATACACTATCAAGAAGAAGAATTACGTGACTGCTTCCATTTCCTTAGTATCAACAGCTTCATTTACCCTGCATAGTATGCATCAACCAAAGTTACAATTAGATTTTAAGAACACAAAGTCAATTGTGTCAAACATAGTAGCAACTAACTAGATTATGGTTTTACATAAGTACAGTAATTCTAAATCCTTTACCAATAAACGATGCACTACAATGTACCTCTGGTCTATGACGACAAAAATGAGATTGACACCATACCCATCAAACAAGTAGAATCTTACCGAAATAAGAGATCGAAAAGAAAAGCGAAAAAGGAAACTGACTATTACCATCGAAAACAGTCAACACGCCCTGTTCCATCATCCACCACAAATGAAACATCTGTAATCCTTTCCGCTTTGTTGAATAAAAGACCCACCAGTTTTACCTAAGAGCATGTCAGATTCTAAATCATACATCTTGTATAAACTTTCAACAAAATAGCAAAAGCCACGAGTACAAAAGACTTACATTATTCACGTCAACCCCGTCAATGAGAAAATTTGTCTTATCATCACTTGATTGAAAGGCTTCACTAATTTGCTTGACGGTTAATGGAATCAAAGTCTGTGAATCACGATTCTGGGAATAGAAAAATGAAAAGAAATGCAAGAAAGATGTTATCACCCTGCATTTCATTTTTCACCATATTAAGATGCTATATTAAACAAGCAAATATAATATGCTTTAAAAATTCTTTTATTTCCTCCGCGCTAAGCCAAAATCATTTACACACTACATGACAACACTGACAAGTTTCTAAAGACCTAGAGATGCATGAGTAGGAAATACTCTTTGTTTTGTAATCGACTCGATCAGCTCTTCTTAGTCGATACTTACTAACCAAAGCTAGAAACATATTCCAAAGTTCTCTACAAAATCTACTACTTATCTAATATTAGATGTTCCACTTATTCTTCTTCTGTGTGATGGAAAATAGCTAACAAAGTTTGTTAATGAAATGGTAGTGGAGGTATGGTCAACCGGAAGCAGGTTACTGGAAAAAGATAATTATTGCCAAATATGGAGCTCAGAATCATTGGAGTCCTAAGGATAGCACATTTCCACATGGGGGGAAAGATAGGTGGATTGGAAATGAATTACTGAAGGACTCTTACCCTAGCATATTCCTTATTGCCAGCGACAAGGACTCCTCTATTGCTCAAAATAGAGAGGACAACACTTGGAGGCCCTTAGTAAGAAGGAACCTAAATGACTGGGAGATCAATGATTTGCTTGCTCTCCTAGCCACACTGGAGATTTTCATCTTTACTGATCAGGAGCCAGACAGAATCTTATGGGGAAGTTCTAAGGAAAAGAATTTCACAGTCAAGGAAGGATACAATGTTTTGTGCTCTCATAATGGTGTGCTTGAGGATTGGCCCAGGAAGCATGTTTGGAGAACAAAAATGCCACTCAAAGTCTCCTGCTTCACCTGGACAGCTCTTAAGGAAGCAGCCTTAATTCAGGACAACCTCTGCAAAAGGAAAATCTCACTAGTTAACCGATGCTATCTATGCCACCAAAGCTTAGAAAGTGTCAATCACCTACTTCTTCACTGCCCTGTCACCTCTGATATCTGGAATTTCTTCTTATCAATTTTTGGATTATCTTGGAACCTTCCTCGGACCATTAAGGAGGCTTACACTAGCTGGATTTTTTGGAGAGTTGACAAAACCATCAAGAAGGTCTGGGAAATGATCCCAGACCTTATCTTCTTGGGTAGTGTGGAATGAAAGAAACCGCAGGTGTTTTGATGGGTTATCAACTCCAACACATTCACTGAAGGCTAAATGCTTAGTTTTTTTGTTTAGCTGGAATTTTCTTACTCCTGTTAATAGCATTGATAGTTTTTTGGACTTTGTTAGCTCCATGGTACTAGTATAGTTTTAATGTAATGGAGACTAACATGTTTTTTGCTTCAAAAGCCCTCTGGCTTTTGCTTCTGTATTATGGCACCTTCCAGTTGCCCTATATCAATGACATCGTCTTACTTCATCAAAAAAAAAAAAAAAAAAAAATAGCATCTTAGCACACAGTTTCAGTTTCCTTGTATAACGAAATCCAGATTTGATGTAGTTTCATGGACCAGTGTAATTGGGGCTCTTATCCTCCACACAGCGTTTCATGGAAATCTTTCCTCCTAATCACTGTTTCTGGCACTTCTTCTTATTTCTCTTCTTCTTCCGCTTATTGCAATCGGCTCACTAATTGCAATAATTCGTCTTAGATATTCAATCTACTATTTTTTTTTTCATAACCGTGGTGTCCGGGCCAGCTTGGGCGCACCTCGACTAATTCCAGGGGATACCTGTCACCTCCCTTCAATTTAGTATTTTAAGCATTGCTATCTTATGCTCCCTCCTATCTAAAAAAGAATGGGACTGCTGCTATTTGGGAAATTAAAAAGTTTCTTCATCATTACAATGGTTTAAACACCTCTAATATATTCTTAACTATAATGACTTATACGTAATTTCTAAGAATACAACTTTTTAAAAGAAATTAAAAAATGGATGCCCAAATCATACCAAACTTAGATGCACTGACTCTTTTACTCTGTAACTCAACAAAATTTCTGGGATACACGGAGTCATACAATTGCTTTCATATGACATTCTAAAAGATTCAAGCATTTTAACTTCTAGTTTAAACATATCTCAACCTACTTAGAAACATAAGCCATTACAACTATTCTTTGTTGGTCAAAACAGGTTATCTAATTCAGGGTGTCGAGAGGACCCAAGTTACACTCAATTTTTTGTTCCTTGCAGTTTCCTGTATAGCCGCAAAATTATCAACAAAAAATAAAAAAATAAAAAATAAACACACGCCAATAGAACTACCACTCTCCTCAATTTTCCCTTTTTTGGAAAATTTTCAAAAAATATACAGCCCAACGTAAAATATTACGCGACGTAGACCAATATACAATATTATACAACAATATACCTGGGGAAAGCATTATACATATTGCATCTAACCTTTTATAAAAGTATATAATAGTGTATAACATGGGTTTATACACAAAATATAGGCTAAACCGGGTAACAAACTCAAAATATACACTAAGTGGCGTAAATATTTTCTCCCAGTAGACATAGAGCGTCATTTTCCCTGTTTTTAATTAATTTGTAGAGGAAAAGGGCTAAAAACCTAAAATCCAAAAGCATAAACTTCGCTTAAGAAACCTATCAAACTAGTTTTACGTCCAGAGTGTTTCTATCAGTTCCAAGAGGAATCCAGGGAGGTATAATATATTTCTGAAGAATAGCATAAGTAAAAGGCAAAGCTTTCACATCTTATATGCTAAGAAAATAGAATGCAGTTTTTGCTTAATTTGTAGAGGAAAAAGGGCTGAAAACCTAAAATCCAAAAGCAAAAACTTAGCGTAACAAAACCTACTACAATAGCTTTAATTCCAGAGTGTTTCTATCAGTTCCAGTGAGGAATATATGTTTCTGAAGAATAGCATAAGCAAAAGCTTTATATGCTAAGAAAATAAGTAGAAATATACCTTGGCGGGAGAGAAAGAATGATCGGCGGCGGTTTGAGTGGCTTGTGACGGCATGAAACCGCCGCCTGCAAACGCCGCGTTGCCGTCGAATTGGCTGGTCGCACCACCATACATCCCCAACTGGCTCTGTGTGTGTGTGTGTGTGTGTGTGTGTGTGTGTGTGTTGGGTTCCCGCCTTTTTAACTTTCCTTCTCTAGGAAGCTTTATCTGGCCCTTAAGTACCAATGAATAAATATGTACTTTTTTTGACCGGTAGTCTAAATTAAATGGAGTATCTTTAATATCTTATTATATGTAGGCTATTGTTCATCTATAATATTTATCACAAATAACTTACTCTTATCACATTTATATATTTGAAAACTAGACAAGTCGGGAGAGGATGTAGTCTTTCGTAACTGTGGAGCGTAAATTCATGATTAAAAACTCACTAAATTGCAATTAATAATAGATATGAATTTATAATTTTTAAATATAATAGATTCAATGCAAAAAAAAAAAAAAAAAAAAAACGCTTAAATTTTAAATTGATAAAACTTATGTCCGGAACTTGTCTCTTGTTGGAACCCACTTCACCTAAGAATTCATTTTTTTATGAGAGGGGAAAAATTCGAAAGAATAAGTGAAAATCTTACCACCGTTCATTTAATTGTTAGGTTGTAAGAAGTAAGAACAATTCTGATACGAACAATTCTGATACTTCACATATATTCTGAAATTTCGAGTGCATTCAAATATTATCACAATATTAAAGCCACCTTGGCATGATGTCTTTTCCTTAGCAAAGTCATTTCCTACACTTAGCTTAGGTGCCAGCCCGCTCACCTAAACCAAGACAACATCAAAATGCCCTTGTCCTTGTCTTGGCACTACTTGGGCACGGGCAAGGTAGAATTAGCATGGGCATGTGCATTGTGCGAGTAGCATGGGCATGTGTGTGGGACTTGGGAGTGGCAATGGTACGATGGCAAAGCTGGCAGGACTCAGCGCCAACAGTACCTCAGGGCTGGCAGCTGGGGCGCAAGGAACAAGCACGCAGTGCACATGAGCGGTTGACAAGCATATCAGTCACATGGTAAAGCAGTTTGGCAGTTACTTCTGCCCCTTTCAAGGCGTGGCAGTTTTGTAGGTTAAGTATTTGAATGGCCTATCAGTTCGGGATGTCAACTGAAAATGTGGGCAAGGTTTAAGCTTAGGAGTAGAGAGGACAATTTGCACATTATATAAGCGTTGAAAACGCCCTAAGTCAGGCAGGTTGAAATCTAAGTATGTTCCTAAGGTAGGAAGGTACGAAATATTCATTGATCAAGGTGATTTTAGTGTTGTAATTCGAGTCTAAAGGTTAGGCTTGTCTGTGTTCTTGTACTCACTTTAATTAATACAAGTTGGGAAGAAATTTCTATAAATACGTGCGTTTATTTACTCTCTGTCTTAAATTTGAAAACAGTTCAAAGAACCTCCAAAATATTTGTAGTGTTTGAGGCTGAAGTCAGGTTGTGGATCTCGACTGCCGCACAGGTGGGCGAATCTCGAGCGTAGAAAACTTGCCCTGACAACAACTGGCATAAGATAGGATGGAGTTATTGGAAAGGTCTATTGCCAAAATGTTATGATAAAATACACAAATTGATGCTTAAAGTGTCACCAAAAAGTCACTTTCACATTTAAACTTTACTAGTGACCTATTACACACCTAAACATTTAAAAAGTAAATTATTTACACCTGAGAGCTGATATGACATAAAAATATTATATTTAAATAATAGAAGGGTGAGGTCAAAATTAAAGTAAATTTTTTAAAAATTTTAATAAAAAAATAATTTCAACCCCTGCCCCTTCTTTTTCTTTATTCAACCACCACCCCCAACCCCTCCCCCTTCTCCTCCACCTTCTCGCCACCCCTCCGCCGGAGCTCATCTCTATGTCCGCCTTCTTCCTACGCCACCACAACATGGCTATGTCGCCCAAATACATGGTCGCCGTCCGAATCCGGGCAGATTCGTCAACAATGTTGACATGCTCGAAGTATGCCTCCATTTGCCAAATGAAGTTTTCCACATCTTGAGCGTTCCTCTCACCCTTGAACTCCTTAGGGTTAGGAACCTCTATGCGGGTTTCTCAAACATTGATAGGACCAGCACCACCAGTAAGCTTGGCCGCTTCCACTTGCGTTTTCAAGGACTCAACCTCCTCTTGCAAGCTGGACAACGCCTCCATGAGCTTGAGCTCAAGGCTGGTCAGCGCCTCCTTGTGCTCATTGCTCGCAACTGTGAGGTCTTCTTGAACCTCATCCAACCCATCAAGGGCTACAGTTCAAGAGTACCAAAATTACCTTGCTTAATGATGGTGGTGGCGGATTGGTGGTTCCGGTGAGATGGGGTGGTGGTGATGAAGAAGATATAATTATTGGAGGATTTTAATGGTTAATTAGGGACTAATTAGTGTATATATAATCAATAAAAAGAAAATCAAATGAATAAAGAAAAGGAAATGAATATAAAATTAAAATTTAGGAAATTTTCGAGGTGGCGTTGATGTGGAGCTGGCGTGGCGTGCGATGTGGTGAGAGAGTGTGTTACACTTCCCATTGTGCAACTGGTCATCATCAGTTTGGAAGGGATAAATAATATCACTTTTTCATATATTAAGTATATAATAAGTCACTAGTAAAGTTTAAGTGTTAAAAGTAACTTTTTGGTGATACTTTAGGTGCCAATTTATGTATTTTGCCAAAATTTATTGATGACATACTACAGTATTGATCATCCATATCACACCAAATAAAATCATAATCATGTCAAATTTTCATTTTTTGCTGACTTGGAAAGTGTGGTCTCGCTTTCTCCATTTTGAGTTTTAACAGTTTGATTCATGCTCTTGAACTAAATAAAAAAAAACTATCGATAGAATATGGCATGCTACTCAAGATTAGTCAAAATGATAAGTCCACTTAGAGCCTGTTTGGATGAGCTTAAAAAAAGCAGCTTATAAGCTGGAAATAGCTTATAAGCCAAAAAAAAAAAAAGTTGGAATAGCCTAACTTATTTTTTTGGCTTATAAGCTGCTTTAGATAAACTAAGCCAAATATGCCCAATTAATTTTTGAGACATTTTAGCGCAAAATGACTTTAAAGGTTCCAAGCCAAACAAAAAAGTAAAACAACTTATAAGCAACTTATAAGCCAATCCAAACGGGCTCTTAGAGTAATTGTTATGAAATTAACCAGGACAAATCAAAGTTCAATATATATTGTGGGCAACAGCCAACAAGAAAATATAATCAACCAAACAATAAAAACCGAACTACAAGCATACAAGTACAAAAACAGATTACAAAGCCATCAAGATATTCAAAGAACACTCATAAATAGAGTAAGAGAAACCACTATAAGACAAGTAAATTACAAAATACAACTCTACATACAAACATACAGAAACAATCAGAAGAATTTGCTGTATTGATCGGTGAGAGAACCCCTGAGATTGGAATATAGGCCATATAGAGAATACTGGCGAAGATTCTTCACTTCAAACCATGAATTGAAAACGGATTCATGCTTATCAGTTCCAGAAAACGTAAGTTGTATCCCGAGGCTACAATCAACATTGCCACCTCGATTCTTGCAGTTATTAGTCCTGATAGCACAGTCCTGACCGTTAAGGCACACAAAGTTAGAGTTGCCTGAGCAAGACGAGCATCCATCTCTCTTCCAATACAAGTTTTCCAGCCTACCCTTTTTGAATTCATGTACCTATAGATCAACAAGAACACCATATTCTTGTTAGATACCAAATCAATCGTTGTGACACCAAGATCTTGTTGACAAGCAATTTCACTTACCAGAGTAAAACTTGTTACAGTGAATGTACTATTAGCAACGAAAGCAGGCAAAGACCTAGCAGCATATTTCCGACCAGCAAATGCAACCATGTAGCCTCCATAAGAATCCTGTTGTACAGTAGAAGAAACATCGGAGGTCAGTAGATACATATGAATATAGGAAAATAGCAGCTTTGGTCCTAGAGCTATTGCTTAGTTCCTTGTGAAATTGGACTTAGCACATTCATCCTTCAATAAAGTGGAATGTGTGATTGTGCTCCTACCACGATATGTTAATTTCAAGAAGGGCTAGTTAGGTATCTCACATACTAATTCAGAACCAAAATACTACAAAAGAAACCTGTTTCTCTATTTTATATAGAGGATTTTTCATAGCACGGTCTTTCCAGTTACCTCTTTAATTTTTCCCTCTTCCATGACTTTGTAGTGACAATGATGAAAATGAGCTTAATGCCTAAACCTCTTTAATTCTTGAAAATGTTCTTTCAAGAACAACTTGAAAAAGAAGTTTGTTTTGATCTACCAAATGCTTTTTGGGAAAGAAAGCGACACATTATAGAACTCCCATATATTGATGGTTTTAATGATCAGGCTATTCCTACAAAAGCAAGGCCTATTCAAATGAACCATGAGTTAATGGAAGTTTGTAAAATAGAAATTAATGATCTTCTACAAAAGAAGATAATTAAACCATCTAAATCTCTTTGGAGTTGTTCAGCGTTTTATGTAAATAAAAATGCTGAAAAAGAAAGAGGATCTCCAAGATTGGTTATTAATTATAAACCATTAAATAAGGTTTTACAATGGATTAGGTACCCGATACCTAATAAAAGAGATTTATTAAAAAGAACTTACAAAGCAAATGTTTATAGTAAGTTTGATATGAAATCAGGATTTTGGCAAATTCAAATTGCTGAAAAGGATAAATATAAAACAGCATTCAATGTCCCTTTTAGACAATATGAATGGAATGTAATGCCTTTTGGGTTAGAAAATGCCCCATCAGAATTTCAGAATATAATGAATAATATATTCAATCCTTACAGCCATATGTCTATAGTCTATATAGATGATGTTTTAATATTCTCTGAGGACATTGATTCTCATTTTAAACATTTTCTTTAAAATTATTAAACACAATGCTTTAGTGGTGAGTGCTAAGAAGATTAAGTTGTTCCAAACAACAATTAGGTTCTTAGGGCATGACCTCTACCAAGGTACTTACAAACCCATTTGTAGAGCCATTGAGTTCTCATCTAAATTTCCAGATGAAATTCCTGATAAAACCCAATTGCAAAGGTTTTTAGGAAGTCTTAATTATGTTGCAGATTTTATTCCAAATGTCAGAAAAATCTGTGAACCTCTTTACAAGCGTCTCACGAAAAACCCGGTTCCATGGAGTCAAGATCGAACAGAAACGGTCAGAAAAATTAAGACCATTGTCAAAAAGCTTCCGTGTCTAGGTATTCCAAACCCAGATGCTTTTATGATTGTCGAAACCGATGCTTCTAATGAAGAATACGGTGGAATTCTTAAACAAAGAGTCTTGTTGAAGTCTCCAGAACAATTTGTCCGTTATACCTCGGAAATCTGGAATTCCGCACAGAAAAATTATAGTACTGTTAAAAAAGAAATTTTATCTATAGTACTATGTATTACAAAGTTTCAAGATGACTTGATAAATAAAAGTTTTTTATTAAGAGTTGATTGTAAATCAGCTAAAGAGATTTTACAAAAAGATGTTAAAATTCTTGTTTCAAAACAGATTTTTGCCAGATGGCAAGCACTATTATCCAGCTTTGATTTTGAAATCGAATTTATTAAAGGTGATTTAAACTCTTTACCAGATTTTCTTACAAGGGAATTTCTACAGGGAAATCATGAGGCCAGGAGCCCCCACATCCCCTTTCCAGAAAAAGCCCAATCAACCAAGGCCCAACCAGCCAAATAGATATTCAGCCTTGGCTGAATTTCCAAACCTACCACTAAGGCCCATGAGGCCTACATTACCAGCTACCAGACCAAACTTAACCATACTCGGTTCTATCCCCAAAACAGAACCTTCATCACCTTTCCAAAAGGACAAACCTTCTACCAGTTCCTCAAAAGGGAAAATCCAAACCAGTGATTGTTACAAGATGAAGACCCCAGAGTCTTTCGCACAAGCAGTTAACCCCAACATCCCTATAGCAAAGGAAGAAAAACAGCAGGCATCTCAAGAAGAATTTGCCGTCATCAGCAAGACCGAGATACCGGTCTTGGCACTTGATAAACAATATGAAAAATAAAAAGATGGATTCCTAAAGATAAGAAGCAAAAAATGAAACAACCATCAACCAGCAGCAGAACAGGATCAACAGAATCCAAGGCAGATTTAAAGAAAAAGCTACTACAGGCTTTGAACAAATTAGAAGAAGCAGATCCATTAGAAATTCAAGAATTATTGGATACAGCTTCATCATCAACAAGCGACAACGGTGATATGTTGGACCCACAAGGAATGGCCCAAGCATATCTTGATTATGATCTCAGCTAAGGTTGCCTCTTCAAAAAAGTAGAAGGCAAAAAGCAAGAAAAGTGGCGGACAAACTTTTTAAAAGCAGCCGTCCAACTTTTCAAAAAGAAGACAGACAGGTGGCAGACAACTTTACAAAAGTAGCCGCCCCAACTTTTCAAAAGAAGAATGGCATCTTTAAAGATAGCCGTCCACATGTAAACATCCTTTTATTTTTCATATTGTTTATCAAGTGCCAAGACCGGTATCTCGGTCTTGCTGATGACAACAAATTCTTCTTGAGATACTGCTTGTTTTTCTTCCTTTGCTATAGGGATGTTGGGGTTAAGCGTTGCGTGCGAAAGACTGCGGGGTCTTCATCTTGTAACAATCAACCGGTTTGGATTTTCCCTTTTTGAGGAATCTCCGTAGAAGGTTTGTCCTTTTGGAAAGGTGATGAAGGTTCTGTTTGGGGATAGAACCGAGTATGGTTAAGTTTAGGTCCGGTAGGCGGGTAATGTAGGCCTCGTGGCCTTAGTGGTAGGTTTGGAAATTCAGCCAAGGCCGAATATCTATTTAATCGGTTGGGCCTTGGTTGATTGGGCTTTTTCTCGGAAAGGGGATGTGGGGCTCCTAGCCTCGTGATTACCACTCAGAAATTCCCTTGTAAGAAAATCTAGTAAAGAGTTTAAATCACCTTTAATAAATTCGATTTCAAAATCAAAATGGATAATAGTCTTGCCATCTCGGCAAAAATCATTTTGAAACAAGAATTTTAACATCTTTTTGTAAAATCTCTTTAGCCGATTTACAATCAACTCTTAATAAAAACTTTTATTTATCAAGTCATCTTGAAACTTTGTAATACATAGTACTATAGATAAAATTTCTTTTTTAACAGTACTATAATTTTTCTGTGCGGAATTCCAGATTCCCGAGGTATAACGGACAAATTGTTCTGGAGACTTCAACAAGACTCTTTGTTTAAGAATTCCACCGTATTCTTCATTAGAAGCATCGGTTTCGACAATCATAAAAGCATCTGGGTTTGGAATACCTAGACACGGAAGCTTTTTGACAATGGTCTTAATTTTTCTGACCGTTTCTGTTTGATCTTGACTCCATGGAACCGGGTTTTTCGTGAGACGCTTGTAAAGAGGTTCACAGATTTTTCTGACATTTGAAATAAAATCTGCAACATAATTAAGACTTCCTAAAAACCTTTGCAATTGGGTTTTATCAGGAATTTCATCTGGAAATTTAGATGAGAACTCAATGGCTCTACAAATGGGTTTGTAAGTACCTTGGTAGAGGTCATGCCCTAAGAACCTAATTGTTGTTTGGAACAACTTAATCTTCTTAGCACTCACCACTAAACCATTGTGTTTAATAATTTTAAAGAAAATGTTTAAAATGAGAATCAATGTCCTCAGAGAATATTAAAACATCATCTATATAGACTATAGACATATGGCTGTAAGGATTGAATATATTATTCATTATATTCTGAAATTCTGATGGGGCATTTTTTAACCCAAAAGGCATTACATTCCATTCATATTGTCCAAAAGGGACATTGAATGCTATTTTATATTTATCCTTTTCAGCAATTTGAATTTGCCAAAATCCTGATTTCATATCAAACTTACTATAAACATTTGCTTTGTAAGTTCTTTTTAATAAATCTCTTTTATTAGGTATTGGGTACCTAATCCATTGTAAAACCTTATTTAATGGTTTATAATTAATAACCAATCTTGGAGATCCTCTTTCTTTTTCGGCATTTTTATTTACATAAAACGCTGAACAGCTCCAAGGAGATTTAGATGGTCTAATTATCTTCTTTTGTAGAAGATCATTAATTTCTGTTTTACAAACTTCCATTAACTCATGGTTCATTTGAATAGGCCTTGCTTTTGTAGGAATAGCCTGATCATTAAAACCATCAATATATGGGAGTTCTACAATGTGTCGCTTTCTTTCCCAAAAAGCATTTGGTAGATCAGAACAAACTTCTTTTTCAAGTTGTTTGAGTCCCTTCCATGGTGAGTGGAAAGAAAAAAATATGGTTCTTGATGAAAATGGAGAGTGGATTCTAACACCACCTTTAGATGTCAGGACTTTCCATTCCTTGATTTCACCAGAAATGGGTTGCATACTCAACTTCTATTTATTTTACTTGATAGTTACTTGTTTTCAACAGTAAAAAAAAAAATGATTTGCAGGATCAAAATGAGACGATAAAGCACAACCCATCAGTAAATAAACAAACCCCCTTTTTCCACTATTCCCACCCCCTCTCCCATAAAATAAACACAGAAGAAAAAAGGGGAAACAGAAGAGGCTTCTCAAGGATGCAGGCATGCAGCAAAAGGAAGAGAGGCTAGAGGGTTGAGATGAACAATTGAGCATAAACACTTAATGACATTATTAAAAGAGCATGATCTGCAGATCGTGAGCTATTAAGTGTAATAGATTCCATATTTGAAGAAGACAACTTCTCTGGTATAAGAAGGCAGCAATAATAGATAAAATAAAAGGCTTCGGCATGTTTCCTAGGATGATAGTCAAATAATAGTGCGGTGATATTGCAAGTATGTAAAGCTTTGGAAACGTATTCTAAAGTATTGACAACATTGGCAGACCCTTCAGTTTCTACAAGTTACAGTTTTGGAAGCCTAAAGAGGGAACCTATTTTATGATACATACTTAATTCACCCCAAAGCTTAAAGTTAGTTCTCTATGTACATGGAGAATCCAATTTCTGAAATGCCCATAATATCCTCGCATGATGGGCAAATGGGTCCCTGCAGTTCCAGATTTGGTCATGTAGGATAAAAGACCGATGGCTAAAGGCACCTGGAATTTGGAGCACCACAAATCATAGCTCAAGACTCACATAGTATTTCCTTAAATAGTTAAGAAACCTTTAGTACCGTGCTCTATTTTTAAAGCTTAGTTATTTAGATCTTGAAATATATCAACGATAACAGTTTTTTACTGTTGATGATTTACTACTGATTGTTATTAAAAGCTAGTTATAAGTTGCATACAATTGCTTTCAATAATTGTATAAATGATTGCAATTGTCTCTTGATGACGATGTATTACTAATTCAAGTCAAAATTTACCTAATAAGTTGCATACAATTGCTACCTGTGACTCCTAAAACAAAATTCATGACTGCATTAAGTCATAAACATCTAGCAGACAGGACCAACATCAGATTAAGAGTGAAACAAGCATTCATCAGCACATGCCCGAATATTAATACCAAAGGAAAATCCAGATAGTTAGAAATGATGGGATATTGTTACAAAGAAGGAAACTAGCAGTCATAACTGTAAGAATATTAATCAAGTTCAACAATTCTAGTTCTAGAATTAAGAATCAATGGATACTCAGGCAAAAAAAAAATATGGAAAACAGATGCTTAGGAAACAATTGTCCTCCACTAGCTTAAAGTGAAAGAGATAAAAATGAACCGCATTACGTTCTTCATACATACTAAGTACTCCCACTATCCCAATTTATGTAACATTCTTTACTTTTTAGTTTGTCACAAAACAACGGGCACTATTCTATATTTAGAAACAATTTAACTTTAAACTTCTCATTAGCCATCTTACCCTCCCCGGACCCCACTTTTGGGATTACACTAGGTATGTTGATGTTGTTGTTGTTGTATTTAGCCATCAAATTGTCAATGGTATGTCTCAAACCACATTACATTCTTCATAGATACTAAGTACTATCTCTATCCCAAATTATGTAACATTCTTTACCATTTATCTCTCACAAAACAACTGCCACTATACTGTATTTAGAAATAATTTAACTTTAAACTTCTCATTTAGCCACCGAATTGTCTATGCTATGTTTTAAACCACAAGTTTCAAAAGCCTTTTTTTCCTTAATCTCCATACCCAGCCAAACACCCCCACATAAATTTGGACAAAATAGTACTCTTTCCTAGGAAGACAATGCCCAAAAAACCATGGCTATAACTTTGTACTTCACATTACGAATCAAAATCAAGAAAAATTACAACCCTTTTCAAAAATCCCCCAAACCAGAACAACCCCATTTCAGATCTAACCCCAATTCACCCTATATCTCCATAAAAACCACAACTTTTAAACAGTATACAAACAATCAACAATATAGATCCAAATAGGTGAGTTGAAAATCATACTGGAAAGAAGTTGGATGTATTAATTGTAAGAAGAGAGATCTCATCCACTTTAGGCCTGAAAACAGCAAGTTGAGAATTTGCTGACGAAAGTGATAACCTCTTATCACAAGGAGACAACTGAACTGAGTTTTGGAAAAACGAAGTTCTTGAAGCAAATGCTATTCCAAAACTAAATCCATCTGATTTCTGCACTTTTGTGTCAGCACAAGGTGAGTACACGTGATTAGTGTCACTACGTGATTGTGTTACAAGGGTTAATGATGAGATTAGTAGAAACATTAGCAGTAATGGTAGATTTTGAATCGCCATTTTTAGAGAGCTTTGATGATTCTGTGTGAAGACTACAGAGTGGAAAAGAGAAGGCACAGCAGTATGTTGTGTTGTACCTAACACAATATAACATGTTGGCAACTTTTATTTACAAAAATATTGTTAAAATATACTCCAATCAGACACAAAATAAATTAAAAAATAGATAAATTTTATGATCTAACACAGATATCTGTCTGACTTTAAATTACTCATTAAGATAAAAATGAGAATTTAAAAACTAAATTACTTTTAAATATTAAACAATGTCATTCTTCTCGGGAACAAACTAAAAATGAAAGTGTGTATAAAATGGGACAAAACAAATATAATTTTACGAAAAAAGTATATTCTTAAAATATACAAAAAGTTGACCATATATATCCTTCTTTAATAAGTTAGCTCATATATGTTCTTAACTGTAAAATTGTTGGTCCAAACACGTCCTTAATTTAACTGGATCCCCAATTAAACTAATTAGCTGATTAATAAGTGAAAAAGGTCAAATATGCTCTTAAGATATGCGAAATTGAGCAGGTATATCCTTTGTTAATAATACATACTCAATTAAATTCGATTTTCTCAGATTTAACCAAGTTAAAAAAAATTATTTTTTGCACTTCTCTCTCTCTCTCTCTCTCTCTCTCTCTCTCTATACATATATATATATATATATATATGTATGTATATATGATATATACATATATACATATCCAGTGTATATATGTATATATTATACTCTTTCTGTCACTATATTTGACTAGACTCAAAGTAAGGAATAAATACTTCTAAAATTTATAATTATAATAGATATTTGTGCAGCTATAAGTTATGTCATTAAAATTAAAATGTGAATTTTAAAATTAAATTATTTTTATATATAAAATGATATTTTTCTTGAGAACAAACTAAAACAGAAATAGTCTCTCTATCCCCACAACAATAGGATAAGGTCTGTATACATGCATCTTTCCCAGACCCCATTACACTGGATATGTTATAATTGTTGTTGTAACAAACTAAAAATGAAAATGTATTAGTACATAAATTAAGACAAAACAAATAGTAATGTTGATATTGAGTCAAACATTGAAAATTAATTTAAAGAATAGTTTCCGTACAATTTTCGCCATTTCACTTAGAGTTAGTTTGGAAAATCACTTACGTATTGAATTTGCGAATAATTGTGTGCAATATGTCTGTTTGACCAAAATAATTACTTGGTCATCATATAATTGGATGTAATTGAAAGGATGTGCTACTGTAATTATAGTCTTTAATTCAAAAAAGGAGGTGACAATTGGTCGTAATTTTATTAAATAATTACAAGTTAGTGCAACGTTTCTGATTCTTTTTTGTTTTTCTTTTATCAAATATATAACTAACCTATTGCAAATTTTCTCTTCCATTTCGTGTATCCTCATTTACCAACTTTCCAATGTTATTGCTTATAATGTTTTCATGTAACTAGTATTCATACCCGCGTAGACCAATCTTAAATTTCTCATCTCAAACTTAGATAGTCTATCCTTTAATAAAGAAGTAGTTTTAGTATAAGAAAAACTAATTCTAGCTAATAAATTAATACTTGTATCTAATTTAATAGCATATCAAATTTAATTGCTTCAATTTTTAAGATTTCATTCTTGTGGAGATCATTTATTAATTTTTTCTAAGTCAATTGCTAATATCTATCTACACGTAAAATAAAGTAAAGACTGTTAAAATGATTCTCCACGCTTTTTACGTTAGAAAAAGAAGGAAATTTTGATATCTAATTGTTATAACCACTATATTGCACAAATATTATTTTCAATTCCATACACCCTTTCTTCTGTCCAGGCGATTGTTCCCCCGTTCCAATCCATATTAATATCCGTTAATTAAAATTTATGTTAATATTTAAGTTTTTCCAAATTATTACTCCTATATTAATTTATATTTACTAAAAAAAACTTATCTTTCAATTAAATAAAAAACATACTACACTCAATTTTAAAAAGTTTATATGTCATTGATATGAAGTATATGTTCTATAGTTATACTGATATCCTTGCGTATCTTGTCAAAAATCTGAGATCTACTTCAACTTATTCATTATCTCCTTTTTTAAGCTCGTGATGTTAGTGTTAAATTTATGAAGAGACTTGAGGATCGATCTCATTAAATAGTGTATTGAGAACGTTTTTTGAATTATATTTATTCAACAACTCCTTGAAAATCTGAAAACAAACAAAAATGAAAGTTCAAAAACACATTAAAAGAAAAAGTATGCTGGGAATACATGAGTACAAAGCAAGCTTTAAAAATAATGAAAAATAAAGGTAAAAAAAAAAAAGTATAACCTTGGAGGTTGATTGGTATTTATCAACTTGTGTCGACATAAATTTATAAGAGAATTCGAATGACAAACTAACTTGAAAAGCATAAATAGAAATTGCAAGCATTGTAATTTGAAAAACATATATATCAAATATACATCTTTCATCCAATATAAAGATCTTCGAATTTACACACATTTTTTCATTAAGAGCGGAATTTAGAGCATCACACTTGTCATCTACATATACTTGAATAATGATGGTATATAACAAAATAAAGCATCAACCATACATATTCAAGTGCAAAATGGAAGAGATAAAATCACTTTTTTAAGTAATTGCTGAAGAAAAAATTCGAGATGCGAATAATCCTATTTTTTGTAGCCATATTTTTATAATTGTGTTTGATCTAGCGTTTGTATTAACTTTTTGGATTTGTAAACTATTATAATAGAGAGAGGAAGGAGCCAAAGGATGTGTTTATCATTCATGATACAAAATTATGATAAGGATTCAAATTTAAAAATCAAATCTGAAAATCTTTTCAAAAAACTTTCGATTGTGTGTTCATTAGCGGACTTCCTCTTTTAAAAAATTGGACTCCAACTCTAATTTTAAACAATGATCATTATCTCATTGATATATGTAATATCATGGTTGTAATTACTTTAGAAGTATTAATTCAATAAAGCTAACATGTTTTTCATATACCATTAAAATATTTATAAATAATCAATTTATAAAATATTAACAATAACTACATTTTAATTGAATAGAACTATTTTTTCATCATAGCTGATCTATTTGACATATTTTAAATAATAAAAACAACTATTTTAAAATAACAAAGCTTTCAACGTCATCAACAATCGTATGGTAAATTACACCAAGGAAATTGAACTGAAACAGTAAATGGAATAATCGTTGTAATATTCTTTCCACAGTATCTGTAGAAATGCAGATATAGAGACTGATTTTTTGTAGAAAATTTTCTGATGATCTATTTCATTCCACTGTGTATGTATTTATACAAATCTATTCTACTACAAGACAAAGGAATAAAAGAATTATTCTATCCACCTGCTAGCCTATGATTGGATACTATAGTACTATTGCAACAAACTATTTTTGGACTATGTACACGTATAAGGAAAGTTCTAGAAATAGAGTAACAATTTGATTCTTGACTATGCTTTGCTTGGGTCATCTTGTGTGCGAAATTGAAATCAGCCCATTTGTGTAGTGACCTAAGTCGTGTAGTGGCCCAAGTCAGAATTAAGCCCAAATCCAAATAGACTTTACCAAATCAGGCATCAATTGAAAATGATAACCCAATTTCTCATTCTAACCCTTTCTCTTCCGTCTTTTCTTTATCAATCTTCTCTTCCTTCTTTCTTTAATCAATCTTTGTATCCATGAGAGGTAATGATTCAATTTCAACACCCCCTCAAGTTGGAGGGGAGAGAAGAGACACCCAACTTGCGAAGAATGTTATTGTGCGTTGGCCCAGATAGGGATTTGGTGAAAATATCCGCCAATTGAGAAGAAGAAGGCACAAAATTGAATGAAATCAGTCCGGATAAGAACTGTTGCCACACGAAATGACAATCCAACTCACCGTGTTTTGTCCTTTCGTGAAATACGGGATTATGTGCGATATGCAAAGCTGCTTTGCTATCTGAGTGTACCGGAATTGGTAAAGATGGTAGTGCTGATAGATCGGAAATAAGTCGATTAAGCCAAGTCAGTTCAGCCACCAGACGTCGCATAGATCGATATTCTGATTCAGCCGACGAAAGAGAGATCGAAACTTGCTTCTTGGACTTCCATGAGATGGGAGATCCTCCGAAACTTATGAAATATCCACTTATTGATCTTCGAGAGTCCACACACGATGCCCAATCGGCATCACAAAAAGCTAAGAGAGAAAGGGAGGAATTTGCCCGCATGAGAAGTCCTTGGCCTGGATCAAGTCTCAAATACCTCAATACCCATAAAGCTGCAGAGAAATGAGGAATTCTGGGAGCCTGCATGTACTGAGATAGATGTTGAACTGAAAAACTCAAGTCAGGCCTCGTATGTGTAAGGTAATTAAGCTTTCCTATAAGCCTCCTGTAGATAGTAGGATCTACTAACAGTTCTCCATCTTGCGCAGATAACTTAGAAGAAGGATCCATTGGAGATGCAACAGTCTTCATATGATTACAATCAAACTCAGTCAACAATTCAAGTGCAAATTTCCTTTGGCTAATCATCAATCCATGAGATTCTCTTACAATTTCAAGCCCAAGAAAAAAAATGTAAGTCTCCCAGATCCTTGATTTGAAACTTTGTATGCAAAAACTACTTGAGATGTGTTAATTCAAGCTCATCATTGCCTGTTAGAATAATGTCATCGACATATACCCCAACAATAGAAATAGATGCACCTGTATGCTTAAAAAATAAAGAATAGTCATTTCAAGAAACAGAATATCCTTTAAATTGCAAGGCTGCTGCAAGTCTTGCATACCACTGTCTAGAGGCTTGTCTCAAGCCATATATGGATTTCTTAAGTTTGCAAACCTTTCCAGTAGCAGAAATAGGCATTCCAGGAGGAATTTTCATGCAAACTTCTTCTTGCAAATCCCCATGCAAGAAGGCATTGTTTACATCTAATTGAGAAAGCCTCCAACCTTTCTTGACTGCCACTGCTAGAATACACCTGATAGTAGTCATCTTAACCACTGGTGAATAGGTTTCATTGAAATCAATCCCCTCCCTTTGTATGTCACCCCTTGTGTTATATCCGGCATTTTTGCATATTTGGAAAGTTCGGAATAATCTTTGCTTGTAAGAAATAAGGCCATATTTGGATTCTACTAGTATCAATATGTCGGCTATGGAAACATTGGTGCGGAATTATCGAGGAAGGCCAAGGACAAAATCGAAATTTTGGAAACTTGTTTCATGAAATTACAAAATTTAGCCAAGTTGTTGGGCCAAAAAAAAAAAGGAAAATCAAGGCCCAAAACAAGGGGGTGGCCGGCCATGGTTGGGAAAAAGGCCCAAGCCCAAGGAAACTTAAGTGTCATGAAATAAATAAGGAAAGAGGGCCATTATTTGTAGAAACTTCAAGAAAAATTGAGAGAAAAAAAAGAAGAAGAGGTCACGGCCAAGGGAGAAAGAAGAGAGAAAAAAAAAGAAAAAAATTTCCAAGCCTTCTACTTTGATCCAAAAATTCTATTCTTGTTGAATTCCTGTCAAGTTTGGGACGCTCTCCGACGTGATATAATTGGTTTAGCGAAAGAGCGACGTTTGCGACGAAGTTGAAAATTGAAGAAAAAGGTAGGATTTCTATGTTTTTATGTTATGGGACAAGTTTGTATGTTACAAGGATTAAAATTGAATGAGAAGTATGAAATTGTGGTGTGTGTGTGCATGGCGTGTGAGTGTGTGATGGTGATGCATGGCCGTGTGCCATGGTGGTGGTGTGAGTAATGGATTAAATGTTATTTGGCTAGTTAGTTGTGTCGTTATGATATTTATGACGTAAATAAGTCTTGAACAATTTGAAATGGCATTGAAATGGGTTGTATGCTATTATGGGAAATTATGTGATTTTCATGTGATTTTTATATAGTTATGAAAGTAAGGATTTGAACGTGAATTATAGTTATTGTTGATGAGTTTGAAGGGAAAACGATGCGATTTAGTAATTTTGCCGCAATTGTAGGAGTTTCGGATAGAATATGGAATCGGCGGGAACGCTTGAATTCATGAATATTGCTTGGGATGTTATTGAAATATGTTTGAATAATCTTGAGTTAGATAATGAATATGAGAAATGTTGATATTAATTTGATAGTATGAAGTAGGGATGGAAGTTATTGAATTATGAAGAATAGAAGACTATTTATGTCATAAGGCATTTTGTGATTATTGTTGTTGGTATTGTGTTGTTAAATTGGCCGAGTTGAATCCTCGGGGCGTATATTTATAGGGGGAAGTGTTGTCGAATTTCATAGATAAACACTACTTAAAATTTTAGCCTTAAAGCTTATAAATGACAATTGGTAAATGTGACCAATTGCGAGCATTTCGAGGAAACGGAATTGAGTTTTGACAAGCTTTAAGGAGCGAATAAGGTATGTAAAGCTCGCGCCCTTTCTCTTGGCATGTCTAGATGTAACGGAGTTTGAATTCGGGTCTCGGGACGACTTATTCTTTGAATCTACGTCCAAATTTATCCCTTTTTAGTTCGACGGAATTGAATTGAAAATGTCTTGTTTTGTTGAATAAGTGCTTAAACATCCGTAGTTTGCCCAAAGGATGTTGAGGGCCTAGAGTCCTATGTATATGACCTCGTAAGGCCCAACGACCATGGGGGAATACGCCGCTCTCAATTTGACCAAGGCGGGGCCCACGTTCCCGAGAGCTTCCTATGTAGCCTTGTTTGGTGTATTTGTGTGATTTTGAAAAGAGAACTTTTGACCATTGCCCGACTACTATAAGATAATTATTTTAACTATTTCCTTGCGTTTGATAATATATTTTGACACATAAAAACGATTTCAGAAGATTGTAACTATTGTATACTAATTCCGATAAACCTGACTTGACTAATGACTTGCTTTTAAAAGAATGGCTTGCCTTGGTTGTTCTGTTGAGTTTGCAATAAAAGAAATTATATACATATGGCTACTTACGATTTTGCTCGTGTATTTCGTTACCACCTCTTTCACCGAGTCCCGGGCCGGTAAGTGCAATATTACCGCTGGATGCTTGACCGCGGTATGTATGATGTTGCCGCTGGATACTTGACCGCGGTACGTGTGATATTGACCGGATACTTAGCCGCGGTATGCGTGTACGCTATAGGGCTGTGTATGTGTGGTATCGCCGCTGGATTCTTGGCCGCGGTGTATGTGTGTGATATGGTATGTGATTCTGGACAGTCGGGATTACGACCAGTCGCCTAATGTCAGCTCATATAAATTGTTCTATTTTCTACATACATGAGCTAGAAGCGTCGTGCCAAAGAAGGCTAAGCATTTGGTATTTCGCTTATTTTATTTGCCTCCTGTACCCCTTATGAATGATTTGTACTTCAGATGCAAGTACTTAGTATCCTGGATTTTTATGCTCATTTTCCGCACTCCCTATTTCGGTTATGACTAGTTATTTGTGTTCCCTGCTTTACATACTCGGTACATATTCCGTACTGACCCCCTTTCTTCGGGGGTCGCGTTTCACGCCGCGGTACAGTACGCGCCACTTGGTGATCCACGCTTAGGTCACCTTCTCTGCTGTTGAAGTGCTCCTCTATTTCCGGGGCCGTATTTTGGTATATACTTTTCTGTTGTACATATTTGTCTATTCAAGGGTACGGCGGGGCCCTGTCCCGTCATGTGATTCTGTCATCCTGTTTAGAGGTCTGTGGATAAACGAGTGTGGGTTGTGCCCAGACGGTTTGGTTAGACTTGTATGATACGTGTGTTGGTTTCACCGCCGCCGCCTTGTCCCGTATATATATATGTATATGTTGTTCTGTTGGCCCTGTGTGGCCTTTGTTGGTATTTTCTGTGTGCAGGTTAATTTCGGTTAGTAAGAAAAACAGAGGAAACTCTGCCCGAATTTTTCTAAATACTTGGGTTACTATATTGGAATTTTGGCACGTACAGGTGCCCAGGTCGGGCGCTAGTCACGGCCTACGGGGTTGGGTCGTGACACCTTGCTATAAGCCTAACCTTTAATCTCTCAAGAGTCCCATATGATTTTTGCTTAACTTTGAAAACCCATTTAAAGGGTAGTGCCCTTTTATCACTAGGAAAGTCAACCAAATCCCATGTATTATTAGCTATAAGTGCTTCAATCTCAGTATTCATGGCCTTTTGCCATCCAGGGTGCATTTTAGCTTGATCATAGGAGGATGGCTCAGATATACAAGAAATAGAGTTTAGGATCACTTGATTAGAATTAGATAAAGAAGTAAAAGGGAAAGTGGAAGCTGTTAAAGGGGCAGCAAAACAACTAGTGTCAAGATCAGTAAAAAACACAGAATCACAAAAATAATCATCAAGATATGCATGTCTTTTGTGGACCCTCTCTGATTGCCTTGTAGGTTCAGCATGAGATGAGTTATTGGGAGACTCATTTTCTTCAGAGGATGAGAGACCAGGTGAAACTTCACTGGAAGGACTAGGAGCTTCAGGGCTGAGTGACACATTAGCGATAGGATTAGAAGTTTCAGGATTGAAAAGTTGGGGTTGAGAGGTAGATGGAATGGTTGTACTAGGTTGTTGAGTGTGACTCATATCATCTGTGATAGGAGAAGTTGGATCAGGAGAGTTCAGAGTAGAACTAGAGGTTGTGGATGAGAAAGGAAAAGACTGTTCATGAAAGTGAACATCTCTAGTGACAAATATCCTTTTAGACTTTAATTCCATTAACTTGTATCCTTTCTTTCCAGGGGAGTAACCTAGAAAAACACAGGGCACAGCTCTAGGATGAAATTTGAGTCTGTTTTGAGTTGGAGTAGAGGCAAAACAAAGACATCCAAAACTCTTTAAGAAACTGTAATCAGGGACTTTTCCAAAGATTAATTCATGGGGTGTTTTTCCCTTTAAAACTGAAGATAGAAATCTGTTAATTAAGAAAGTAGTTGTCCGAAGACATTCTCCCCAGTAGGAAATTGGCAATTTGGATTGATGTAACAGGGCTCTTGATGTTTCTAATAAGTGCCTATGCTTCCTCTCAACAATTCCATTTTGTTAAGGGGTTGCAGTGCAGGATGTTTGATGAACTATTCCTTGTGAAGCAAAACAATCAGACACTATTTTACCCCCTCCTACTTCAAGAGCATTATCAGATCTTATACATTTTACTTTTTCCCCAAACTGTCTTTCCACCATAGCCATGAAATACTTAAGCATAGGAAAGGCATTGCTTTTAGTACTTAACAAATATGTCCAAGTTGCCCTACTAAAGTCATCTACTATAGTTAGGAAGTACTTAAAACCATTATAAGTAGGTGATTTATAGGGTCCCCAGGAGTCAATGTGAATAAGATCAAAAGGTTTCTTTGTTTTAATGGAACTGTTGGCAAAAGGTAGTTTAGTTTGTCTTGCCAATGGACAAATATCACAAGAACAATCAATAGACTGAGAATTAGAAATGAAATTGTACTTTTTCATAGATGTAAAAGGCAAATGCCCCAAGCTAATGTGCAATAACTTTACATCAGATTGGGTGCTTACAGGAATCTGAGATATACTGGAAACAGAATTACATAGACTAAAAGAGACTCTAGACTTAAAGAAGTTTTTGGACTGGTTGATAGGAAAAGGCAAAGACATAGATTCCATCTCTTGCTTCACCAAGCACCAGAGGGGTCTTCAGTGAATGGACCTGCATTGAACAAAGATAGGAAGAAAAACTTAGATTGCATGTGAACTGTCTGCAAAATTTATGAACTGAGATTAGATTTATCCTGAAAGAAGGGACAAACAAAACATTTTGCAGGATTAAATCTGGAAAAATAGTGATTGATCCTGCATGTGTTACTTTTACCCTGAATGAATTAGGCAGTTTGATGAACACGGGATTTTTTAGAGGAGTAAGAGATGTAAAAAATTTAGGAGAAAAAGACATGTGTTCTGAAGCTCCAGAGTCAATGATCCAAGAACTAGAGTTCATGTGAGTCAAATAAGCCTTTGGGTTATTAAATATGTTACCAGCACATTGAATGACATTGGCACTTGCATATGAAGATGATGCATTTTGAACAGCATTTTGGAAGAGCTGCATCATCTGCATGAATTGATCCTGGGAAATGGAGTTTGATCCTCCATGCTGGATCTCAGTAACATTTTGATCAAATCCTGTCATTGTTGCATTACCCTTCACACTACCTTGCCTTTTAGTGTTTTTAGTGAACTTGAAGTCACTAGGAAACCCAATGATCCTGTAACATTTATCCACAGAGTGACCTGGCTTCTTACAGTTAGAGCACACTAGATTCTTGTTCTTCCCCTTGAACTCAGGATTAGAAGACCTATTCCCAATAGGATATTGCTGATTTGCTAAGTAAGAGCTTGAGTTCCCAGGGAAGCTAGAGTTCATGTAGCTTTCCCTCTGCTTCTCATCTTGCATTAGCAGTGAATAGGCAAGGTTAACAGATGGAAGAGGTGATAGCATAAGGATATTGCTTCTTCCTGGCCCATAGACATCATTCAAACCCATCAGGAACTGCACCAACCTTTCATCTTGCAAAGCTTTGTTCATCTTTTCTTTTCCTCCACAGTCACATTTGCAAGAGCAAGATACCTTGGTGTACAAAGTGTTAAGTTCATCCCAGATCTTCTTCATTTTTGTATAGTATCCAGCAATGTCTGATGAACCTTGCACTAAATCTGCTAGTTCCTTTTGCAGGTGGTAAAGCAAGGCTCCATTAGGCTGTCCAAATCTATCCTCAAGATCTTTCCACAATTCTTTTGCAGTCTTGGAGTAGATGACACTTCCTGCTATTTCTTTTGAAAGAGAGTTGAGCAGCCAAGAAGTAACCATGTCATTACGCCTACTTCACAACTTGAACTCAGCAGAATCAGATACAGGAATGGTCGAGTCCTTCTCAATGTACACCAGCCTATTCTTAGCTGAGAGTGCTATGAGCGTGGATCTTCTCCATGCTCCATATCCAGTTCCATCAAATGGTGTATTAACGAGATTCATGCCAGGAGAATCAGATGCATGAAGAAAGTATGGGCTGCTTTGATCAATAGCAGCAGTTCCACTTCCAACAGAGTTCACTTCAGTGTTGTTGATGATTTCTGATGTGTTAGCCATTGAAATGAATGCTTATGAGTATGAAAAAATAAGAGAATAGGATTTAGATCGAAAGGAGTGAGGTCAGATCTCAAATCTGCTCTGATACCATGTAGAAATGCAGATATAGAGACTGATTTTTTGTAGAAAATTTTCTGATGATCTATTTCATTCCACTGTGTATGTATTTATACAAATCTATTCTACTACAAGACAAAGGAATAAAAGAATTATTCTATCCACCTGCTAGCCTATGATTGGATATTATAGTACTATTGTAACAAACTATTTTTGGACTATGTACACGTATAAGGAAAGTTCTAGAAATAGAGTAACAATTTTGATTCTTCAGCTATGCTTTGCTTGGGTCATGTTGTGTGCAGAATTGAAATCAGCCCATTTGTGTAGTGACCCAAGTCGTGTAGTGGCCCAAGTCAGAATTAAGCCCAAATCCGAATAGACTTTACCAAATCAGGCATCAATTGAAAATGATAACCCAATTTCTCATTCTAACCCTTTCTCTTCCGTCTCTTCTTTATCAATCTTCTCTTCCTTCTTTCTTTAATCAATCTCTGTATCCATGAGAGGTAATGATTCAATTTCAACAGTATCACTAATGGTAATGCATATAGTTACTCAAAAACTAATGTAAATTAACTAATGAGAAGACCACATAGACAATATAAACGGGAGAAAATATTTTGTTTTCTTAAATGAAATTAAAAATGTGCATTGTTATAAAAAAATAATTCTACATATAAAAAGACTATACCATCTTCTTTACCTATCTCATCTCCTTTTGTTAGATCTTCTATCCCGAAAGAGACAGTACCTTTTTACACCTCTTGTTGTGTTCTTGTGCCTACTTCAATATAATTATCTTTTTTAAAAGAATATAAGAAATAGACCATCATTCAAATTTATGAAAATATTAAAAAGAAGAGTACATTTGTTTACCGTGGGAGAGAGAACAACATACTAATATACATATGGTCATAAATAATTGACAATTCCCTAATCAAATGAACTTACCATTCTTTGCATGGTACGCATATAGGAGGAGTGAGAAAAAGATTAACGGAAGAAGTTTCTTTGAATTTGAGCTATGACAATCCACCTGCACAGAAGAAGCTAAACAAAGGTCAATCAATTGTAAACAAATAATTCTTCAACTCAATTCAAATAAAAAATATGATGTTGAAAATTTGTGGGGATTGACAATGATCTAGGGGATTAAATAAGAGAAGGGAGAATAATAGATTTTATGACCGGGCCATTTAAACGTGGGCCACAGGGGGCTGGGTAGGGCCGGGCTAGGCCGTAAGTTAGGGGGCTGGGCTAGGGGCCGGGCTTGGAGAGGGAAAAGGGTGTCCGGCCCAGCCCACCCCGGATAGGGGCTACACCTCGGGCAACTGTGCCCAAGTTTATAGTTAGTGGGCCGGGCTTTTTTTTTTTTTAAAAAGTTCTAGTACAAAAATAGACATTTACATTTACTAATAATAATAAAATTAACATTTACATTTACTAATAATAATAAAATTAACATTTACATCTAATGATAAAATTGCTAAAGTAAAAAAAAATTTAGTCGTCATCAAATTCAAAAAGCTAGTCATTGTAAATTTAAAAAACTTCAAGGATTGTTAATTTTTAGTTTTTAATTTTAGATTGGAGGACCGTTATTTAGAAAGGAGGCTTGTGGCAGGGATTTTCTTGCCTTTTTGAGCCTAAAGCTTTCATTTTTATTAATTTTAATGTTGCTATCTACCTGAATATGTGATACAGTGATACTTGAAGAAATTTATCTCAATTCACTCCAAGTCAAAGCTCTCTGTTGGATACCTAAGTATTTTATAAAGTGTGAAATATTATAATAATCATGTTTGACTGATGACAATCATGCTTTCTTTGGTATTTTGCATATGATATTCAATATTGCATTAAGAATTTAATGTATTTACGAATGATCTTTTTGTTTTGTTCAGTGAAGTCCAAGGACATGGTTAAGAATGGTTATGAAAAATTTACTGGTTGTGGTGGTTGTCGTGTTGGATCGGTTGTAGTGGTGATGAGTACATTTGGATGGAAAGAATTTAATTTGCGGGGCGGACGGGTCGAGCATGATTTTTTTAAAGTTAAATCGAATAATTAATGGTGAAATTGGGGATTCTGTCAACTGAGGGATATAGTTGTGTACTTTCTTAACGGAAGATGTATATTTATCTACTTTGACTAACAGAAAGGGTATATTTATCTACTTTGACTAACAGAAGGTATATTTAACTATTAAACTAAAGTAGAGCGATATATTTGACCCATTTGCCCTGTAAAGTTTCAATGGTGGCCCTTAGTTTATAAATAACAAAAACTGGTAAAGACTAGTATAGAGTCGAATTGCAAGAGATTCATAATAATCTACTCCAACTACTCGGGAATAGCGAGTCATCTTTACTTGCGTCACATTAAATACTTAATCTACGAAAGAGTAAATGAGATAAGACTTCACATAAAGCAAGGTATAATACATGACCTGAAAACCAAGGAAAGTTGGGACAAAATCTAGAGAAGTAGAACTCATTTACATGATTTGTAGAACATAATGACACACTCGGTTCACAGTGACAACTTATCACTTAAGTTGTCACTTAACTATCTGCTACTGCTTTGAAGTCTGCGATTAAACTAATACTGAAGCCAAAGGTTATGCAAGACAATTCATGATTGCTTCCGTCCACCATTCTCATCGTAAGGGTATATGAACCCTGTATGTATAAAAGCATTCTCTGTTAGCTTCGACAAAGCAAGCAATATAACATTTTCTTCGAATTCAGACAATCGATTATCAGGGAAATGAAACAAGAAATCCACGACTGGTTAATGTAAGTAAATTCTAAAATTCACGAAATCCCATAGCAAGATTTCGTTCTTATAAACTGTTCAGTTTAGATATCTGCATTATGAGGATTCATCACGAATTGACAAGTTTTACACTCTGCAACCCCCCTCCTCTATTCTTCAGTCGGGCAATAAGAGCAAAGGTCACACAGGCGGAGATAACAGTTCATTTCAAATATTTAGTTTAAATAAATCGGACCTTACTCAGACAGCCAAAGCCACTAACAGGTGACCTGACTTCTTCTAAGCTTCCTTCGATGAAGAATAAAATATCATAAAAGACTGAAGTGGAAGAAAATAACTGCAAAATCAGGCTATACAAGTACTTGAAGGGGGTGTGGAAGTTGAAACAAGAGAATTGAAACCGAAGGCCGGTTGTCACAAGGAATAGAATTGGAGAATAACAAAACTACAAGTTGTGACTTAAAAACATACATGATGTGTTTATCACAAACAATAGGATCAGAGCAAAACAGAACTATAAGCTGTGATTTAAGGCATATATGATTAATTTCAGCATTCCGTGCACTAAAGAGGCACAGCGAGTTGGTGCTTGAAAACTTTTAAGAGTGTAGAAATTCAAGAAAGGAGACGAGCACCTTTTTATAGAGGAAAGTTGTACAGGATGAAACACCAGAAAATCATGTCATGACAAGATTAGAGCAAAACTAGAAAGATGACTTACAGGAGGAGTAACTCCGGGTAAAGCTTGAGAGTGAGAAATCACAAAATCACCAGACACGGGGCAAGATGTCTCTTTACATATGTCATGGCTCTCTTGGTGGACATGAAGGAATAAATACTTGACGTCAATCATCAACTTTCCGCCACTGATACTCTCATCTGCAAGAGAAAACTCAGTCACTTTCTACCAAAGAACTCTTATCCCAGTACTGTACAGTTGTCATGCTTGATATATAATTTTGAGAGGTCCGAGCTTCCCGTGTACTGCAACTTTTACATAAACTATGCACAACGAGAACCTGCAAAAGAAGGGGAAAAGATACCTAATACCGACCCTACTACAGCACATTAGTAATATGAAGCAGTGCAAGCAAAAGCAAATAGCAAGTATATATATTCCATAGCAAAGTGATCGCATGAATACAACTGACCATAAGAACATAACCAAGTAAAGTATTTTAATTGCATCCCAATATATTCAACTTTTCAGACTCAAAATTTTAACGCTGTAGTATCGTAGCCAATCTAACCAACAAAGCCAACAGGCCAGAAGTAGAAGGTTGCCTTTCCAAGCATCAAAGTGAAGTAAGAAACCAAGTTCACCAATGCCATTTTACTTAGAAGTAAAATACAACTGCTTGTATAATTAAAAGGAAAAAGGACAAAGGCCTAATACATAACACAGCACGGCAAATTGAATACTAAAGAACACATGTGCCCTGACCCTCAATTTTCCCTCCACTCTTCCCTTCTTTCCAACTTTGTATCACTCAATAATCGCAGTCAATCCAGACACCAATCAGGCATCATACTCATGCCACCATTTTCCACAATCACACAGTGTCCTAACTCCTAATACCGGCAAAAGTATTAATTATTTCAAAAGTTAAGAGGGCAACTACCAACAAGTTAATTAACTTTTAACTTCTTAAGGATTACAGATGACTAAATACAAGATCTTAACTTTGGCTGAAAGACAAAGGATTAAAAAACAAAAATGACAAAATGCATGATCAAGGTAGATCAAGCCATTACCTGTAGTTGCAGCAATACTGAAAGTGGTCTCTTTACCTCCTTTAACAGGATAAGGTGTTATATCTACTCCACTCACCTTAACTGCATAGTTGCCCTTCTTATCTACATTATTAAACCAAAAATAGTCCAGCTGTTAGAATCAAGATTATTGTTAATACAGTTTGTGCCTATGTTTTGTTGGAAATCTTACGGAAAATACTTCATCACGAACACGTGTAGGGACTTTTCTTCATCGCGAACACTTGTAGGAACTTCTTTTACACTTGAGGAAAATGCTTGATCACGAATAATTGTAGAGAATTTTTCGTAGCTTGAGGCATGCCGATGACTTGTCCTTAAGGATATTTCACCCGGTATGGGTGTATCCCGGGATTCAACAAGCTCTTCTAAGACAAAACTGTGAAAACGAGAATCTAACAAAGATTTATCTCAAAATAAAACCCGAAAGACACAAAAAATATGGGAGGAAGAACTTTTCTTGATGTATCTCTTTTCTACAAGGAAAAATATGTTTATATCTCTCATAGAAAACCCAAGACTACAAAATGAGGGAGGAGTATATTTTTCTCGGTTTTCCTTCTCGCCCTCACTTCGCAAAATGAATACATAGAATATATAGGTTGAGAAGGGGAACAAGATATTATTAACATACTAAAGACCATAGAAGGCCGTTCAAATGGTCAAATACGTTTTCCATCATGAAATCATTATTTTGAATAAATTATAGTAAAGACCAATAATGGCTATTAATGATAATAGAACCGTTAAGATGATTTCACGATTTTTCCTCATAGTCTCTTAGACACGATCTGCCAACTTTTAAAACACCATTGAAGAAAATATTAATACCCATTAAATAATGAATCTAGACATTTCTTTTTGAGATATTAAAACAATTTTTATAACAATCCCCCACTTATCTCAAAAAGAATAATAAAATATAAAAAATAAGAAGTTTTGCTGGATTTTTTTTTCATATGAGTACAATGCGTCGAATCTGGTGTCTCGTAGACTATGAACCAGACCTAGATAAAATAAGATTAAACTCACGGAATAATTGGTGAAGCTTAGAACTTCTATGAACCAAGAATTCTTTTGTAAACTTAGGGTCTTATTCCATCACATTATACTCGCACAATCTTTGTCGTTATCGCGGTTTTGCGCTATGAGGCCGTGCGCGTGTCTCGGTATTCATGAGTGCTCTAGAAATTTGTCACAATTTCATAGAAGCGGCACCACTCCACACTCATATAGGTCCAATCATCAAGTGTATTACGCGGCCATACACCACCTATAAAGGATATGAATTGGATTAAGAGTTTATAACTCAGCCTCACTTTGCCTTGCAAAACTGCACTATATTCACACATCATAGGAAGGGATATAATTTTATAGTGCACACTTGATCAACTAATGACTTGTTATTACCCATATGAACCTAATTCATGGGATCTCCAATCACATAGGTTGGGTTACCATCATTGTTGATCTTCTCAAATTGACTTAAAAATCTCATTCCCCTCGATGTTTCTTATAGTCTCATGAATTGATCAAGTTCACCTTCGACTTCACATAATTAATGAAAATAATTTCATCTCACAAAGAAATGCTTTATCACACTATGTCTCAAACGAATGTATTTTATTGCCATTGAAGATTTTATTTTCCATTACAGCTAATGCTGCCTGGCAACCACAATATATAGACACGTTGATTTTATTTCATCCTCAATACTCACTAAGAAGTATCTTAGCCTCATTACCAGCCAACTTCAAACCACAAAGTAAAATTTCATTATGGTCTATTTGGCTAATTTTCATATTCATCTTTCAAACTCATAACCACGTGTGGATCTTGAAACCCACTTAGCATCATTGTACCCCTCTATACAACAAATATTAATTCACTATAACACTTTTCAATCGTTGCTTCTTTTCAAAATCAGCTAGCATAATCTGAGTAAGCCAACCCCCACACTTTCAAATATGTCATAATAGGGGAATAACTTTTCCACAATTCATAAGATTTTCCAATTGTGTATGTGACATACAAACTTACACATTAAAAGTATATCAAAGATAAAATAGAGAAGTGGAAATTTGTCTCTTAGTTTCTTCACTATATCAACATGAAAGCATACGAATATATATAGGTAGGAATGATGACGAGGCTCTACAAGTTTTGAAGATATACTGTAACTGTTATTACACAATAAAAGACTTTTTATGTCTATTCAAGGCTACCAACATAAAATAATGGTGTGTTGCAATTAAAGGCTGTTCAAATTGTCAGATTCATTTTTCACAAAATGAAGTCAAAGCTTATAACGTAGGAATACGTTAGAATATGTTAATGTCTATTATAAAACCAATTAACAGTAAGATCCAATTTTCCAGAAGACTACCATTAGGAAAGCATTAAAGTAATTAACTTTTAATAAGTTTTTTTTTAAAAAATTAATCTAGACAAAAACTTGAACATTTCTTAATATAAGAAAAACTCAAACATATCCAAATTTATCATGCCATCAATCATATTAATCATTCAAGTAAATAAAGTATTATCATTTTCATCTTGAAAATTATTAGGCACAGATAAATCATGGTTATAATACTCATCGTCCACAAAAACGTTATTTACGTTAACACCTTATCAAACTCAAATAAAATTTGTATCCAACTTTTTCTATTAATCACATAAAAACCAAATTGGATCACATATTAGAAACATGTATCACCTCAGTTAATCCCAACATTTTTCATATGTGAGTTTGAGAAGAATTTTTTTTTTTTTTTTTTTCATTCTAAGAATTTGAGTAGTTCTTTAATCACCAACATAAATAAATCATTGTTCTTCAACTTGGGTGTAGCACACAAAAATAATTTTGTTAGCATAAATATGCTTAGTAGCATCAAAATCTAACACCCAATCTCTCACACTAGCCACAAGATTCGCTTAAGAAATGACCACAATAATTATATCATCCGCTTAGCCACACTTATTTTACTTAGCGGGATTATCATTTCTCCAAATCTTCTTTTACATTGAGAGATATAATGTCTTAGTTCACACATGTAATTATAGTTATTTTCATAGAAGATTTTCTTATTGACTTTGTGTCAACTAACCACGTTTTTCTTTTCTCCAAATATAAACATAAAATATTGTCATACCTTATTAGCCTTTCCAAGACATGCACATATAAAGTTCTCAACCTCTTCTTGGTACTTCCCAAACACGGGTGCATGGTTACTGACATTTCCCTTGCCTTAGGAACTTAGCAGCAAGAGGCTGGCCAGCAGCAACATACTTGACGTCCCAGCCAAACTTGTCGTGGACCAACCGATTCCACCAAGTGCATCCCTATTGTCCCCCAAGTAGTTCAAGTAATATTTATCGCTAGATGCCTTGTTGGAAATATTATAAACCGTATTCTCCGTAAGAATAGAGTATAAAAATATCCTTAAGATTGTTGGAAATGTTACGGAAAATACTTCATCACGAACACGTGTAGGGACTTTTCTTCATCGCGAACACTTGTAGGAACTTCTTTTACACTTGAGGAAAATGCTTGATCACGAATAATTGTAGAGAATTTTTCGTAGCTTGAGGCATGCCGATGGCACTGTCTTAAGGATATTTCACCCGGTATGGGTGTATCCCCCGATTCAACAAGCTCTTTCTAGTACAAAACTAGGAGCCATAAATCTAACAAAGATTTATCTCAAAATAAAACCCAAAGACACAAAAAATATGGGAGGAAGAACTTTTCTTGATGTATCTCTTTTCTACAAGGAAAAATATGTTTATATCTCTCATAGAAAACCCAAGACTACAAAATGAGGAGGAGTATATTTTTCTCCGGTTTTCCTTCTCAGTCACTTCTGCAAAATGAATACATAGAATATATAGGTTGAGAAGGGGAACAAGATATTATTAACATACTAAAGACCATAGAAGGCCGTTCAAATGGTCAAATACGTTTTCCATCATGAAATCATTATTTTGAATAAATTATAGTAAAGACCAATAATGGCTATTAATGATAATAGAACCGTTAAGATGATTTCACGATTTTTCCTCATAGTCTCTTAGACACAATCTACAACTTTTAAAACACCATTGAAGAAAATATTAATACCCATTAAATAATGAATCTAGACATTTCTTTTTGAGATATTAAAACAATTTTTATAACATGTTTTTCCGTTGATAATCTAGATTAGCATTTAGAAGAATCCATGGGTCGAACATTAAAATTATGAACAAGTTAAGCTAAGGTACAGACTATGGTACATGGAGCGATGAAGATATACTGCAGGATAAAAAAAGGATGAACAGTTCGTACAAGGGCATTTACCGTGATTATGCCTCGCAGTCACTATTGGACAGAATTTATTCTCATTTTGCCTTTGGTTATTCTCTCACATCATATACTTAATCTAATTACATCATTTAACACTGCAGAAACATGACTACATAACAACCATAAACTTACAAAATATTAAGAACATACGTACCTATGGAAATAAAAAACTAAAACAACCTGAAATATTAAATTTCAGAAACCTATTCACTTTGGTTTAATTAATTAAGAAAAGAAGTACTCCTAATTACGAACAGTTTACTAAATATACTTTTTTTTTTCTGGTAGATCTAACCCCAGGTCCTACTAATCCAGGCTCGCATTAACCCCAGGTCCTACTAATCCAGACTCGCATTGCGTAAGATGCATTCAAGGGAGAACTTCCAGGAATTTCTTCATTCTCAATGCTCGAACCACTAATATCTACTAATCTAAGGTAATTTCGAATGGTTCTAACATCTACTAATTTAAGGTAATTTCAAATAATTTTTTAGTTCGAAACTAAAACACCGTCACGTTAGTAAATTAAGGAGATATCTGAGTATAAAGCGACCTACATTTTCATGCACATTTGTATCAAGCTTCCAAGTTTAGCCGAGGAGATAGTTACAGTACAAGAATAATTCTCTATTCCTTACCCAAAAAAAGGCTTAAAAAGAATGATATTAGTATAATATATTTGGAAAAAGAAACAATTATCACTTCGACTTATATTTTCTTAAATATTCTTTAGATAATGTTACTTTTATCCATAAGAAATTCCTCCTTTTTATGTATTTATAAAGTTTATTTGAAAAAATAAGAAATCATCATCCCAATGAAAATTATATGAGTAGACTATTGTACTCCGACCTTTCCTCCCAATTTGAGAAAACTAATGAATTAGAACACAATTAATCTACCTAGCGCACCAACGACTTATTTAACAAAAAAAAAAAAAACTAAAAATTCAATTTTCCTAATGATAAAATCATACTCCCTTTGTTCCTATAACACAATTTCCATTTGGAAATAATTATCTCTACACTTACATAATTTCCTTTTCAATCCGTTATAAAAAAACAAAAGATTTCTAAATTTGAAGATAATTAACTTTAGTGAGAAGCTTTTATCACCACAAAAATGTCACTCCCTCTGTCCCAATTTAAGTGAAATATAGTATAAATTATAATAATTAACAACTTAAAATATTAAATAAACATATAAAAATTCCGGTCAAAACAAAACTTGGTTGACTCTCAAAATTCTAATTGTGCCACACGAGTACTAGACAAATACTAAAACATGTGTTAGATCACGAGTTCAATAAAGTTTTCAACCATTTCCTTTTTTAAACTTCGTGTTAATTCAACTAGTACTCATATCACACAAATTAAAACGGAAAGAGTAGTAAAATTCTACAAATTTTGCCTTTTAAAAATAGGAACCAATCAACTTAATAGACGAAAATTAAAGGAAAGCAGAATTAAGGATGAAAAAGAACTAACTGCAATAGTCGAAGTCAGTGGATTTAGCTGATGCCAATGGAAGGACAATAACACACATTGAGAAGAGAAGAGCAACAAATAGTTTCACTGAAACCGCCATTATTGATTGATCAAAATTTTTAGTAATGATGTGAAAATTAACAGTGAAGATTTGGAAATTTTATTAGGCTTTGGGAACTGGGGTACATGGCAATGTAAGTAACATGTATGTTGACACGTAAGTAATAGGAAACCGATATTTTCCCTCATGCCGATGCCAACTCATCAATGCTTGGGATATTTCTTTTTCATTTAGTAGAAAAAAGAAATTGGATAATAACACCTTCTCATGGGTTATAATTATATAATAACTAAAGAGGTGTATTAATAAAATTAAAAAGAGTTATTTTTCGTATCATTATAAAGTTATCTCTTAACTAGTCAACTTTTCCGCGCTTCGCGCGGTCATTAAAAAAATAGTGAATTTAATGTATAATCTTGTTGTAGCATAATGAGACAGAAGAGATATAATTTTCATACATAGTATGCAAATATAAATAATTTCTCATGTTAACTTCAAAACTCACAATATTACTAATTTCAAAATTTATTCGCATACTTCACTCACTCTCGAATAGAACATCAAAAGATTGCAACTATTTAATAATTAGACTTTGATAAATCGAATCACAGCTATTTTTGTTAAGATCCTAAATACTATTATCATCTCATCGGTAACATATCGGAAAAGGCGACAATGGAATGGTGGTAGTGATATACATTCCTTCTTAAATGAAATTATTGTTGCTTTCAAGTTCCATTTACCTCCTCCCTCCTAACTTTTCACGAAAATATTGTTAATTCCCGCAAACACACACACAAAAACTTTGTAATTCATTTTGATTTTTGACTATACATAAACATTTAGATGAAAAAACATATAAAAAATATAATTCAACAAATACGATATTCCTTGCGAGATCTGATCAAATCCTTAGAAAATGTACGATTTTCCCAAATTAAACAAACTTCTATAAACAATAAAAATGTGATATTTCTTTGGAGCAAAACATGTAGAAAAAGATAATACAATTCCATATCTCAAAGAAACTAAACATTCAAAACCTACCAATCTTTCTTTACTTACCTAATACTTAATATGACAAGTTCAGGGAATCAACTAAAGTTTGAAAAGACGATGGATAATTGAGAAAGCCAGTACAATAAATTATTACTTCCATCCTATGTACCAACTACTCCGATGTCTCTTCCTTTGTAATTTATCCTTGTCTTTTCCGAAAGAATAGAGTCTAAACCGAAAAATCAATCTTCAAAACTATCAGAGAGAGAAAGAGATGAGAAGTTGTTCTACCATTTCTTATATCGTGTCCATTACTAATATTTTGTTCAATGCAATTAATTTGACTGAACATCAATACTAATTTGTATGCTTTCTAAACAATTATTTGCTTTGGATGCGAAAAAACTAAAAGCACATAGATATATCTAAAAGTAAATTAAAAAAAAACCTACTATATAAAAGTATAAGATGTAGGTACTAAAGTATCTTTTTCGTCAATAAATATCTTATCCAAACTTATTCTCTCCATTTTTCTTGATAGTAATAGCATCCCACAACCGACAAATCCTAACCAAAATCATCAAATTACCCTATTAGTATTCAACTTTGAACCAAAAATATAACATTCTTAAAATTCAATTAAAAAAAAATAAATTAGAGTAAGCAAGTTACATCATGCAAGAAACTCACTTACAATCAATATATAGTGCAAAAGATAGTGTAGAAATAGGTAGAAGAATGAGTTGATAGTGTAATTATCCCTGATTAATATCAAGAATTAATATACATGAAATCATTGTAAGTACAAAACCTTCATGCGAATGGGGGCAAAAAGAACGGTTACGGTTTCTTTTTAACCCAATAAATTGTACAAGAAAGTGAGCACTGAGTTGACTTGGGGGAAAGAAACGGCTTTAGATTTTATTGCAAACAAAACGTTTTCCACTAATTATTGCTTTTACGTGGGGTGAAATGTGAATCAGAGTTAATTGGCCTTTACAATTTATTCATTTAGTAGGCTCATGCTATGCCTCCTCATTTATATAATTTATTACTATAATTTTTTATTCACTATTGTCTTTATATGGGCTTTTAATATAATTAATGATAAAAAAAATATTCTGAAGCGAAAAAAAAATGATAAAAATGTCCAAAAAAGGAGATGAAAGATAAATATATACGATCTTACGTAGAGATCATAATAGGATTGGTATACCGACTTTAATATATATGCTAGTGAATCTATCAGCGCTTCCGCGTGATTATAAAAATCTTATCAAATGTATGATTTAATATTTTCTGATACTCTAATATAAAATATATATATATATATATATATATATATATATATATATATATATATATATATATATATATTTTATGAACACTAAAGTTATCTTAATTTTTCTTTCAAAAGGTAATAATCCAAACATATAGAGTTTATAATTTTATTCACATCTATTTTGTGAATCTTAAGTTTTAAAAAATCAAAACATCACTTGCATAATTATGTTTTTAGCAAATTAAAAGGCTGAATATTAAAAGTAACAACAATGGTATAGAAACTGGTTTGAATTCCCATTTGTAAGTTGACTTGAACATCCTAATTTCCAACATCTTACAGATGTATTAACAAATGTTTTTTTGTCTAAGCAAGTAACTCGAAGCCATCTGGAGAGAAAGATATCCAAATAAAGCTTTCACTTTAAATTAATGATACATAAGCCTCAAGCACACATGAAATGAGCAAATACTATCTGGTATCATGGATGGGCAAACAATAACAGAAGACAATAAACTTACGGTACAAACTTTTTCCCAAATCACAATACGATGTACAAAAATATTTTATTTACACTTTCAACATTTGAAGATATTGTTGTTTATTTTCACTTGTTAGTTAACACGAAACCACTAGCAAAACTAACAATCACTATATGAAGAGAAAACCTTACCTAATAAATCTAATATCTACGAAAAATACTCAACTTCAACACGCAATTATGAGAAAAAAACAGTGCAGAATTTGTACTCAACATCCGGATATCATCATCAAATTAAGGAATCAACTTCCTTCGTGGTCAAATAGTCAAATCAAGCCGAACCAAACTGTTAATGCGCACTCTGCTTTTGTCTAATTATTTTGAATATTAAAATATAGAAAAGTGAAGGAAGAATTTGAGTACATGTAAGAATTTTTTACAAAATATCCGAAGCAAAATTACATATGTAAAGGGAATATACAGGTTTGAAGCAAAAGCAATAAACAAAAATATGCAAAAGAAATCGAAACAAATAGAAAAACGAAGGGATAGGCAAAGCTTAAAGATGTTTGGCTATGTGTGCATAAATTTATAGGGAAGGTAGACTAATATTTTTAATGAGAATTAAGAGGTATTATAAATGTGCAAGATCATGTTCTACCGTTTCAAGCTTTTTCTATCCACTATTTCACATTAACAGATAAGTAATTAGAGAGGAAGAGGAAAAGTTAAGTAAATTAATTTAAAAAATATCTTTTGAATTAACACATCCATAAATGGGAAATAGTAGGGAAAATGCTAAAAAAAAAAATGAATGCCAATAGAGGCCATAGAGAGGTGTCGCGTAGGATTATACATCTTTGAAACTTTATATTATATATAGATTGAACTGATTAAAAGTCATTCCTTCACCAACCTTTTCCAAGAATCGATCTAAAGAAGAACAAAATATTTTAAGCAAAGTTGGGTTATAATTTATGTATTAGGTGAATTTAACCGTTAAATAGCGTCATTTAGTGGCATATGGGGAGTAGTCGTCTTGTTACGGATAGATCCAACTTCGTGAATCGATAACAATACACCGCATTATATATATATATATATATATATATATATATATGTGTGTGTGTGTGTGTGTGAGAGAGAGAGAGAGAGAGAGAGAGAGAGAGTCAAGATTTTACTTAGTGATTCGATGGAACAATTTGAATCACTGTAGACTAGTTTCCTCCCATTTACCCCCACTAGTTGATGTGTATTTCCTACCATTGAAGAAACTAGAGAAAACTGTTAATCCTACCGATGCCGTAGATAAGCGAGAATAATATCTATTAAATTTAATTAAGGCAAACTTACTCAAATGACTACCTTATTGTAGCTTCCTACCATTTGTAGCTACCCTTTTAAATATTACCATTTGTAGCTACATTTTAGCAAAATAGTGTATGTTTGCGCGTGTATTTGTTGCCAACAAATACATGAGAACAAGGTAAAAAAAAAAAAAAAACATGATCCTTGATTTTAGCCTTTAATGGTGGAGCTATTAAATTAGATATTAATATTATTTTTTGATGTATTTTAGTGATTTTTTTTTTTTTTGATGTACTTCGGTGATTTTTTTTTTTTTTTTTGCCATATTGTATTTCCGTGTCTTTTTTTTTTTTTTAAATGTATTTCAGTGATTTTTTTTAATGTATTTTCTTGATTTTTTTTTGATGTATTTTAGTGGCGTTTTTTGATGTATTTCAAATACATTGTGTACATTCTAACTACTATGGAGCCAAATATATTCAAATTTTCGTGTATTTGAATGGATTTCAACATATACATTCAGATACAAGACCAAAAAATTCAAATACATGACAAATACAGTAAAAAAAAATAAGGTGTTTGACTATTAACAAAATACACTAAAAAATGCACTCAAAAATACAAAGACAAATACATTCAAAAACAGTGTATTTGTGAGATGTAGATTTTTGAATGTATTTGTATTTGGCTTTTAACAAATACACATGGCCGGATACGAGACACTACTACCACCAAAAAACCCTAATCTCTCCAACACCACCAAAATCCAAATCGAGACCCCACCACACAAAAACCCAAATGCGAGACACCACCGCCACCAAAAACCCTAATCTTTCCATCACCAACAAAACCTAATCTCTCCACCTCTCGTCATCTTCTCGCCCGCCGTCTCAAAATCGACCCGTCACCACCGCCACCAACAATGCACACACGGCCGGATTCGCGAGTGAAAAGAGAGAGAGAGGGGTGAGCATAGAGGGGAGACGAGAGAGAGAGAGAGGGCGGAGAGAGAGAGAGAGAGGGGTGAGCACGGAGGGAGAGGAGAGAGAGAGAGGGGGCGGTGCGGCCATGGTGGTGGTGGTTGAGAGTAGGGGAGAAAGATCTTTTAGGGTTTTGAGAAATGAAAAATCTAAAATGGATAGTGATTGAGAAAAAAGAAAGATATATGTATTTGGATATGTATTTTTTGATATAGCTACCATTTGTAATTTAGAAAAGTTAATTAGCTACTAAATATAGTTAAATAAAAGGATAGTTAATATTAATAATTAGGTCTTAAAAGAAGCTACAATGAGTAAAAATTCCTTTAATTAACGACTAGTGTCAATAATTTAATAGTTACCAAAAAAAAAAAAAAAAAAAAAAAAAAAAGCTAACTGGAGGTGACCTCAGAAGAATATAGAGTTATCAATGCGCATAAGTTTATAAAGTTTGAGTTTCGGTATAATAATTTTATTTAATAAAATTTTATTCGTAACCTAATGTAAAGGTAAATAACATACTATCACAAATTGATCGACGTTGTAAAATTTCTTACACTATTAAGTTGTATAACTTAAAATTCATTTACTGTATCCGTTCTTCCTAGTAGGGGTGTTTATGAGTCGATTTTGGGTTAAAACCAAAACAAACCAATCTAGTCGGTTTTAAAATTATCAAAATCAAATCAAATATAACACATATTCATCGGTTTGGTTGTAGTCGGTTTGCTTGCTTTTTAAGAAAATTAACGGTATTTCTCTCTTTCATGTTTTTTTCCTACAATTAGGAGAGAATTTTCTATCATTTGCCAACTTATAATTCATTATTACCTTTATTGTGGTAGCTATAGTTTCTTGTGGAGAAAATGTCTTAGGATTTTTTATTTAAATTAAGTGAATAAAGTTTATAAGAAATACAAAAAATAAATCTAGGTAAATCTCATATAGTTGTTTCTTTAAATAAATGGTCTCATATAGTTGTTTCTTTGAATAAATGAGTTTGAATTCATGAATTTCATTTTAAAAATGGGCTTAAGGTATAAAGTTCATTAGCCTATTAGGGGTTATTTGGTTCAAAGACAAATTATACATGAATTAATAACGCAGGGATTAGTAATACAAGGATTATTTTTGTTTTGTGTTTGGTTCCTTGCACTAAAATTGGACACAAAGGATACCATTTGAATATTTATTTATTTTCAAAATTTAAGAAATAATTTGTTCCAATTATACTCTTGAATGCTTGGCCATTATAGGTTTCTTGGAACAAAACAAGGCTAATTTTGTCACTTTAGTTTTTTTATCTATGGATAAGCTATCCATGGATAAATTATCCCATGGTGGTGGTGGGATAAGATAATACACCCTTTGGTGTATTAAATAATCCATGTATTAGTTATACATGCCCCAAAATGTCAACCAAAAATGGTATAAAATAATACCACATCTAATACCATACTATTTTAGCTAAGACCTCCTACCAAACGAGCTCTTAGAGATAAAATAAACTTTTGCTTAAAAATTATATAAATTATTTAAGAGTATTTATAAAAATTTATATATATATAAAATTATGTACAAAATTTGTCGGTTCGGTTCGGTTTATTCTTCAGTTTGCTTTTAATAAAACCAAAACCAAACCAAATATTATCGTTTTTTAAAATTCAAAATCAAACCAAACCTAACCCAAGTAAATATCGATTTATTCAATCGATTTGATTTTAATTTTTGGTTTGGATCGTTTTTAACAAAACCGTGAACACCCCTACTTCCTAGTAAGTGTGGTGACCTTTTTAAAAATAAAAAAGAAATTATTTTTATTACATAGGGGGTAGGGGGAAGGGGAAATGGGGAAAGGAATTCTGATGTGGGGTTCGACACTCGCAGCCAAGCGTGAGAGTTTAGATAAGCCAACTAAGCGAGCTACTAAATCTCTACCGGTCACCTTCAATACTGTTTCAAAATTGCCTAGACATCGAAAGAAGCCGTAATGACGACCAAAGCAATTAATTAATCGATCGAGATTTTGTACTTAGACGATATAGTTGAAAGAAAAGAAAAGCCCTAGAAGCAACATCTGGAATTGGATGAGAAACTAGTTTTTTAGTTGTCTGGTCAGCATTCGGTGTTTGACATTCGTATTAGGCCCATCTATTTTGGATTCGTTTCGTGTAAGATTAATTAAAAGGCCAGAAAAGTACTCGCTACCTAAATTTTTCCGTATCCAAAATTCAAATTCGAGATCTCTAATTAAAAGTAAATAGAGTTCATGTATCTCATCACAACATTTGGTGGTCCTAACTAATTGGTCTTCTTCTCATACATTCAAATTAAAAAGCAAAACGAAATATAGAAAGGTCCTCTATAAACATTGAGAGGATGTTTAGGTAGTTAGGTGCAACTGTCAAGTGTAATACTTAAATTTATTGAGACATAATAAATTCATATGCACCTGCCTTTCTGCCTGTCTTTTTCGATCATGTTATTGTAATTCATGAAATATTGTAATTGGTTTTAACCACGTAGACAACAAAAGTAAGCTTCAGTTATAGCTATAGCCTCTTTACATAGACTAAAAGGCAAAACAAAGGGGAAAAAAATTAAACCATCATGAGAAGATTATGAGGGACATGCCTTTAACAACCCAAAAGCAAGTTAATTGACAACTACTCAAAAAAAACTAGGTGATCATCTGAAAATTAGTTATATGAAAAATTATAGTACAACAATCATTTATTAATTACTCTTATTCATGTATCATTAATTTTTTTTTTTTTTTTTTTGGGTTCAACCACCATAATGGTGGGATTAGGCCTCAGACCTAATCATTTTATTGCTTTCAAAAGTGGTTACACCGGTTACAAAAAGGGGTGAAAACATTTGTCAATGTCACCCTGAGATATCAGAAGGATAAAAAGTTCATCCTTATACAAAAGTCTTCCTATGCTAGAAATAGCAAAAGAGAAAATGCAGAAAGCAGTAAACATGAGCAATATGTTATATATCCTTCATAATAATACATGGAAACTTGCATATATACTGCAGATTATAGCCACGCGAATTTAAATATCATCAACCAACATTGCATAGCAGCATAGGTTATATAAGTATTTTATTCTGTGCGGCCAACCAAATATTGTGCTTTAAAAACTTGGAATTTTTTACTGGGGATTAGTTTCATTAATTAACCCCACTAATCAAACGGCCCCTAATTATTTATTAATCCACACCCCTATTATCTTCCCTTATGCCTAAGATCCACAAAAGAAGAAAAATTAGGAACTAGAAAAAACAATAAAAAAGAAACAATTGCATGACACAAGAACTCAAGATAATTGACTGATCAATGTTTCCTTTTCAAGGACTAATATATTACAACTGTACGAAAATTTTGAGAAAATGGGGTCAATGGAAGAGATAAAAACTTAGAAGCAAATTAAAGAAGAACTAATTAATCTACAGTTTACAGAGGGCAATTAGAAAGGAGAAGCAAGATCAAGAAATTATTTTCATTACCACCAAGGAATGTGGTACGATGGATATACAAAATTCTTTCACCCTTAACCAGAGGTCCAATATTCGAACCTAGCTGAGAATGAAGAAATTTCTATTAGGAAGCGCTTGCCCTTTAACAGCCCTTACGCCGCTCAAATCTGGATTAGTTGGGCCGGCATGAATTCATCCCAAAGGTCTAGTTGCCAAAGGAACAACCTCAGCCAAAGGAGTAGATTGTGGTGTTGGTAAAGGAGAAGTTCTACAAACTGGACAACTTGGATTCAACATAAGCCAAGGATCCACACATTTCAAGTGAAACAAATGTTCACAATCAGGCAACAACCTTAACATGTCCTTATTCTTGTAATCTGCTAAACATATAGAACAACAACTAGCTGTTGAGTCCTTGTGATTTACCTTAGCTTCAGAGTACAACAACTTAGGGTAACTCGAAAGGGTTGCCTTATCAAGCCCTATATCGACTATACAACTATTTTCTTGGACATCATGTAGCGCGTTTCGATTAATTCTATGTCTTCTTGGTGGTGGTAACTCTGTTGTTTGATTTCTGGTACAAAAATATGAAGTGAGAGTTATAGTTGTAATTAAAAGAAGAATACCTACCGATACACCGATCCCATAACCGAATCCTCCAATATTACCCGATCCGAGGAACCCATCGGTGCTGGAACTTGGATCGGAGATGGTGGTGTTATAATTCATGATATATTAGGAGAATTATGGGAGTGGTTTTGGGTTTGGTTGGTCATTGGTATTATATGACCAAAATTAAGGGAATGGTCTAAAGATTATTTGGAAGTCAACGGTTTTTGATTGAAGGAAATGAATTTGGACTTGATAGAAACGAACAAATAAGAATAGGTACTAATATTTAATAAAAAGAGTGGAAAAGAAAGTGGTTTCTTGTGAATATATGTATGGATATATATATATATATATATATATATATATATATATATATATATATATATATATATGTTTTTTTCCCGTTAAGTTCATGCTTGGATGGAAAGTTTTGAGATGTCAACGTCCTCTCTAATCTATCATTTTCTTGTGAGTTTTGTTTCATGTGAGCAACGTCTTTTTCTGCTACGTTTCTTCAACTTTAACCAATAGTAAATTAATTGTATAAGTTTTGCTTATATAGCTAGTTAATCATTTGTTTGACTCTCTTTCTCTCTCATCTTAATGAGTACTCTACTAATTGCACGTTCCATGCACCAAAGATTTAGGGGGTCATAGGATGCCTTTTTTATGTATTTTATTTTACATGACATCAATATAACTTTTTTCTTTATATTGCAGAACATTCGGGATTACACAAGAAATAGGAAGAAAATACATAAAGATTAAACGAGGTTTAGCCAAAAATAGATAAAGTTTTCTATTATGATGATGAAATTAGTGAAAGTTAAGTGATTTTTTTTTTATTAAAAAGACTTAGTTTGATGATGACTTTTCTGCACAAAATACTAATTTCAATTTCATGTGAAATTAGCCTTTAAAACGGGCGACTGTAATAAATTCATTTAACCTGCTTCTCCCTCTCCTTTTAAATCATGTTATTGTATTCCATGATCAGTATTAATAATAATAGACACACATCTAAGCTTAGCCTCTGTCATCGACCCACTTTAGAGAGGACAAGGAGATAAGGAATTAAACAACATCAACAGAATTTGATGCCATTGTAAAGAAAAAAAGAGGAGAATAACATTCTCGGTCCCTCAATTATTAGTAAGTTCAAATTTTAGTCCTTGTGATATATGATTCAATACATCTAATCTTCAATTAATTAAAATGTGTATTTTGGTTCCTTTATGCAAGAAATATGTTATATTTGGACTATTTTAGATGTGTATTACTCTCAAATATCAAGTAATAGTATAAGTTTAACGTAACAGCTAAGTACGTAATTAAACGGTGAAACAATCAATAATTTTGAAAATTTGTGAATATTCATAAGCAATTGAATCAAAGTCACATGCTAAGCAATCAAAGGTTAAATGTGTTAGGTTAGATATAACAAGGAGTAAAACTAGAATACGGAGAGACCAAAAGTTTTATTAAGCCAAACAAAATCTAAGCATGCAACATCAATACTGAAGGTCTAGAAGCCAAAGGAACAACCTCAGCCAAAGGAGTGGATAATGGTGATGGCAATGGAGAAGTTCTACAAATTGGACAACTTGGATTCAACATGAGCCAAGAATCCACACATTTCAAGTGAAACAAATGCCCACAATCTTGCAACAAACGAAGCATGTCATTGTCCTTGTAATCTGCTAAACATATAGAACAACAAGTACTAGCCGTTGAGTCCTCATTATAATTGACCTTAGCTTCTGAATATAACAACTTAGGATAACTCAAAAGTGTCGCCTCATCTAGCCCGATATCGACTATACAATCATGTTCGTTTCGATTAATTGCTCTTGGTGGTGTTTGATTTCGAGTACAAAAATATGAAATCAATGTGATAGTTGCAAACAAGACGACAATGCCAGCTGAAACACCAACAGCATAGTCGAACCCTCCGATTTGTTCCGATTCAAGGTACCCGTCGGTGCCAGAACTTGGATCCGAGGTGGTGGGGTTATTCATGATGATCTTGTGAAAATTAAAGAGTTGGTTTTATGAGAATTTTGGGTGTGCTTTTTATTTGGTTAGCTATTTGGTATTAGACTAAAACAGAAATGGTCCAATTAAAAGATTTTGGAAGTCAACAGTTTACGTGAGAGATTTGAAAAAGAAAAAGAGGGAATATTGGTGGCGTTTTGGTTGAAAGAAATGAATTTGGACTTCAAGAGAAATAAAAAAAAGAATATTAAAGAGAGAAAAGAAAAGCATGGATGAAGTGGTTTCTTGTGAATAGATATGCATATGTATCTTCTTTTAAGATACGTTTAGTTAAATTTGGAATTGGCTCGTCAGTAATGTTTTCGACGAATTTTCAATGAAATTCTGATCATTAATCCTGTCGCAAAAGTCCGTCGAAAAAGTATGAAATATTTATGGATAATGTAAAAAAATACTTAAATAATCAAATCAGTTAAAAGATAATAATAGATATTTTTATTTGATAACATTAATTAGTAATCTAGAATAACGTTAAGTGACATGTTATAACTAATTAGTTTATACTTGGCGTATAAAATTATTAGTATTTAATATATCATTTAAATTTTGGCGGTTTTTGCTTCGTTTCATGCTTGAATGGAGGGTTTGAGATGTCCCAAGTTCTCCTATAAGTCTAATCTATCACTTTCTTGTTAGCTTTGTTTCACGCGAGCAACGTCTTTTTCTGTTACGTATGTACCAAGTTCTTCAACTTTATCCAATAGTAAATTAATAAATATAAGTTTTCCTATATAGTCCAGTTAATAAATTATTTTACACTCTCTCTCTCTTCTTAATGAGTCTACGAATTGCACGTTCCATGCACCAAAATTTTAGGTGTTTGCATAGCATGCCTATTTCATTTTCCTGTATAAGTTTTCTTTCATCTGAGCAACGTCTTTTTCAACTTTGTCCAATATTAAATTAATTACATAAAACTAACTTAATAATTTATTGGAATAATAGCAATCTTTATCCCTAAGTAATTGATAAATTTATTTTGATACTTGTGATATATGAATTCAACATATATAACCTTCAATTAAGTAAAAATCCATGTTTTAGTCTCTTTATTAATTAGAAAATACATTATATTTGGCTATTTATAGAACTATATTAATATACCCTCAAATATAAAGTGATAATATAAATTTAACGTATTAAATGAGTAATTAAGTGTTGTGCGGTTAACAAATATGATGAATTTGTAAATATTGTTCACGAGCAAAGGGATCAAAGTGCACATTTCAATTAATTGGAGGTTTAATATGCTTAGTCAGATACCAGAGGAATTTAAACCAAAATTTATCAATAATCGAGGGACCAAAAATGCTATTAAACCTTAATTTATTTGATTTTCTCTCTACCTTCCGTGAGTTATATGAATTGTACGTTCCATGCACCCTAGATTTAGATGGTTGTGTCTCATGCCTAGCTATTTTATGTGTTTTGACTTTTAGAGGACATTAAAATATTACTTTTGTTTAACTTCTATACATGCCGTAAACAAAACCAAAAAAAAAAAAAAAAAAAAAAAAAAAAGGTATCCTATATTTGTGCAATATGAGACTAGCTAGTAAATAGGACATTATATTCTAGGAATTGATAACTATGTAACAATTTTTTCTGTAAAATTATCATAGCACAATTATGATAATCATAAATATTAAAGGTTTATAAGACGCGTGTCCGCATATTTTAATTTGGAAACACTAAAATTTATTACAGCACTTCATAATAATGTATCGAATATGATAAGAGGTTGAGTTTTCCTAATCCTAAATTAAGAAAAGAGAAATATGAGATATTAAAAAAAAAAAAAAAAAATTATGTACGAAAGTTAATCAGAATTTCCAGTACTTGTGTACTGTTATCGAGTTACTAATATAAGTACATTTTTGGTTTCACATTACATTTTAAAGAGAACAAAACTCAAAAATGCATGCTAGGAAAGTTAGCGTGGGAGCATTATTACTGGATACAGGTCAGTAACGATCAAAAAAATGAGAAAATTATTAATTCTCCTGGATAGGGTAGGGGTAACTACAGTACAAGTAAACTATGCAAGACCTCATGAGAATGTAATTAAACATATAAAATTATGCTCTATTTAATTAACTGACGTTTTACTTTTTAGACGAGATTATCACATGATGCACATATTTGGCTCATGAAAAAGAACTAAAAATGGACGTGAGGAGGCATATTGAGAGTGCAATTGACTATATAAAGGTATGTTTTTTCTAACAATTTGTTTTTCTAACAATTTAACCTTTTAGATGAGATGATTACACATTTTAACGAAATTGTTTTTAGAGGAAAAAGAGAGCCTATTAAAGACCTTCACTAGTCGTTATATCATCTTCCTTGCCCTTTCATACTTGAGTACTATAGATAGAATGTCGTGATTAATTCAAGAGTCATGATTTGTTGTTAGTTTATTAGTGTAGTCACTAATTCAACTGTGAGAGTCCCCCAATCAATTGTTGATTTAAATAAGTTCCATTATTTCAAATAAAAAATTATAAGTATCAATTAACTGCATGCAACTTGTTATGATATGTGGTGCAATTTGCACTATGAAAATAAGAGTTAAGTTGTTTAAAAATAAACCCTTCGTAAATTCTAAACAATGTGTGCTCATTGACAACACATATTGAGCATACAAATCGTTAATAACAAACTTAACATACACATCATTGACTTTGGCAACTTGTTTTTTTAAGGGATTAGTTAAATCTCTCTAAACCCACCCTGGTTTCTTGTTTAATTAAGTTCAATTTCTGATAAATTAAGGTACCTATTTTTCTATTGATTGCAAGATTAATACATTCTATATATATTCTCATCTTGCTACAGCACGAAGTCTTTATCAATAGGAAGATATAACTAATTTTCAATGTGGATCTACACAATTTTAATAAATGTTTTTTGTAAAATAAATCACTATTTTATCCAAAACTTGAACTTAGTTTGGAAGTGTGCGCACACCCTCAAGAATAGGAGGCAGTAACAAAGTGAATATGAACTCCTGCAGCCTACTCAATCGTCAATTTTCAACCCAAAATTTCGGCCAATCATCACCTTTCCGTCGTCTGCTAAGAAAACATAAAATTTCAGTGTGTAACTTGTATTCACGCTTTTAATCTGTCCATATTTCCCCGAGTGGGTGGGTGGAGGGGGAGTCATAATTTCAAATTGATCATAATTCGAAACACAATGTCACGAATTCAAATATATATAAAGAAGAAAAATATATAATCTGTCACGAGCTTAGATACCAAGCCTAGAGCCCAATCTCATATACCTGTCAAATGTTGATAAGCCCAATCTAGTGAGCTCATGGGCCAATGTGAAAGATTTTCTTAGTATGAGTGTATGATTAGGTAATGAGAGTTTAAAATAGGATTCTTTGTATATATATATCCCTTCCTTAGTTTCTAAATATTCTGCATTCTTCCACATTCAGTTTTATATTTACAAAAAATCATAACATTACAAATCCTATACAAAACATGCTTTATATTTAAAAAAAAAATTATTTTTAAATTATTTTTTTATTTTTAAAAAACACGATCATTTTTAAAAAAATATTTTTTTATTTTTTTAAAAAATATTTTTTTTAATTTATTTTTATTTTTTAAAAAATTAATATTTTTTTTTTGCTCAAAAACTTATGTATGAAAGTTGTATTAAATGTATTTGATATCTAACTAATGTCAAACTTAAAAAGTTTGCTCAAAATTTAGTGTATGAAAAATGTATGAAATGTGTATATTTCGTTCAAGGCTTAAAAATCCGCTCAAAATTGTGTGTATGAAAACAATATGAAATTTGTATCTTGCTCATATCTTAAAATTTCGCTCACATTTTCATGTATAAAGTTCATGTTAGATTTCAAAATCCTAAAATTAACTCTCTCACAAACGTTGTAACAATTTTTCATACAATATTCAAGTTGATTTTGTGGAAGTTTTAACACTCAAAATTTTGTATAAAGGAAAATTATATTAAAATTTTGCTCACACATACACATTTCATACAACTTTCATACATTGAGAAATATGAGGTAATTTTTTAAGCCAAGAGAGCAAAAAAAAAAAATAAATTAATATTTAAAAAAATATATATAAAAATTATTTTTTAAAAAATAAAAATATTTTTTTAAAAATATTTTTTATAAAAAATATATATATTTATATATATAGTTATTATTAGAAAAAAATAAAAACGAAAAATATATGAAAATCCGTCATGTTTTGTAATATATCGTTATGTTTTGTAAATAACTATCGTTACGTTTTGTAAATATTTCTCCTGTGAACATTATATATATACGTAGTTTTCCCTTTAAAATATCTTGAAAATTAGTTTAAAAGATTTAGGGAAAATACATAAAAACCCCCCAACGTATACTCGGATTAATTCTGACGCACCCAACCTTTGCGGGCGACCTATTACCCCCCTGGACTTATTTTTTCTGTATTTTTGTGCCCCTTTTTGACTGACGTGGCAAAAAAAAAATTGATGCCCAGTTGCACAGTGGAGAGTGTTGCACACTCTCCGCCACATTGGTGCCACGTCACTGCCACTTTTCCTTTCTTTTTTTCATTTGATTTTTCTTTTATTTTTTCTTTTATTAATTATATTTACACTAATTAACCTCAAATTAACTATTAAACCATTAATTATATTTTCTTCATCACTAAACCCTTCTTCTTCTTCTTCATTTCAAGAAATCCATCAATCCATTTTCTTCCTCCATTAACACACACACACATTCAACATATTTTCTTCCTCCATTAACACACACATTCAACCCATTTTTTTCCTCCATTAACAACACACATTCAACCCATTTTTTTCCTCCATTAACACACACGCATTCAACCCATTTTTTTCCTCCATTAACACACACATTCATTTGAAGGCAAATCAAACACCAAAATATATCCTTAATCGAAACACACATTATGTTTTTTTCCTCCATTAACAACACATTTTCATTTTTTTCCTCCATTAACACACACGCATTCAATTTTTTTTCTCACATAGATTTGGATCAAACAAAAATTATTGATGTAGAAATGACATTACTCCAATTATTTTTGGGCTCACTAACATATCCAATTATTGATAACGAATTACTCCAATTATTTTGGGCTAACATATCCGTGTTTTACTGCTGTTGTTCCGCCCCCCCCCCCCCCCCCCCCCAAAAAAAAAAACCGCTCCTCTTGCCCCACCTATTTGAAGAAATTGCCATTGACACTCATTTAAAGAAATTGCCATTTGAAGGACAAACTGTGCAATTTCTTCCTTTCTGGGCTATGTTCAATCATGGCGGTGTCAGTGACTGCGGTGTGGCGGCGGCGATGTGGCGGTAGCGGCAATGGGGGTGGTTGAGGAGAAAGAAGAAGAAGAAAGAGAAAAAGGAGAAAGAAGAAGAAATAGAAAAATAAATTGCAATTAGTAGCTTTAACAATTGAAATGTGGAAGAAAGGGAGGGTGGGGGTGGGTGAGAGGATAAAATATAAATAAATTTTTAAAAATTAATTATTATTAAAATATAAAAAATATTTTTACTGCTTTCAATCGCTATTAATTTTTTTTTTTTTGCCACATCAGCCAAAAAAGGTACAAAAATACAGAAAAAATAAGGTCAGGGGGGTAATAGGTCGCCCGCAAAGGTTGGGTGCGTCATAATTAATCCGAGTATACGTTGGGGGGGTTTTTATGTATTTTCCCAAAGATTTAAGAACTTTAATTTTTGAACATTATAGAAATTTTATACAAATGAAATTGTGTCAGGCATTTTTGAAATATTCTGAATAGAGAGTGTATCACATAAATTGTAATAAAGAATATATAATTCTTAAAAAATGCTACAGTCTATTCACGAAATAGTTTTTTGTGGAAGAGCAATAATGTTAAGGTTGTGTAAATTGTGATATCTGACCCATGAGCTACCAGAAAGATGATCAAATGTGCAATGTCGAGTTAGTAGGTTCGCTTAGAATAATATATATACATCTTATATTTACTTTTATATACAAAACATAACATCACAAATCCTATACAAAACATATATATAGTTTTAAATTATTTTTTTTATTTTTTAAAAATCATTTTTAAAAAGAATATTTTTTTTTTAATTTTTTTTTTTTTTTTTAAAATTAATATTTTTTTTTTTTGCTCAAAAACTTTTTCACAAATGTGTATATATAAAATTAGAAATTTAGCAAAAAATGTAGTAATGAATTCAATTGAATCCATATATCATTTTCTTTTTCACATGAATATAAAATTATATAACTTTGATACAAAAAGTTAAAATGAATTCAATTGAATCTTGATCATATATATATATATATATATATATATATATATATATATATATATATATATATACAACAACATTGTAACAATTTTTACACAATATTCAAGGCTTAAAGTTTTTGACTTAAAATTTTGTTTAAAATTATATTAAAAATTTTGCTCACACATATTTTCTTTTTATGAGGTAATTTTTTAAGCCATTGAGCAAAAAAAAAAAAAAAAAAATTTTTAAAAAAATATATAAATTTTTTTTTTTTTTTTATAAAAATATATATTTTCTGAATATAAAATTAATATATCGTTATGAGTAAATAAGGAAAACTAATGAATTACGTTTCGTAAATATTTCTCCTTAACATGTATATATACGTAGTTTTCCCTAGAATAAATATATGATCTTTTATATACATATATATATATATATATATAGTTTAAATCATTTTCTTTTTCACATGAATATAAAATTAGAGCAAAAAGTAATGAATTCAATTGAATCCTTAAGTTGCCCGTATGTTACTTTATCTTTTCTTTTATTTTTCCCTTTTGACTTTTTCCTTTCATAGCACACTTTTTTGTACCACTTTTACTTTCATAAATATTTTTCTTCATTAAGTATACAAGAATAAATTCTTCTGTGACAAAGTATATTTATCACAAAGATGATGTTTTCTAGCTAGCGCCATCTGGCGAGAATCTCAATTTCACCTATCAACTGCTTAAAATTGCAGTATGACAGTCATACAAACAAGTAAAACAACACTCATCAATATCAGAGTTTGAATTTAAAAATTTATGAGTTCGCGAATTTAGTCTTTTTATTATATTGTATTTTAAGATAATAATTTGTACATATCCAATAAATTTCTTATAAAATTTAAATCAACGATACTGGGTTCGACCGATCCCGTGACATACACACTAGCTTCGCCCCTAATTATTTCTAATGACTTATATCCTAAAAGGATAAGTAAAGTTATTCTATTGCTGCTTTTTCATGTTTTTAGGTAACTGAAAGTGGGTAAGATATTTACATGCGGTCCTTTTTCTTTTATTACTTTGTAAACCCCTCGATAGTCGAGTATCTATTATTTTTCACCAGCATATGTATTAGGTAAAATTTGGACATTATGAAGTTTTCTTTCATTTAATTGACCACCAGATCACGTCCTTGTATGTGATCACATAGCAATCTTCGTTTCAAACTATATTAACCTATAGTTTGATATGAAATAACAAAATGTTATTTATAAGTATTTACTCGTCTAATACAGTATGAACTAAGATTAGATTTTAATGAATGTATCGATTATCTTGATGTGCCACCATCTTAACCAAACCCTTTTATCTCGTAATTTATGCATTGTTTGTATCATAGGTACATCGCACGTAAATTCCAACTTTGTTGAAGTTATCAACACTTTTCACCAGTCGGCAATCGCTAATCGCTGGATACATGAAATTTCTCCATCCTTAATTAAAATTTCGGTTTCAAGTCTTAAAAATAAAAATTCTCGGTAGGAAATATTTTTCACTTTGATGATCCTGTACGACACTGAATTAATCGGATCACGCCATACGAATATGAATTAATTGGACCTAATATGGATGACTATAAAATAAAAACTAAGAACTAAAAATACCTTTCAACAATTCCAAGCACACTATCTTGCTTTATGCCTACTTTACCGACCTTCAAAAAGGTGTCATAATTCTTTTAATCTAATCCATTAAATCAGATATCATTATATTCATTTTGAAAAGATTAGCTGGTAAACCACATGCCAAAATGTATCAAAAATATGTCCTGGTAATGTGCTTAAATTCTCTATTTTTGAAAAGACAAGATGCATATTTTTAATATGTGAGTTTTGCCTTTTATTTACTCTTTATCTTTCCTATATATTTTTTAATATTCAACTTTTTGTTTGTTCTTTTAGCTTTGGAAGCTTTTGGAATAACTATGCTTATGAATCCTCATCCATAAATCTGCTTTGTTATTTGCAAATTCGTTATATTCAAGAAATATTACCCATGTTAGCTATCCACCTTGGTGGTCTCATATCAGCTGAATCTTGCCCCATACAATCATTAATTTCTCTTGAGATCTGCAACTCTGCTGCCTTAAATTCTTTGTTTCATTCTTAGCTTATGCTTAAAAAAAAAAAAAAATACAAACTTTCAACTAGAGTCCCTTCAAAGAGCTTTAGATTCTTTGCTAAATTATTCAACTTTTGAAGGTTTGTTTTCTCTCTTAATCCTTCATATGCTTGTTTGTTTATGTTGTACTTACATGATGACTATGAATTATATCTCTAGCTAAGAGACCTTTTCCTTATTTGATGGAATTCCTTTTGATAATCTTCAATACAGGCAATTCTGTAATATTCAATTTTGATAATGTAGAATAGTAACAAAACCTTTGCATAGATATATCTCTCGATGAATTATTAAATATGTTTGTGCAAACTTTGATGTATTGTTAGGATTCCTTTTGCCATTGAGTAAAGGCATACAGTTCAAAGCTGTTTAAAGTTCAAACGATCTCTGATAACTTCAATCTATTCAAACTCATCAATAAGAGGTCCAAAAATAGTGTAGGAAAACTATTCCCATAATTTAGTTAGGATACATCGAAGTCAAAGTCAGCACTCGGTCAACTCGAAAGTCAAACCCTCAGGCCAACAAGGATAATTTCAGAAACAAATTATATAGACGCGTTAACACATATATCCTTAAAAAGCATCAGTTAAAATATGATTTACATACATTTGTAGCCTGTAGGTATGTTCATGTCTACAAAACCATTTCATACTATAGATTTAAGAATTTTACAGGACAATTCCCTTTTTTCTTGGAGATGCAATATGAGGGACAGTGGCAACATCTCTCAGTACAGAAGTAGACTGGACCAGACTCTATCATGTCATGATCTTGTCGATGATGATATGCTTAAGACCCTCGTCAAGAATCAAATCCTACGTTCATCAGGATCTGATTTTCACGGTCAGTCCTAAGTCAATTTCAGTAATATGTCATCAAACTAATTAGTATTATATCTATAACATCAAACATATACTTCTTTTTTCTGGCAGAATGTAGTGAAAATCTAGTAGATAGAAGAACCAAGGAAGTGGCAAAATTCCTGAGCATGTTGAGGAGTGCATCAGTAACTGATTCCGAGGCATCAAATGGTGGTTGGAAAGTAGGCTATCTTAAGATCACTTTTTTCTAATGCTTGAAACACACTCCAACTATGTTTATGTTTCTCTTAAACTAGTTTTACAAGCAGTGGATGTTACTTGTCTTAGGACTAATACTATCTGAACCCCGTCGCCAAATAATTACACCATATGTATATAAGATTAAAAATACTTTTTTTATGTATATATAGTAGATGTTGAATCACCTTGGCTTCTTCGTATGTTAACTTCTTTATATTTTGAATCTCCTCAGTGAAAATTTTGGCTCCACCACTAAGTACTATGTAGAGGTCCTTTTTTTTAACCCTCTCTTGGCAGCGAATTTTGGGATACTAGAGATAAGTGATTCTCTAGTTCTCTTTTACTGGCAGGTAAAACAGGATACTGAGGAGATCCGTGTTATGTATCGAGAGGGACCAGAAGGCACACCCTATCACACCCTCCTAGCTGAAGGCTATGTGGATGGTCCAACAGATGTTTGTAAGCTAAATTTATAGATGTCAACGATATATCTCTGATCTTCATTGTTGGACTGTTGCTTTAGTAGTGGAGAAGCTTAATGTAAGCAAAAAATTCTATCACAGGTTTATGCATCTCATGGGAGGCAGAACTCTTTAAGAAGTGGTGAGAAAATGCAACTTGTAAAATTCTTAGGTCTTCCTGCTGCATTATGAGAAATAATGTGTATCTCAATTTGTGGCTTGTGAGAGAACAAAAGGGAGAGTTAAAAACTGAAATGCTCTTAAATAACAAAGCAACTATTTTGTGTATTTATTCGTAATCTACTGTGCAATACATGTGAATTAAACTAATCTTGCAGAAAACTATGTGAAGATTTCATTTCAAGTCGATTGGTATGATAACAATTGCATTCCCGACTAACAATTAGTTTTAATCTGTGCCAATTTCTGATCAGGTGGCCACAAACTACAATTCCAACTTTTAAGATCGCGGAATCCGCGTGCTTGCAAATGATCAGAACTGGTGAACAAATATGTTTAGTAAGGTTCGTCCTCCTATGGTAGTATTCGTTGCATTCTTGTCGACCACATAATTAGCTAACATGTAATTACTTAATTTGGAAGAAAGGATGAAACTTTCAAGGCCTTTGTCAGCAAGGGAAGCTGTAGTACATTTATTTGCATTTGAATACTTTCAAGATGGTCTTATTGTAGTGGTTGCCAATTCGGTAAGCATGAAAGTCCTTATTTTATTTTTCTTAACTATCTAATTGTTGTTCACATTGGCAGTTAATGTAACCGATAGCAAGCTATAGTTTATGCTTTTTCACGTGTCTTTTTCCAGATCTCTGACGTAGATAACATTGATACAAGTACTCATGGATATTCCAAAGATAGGATACCCAATGCGCAGGATGTAGTACGAGTTGATCTTGTGGGAGGTTTTGCTCTACAGAAAGTAACAAATAATCGGAGCTACTTCAGGTAACATATATCCAAATGCTAGGGAGGTTCAGCAAGGTTTCACCTGGTCTATTCTATCTATATATAAGTAAAAACAGAAGCACTAAAAGATGATTAACTACACCAGGAACATAAATTTAATATTGGATGTAGTTAGAATAAGATTAGATAAAGTAATGATTGAACTAAAGATTGCAACTTTTTATTATCTATTGTGATTTTCTTCTTCTACTTTAAAATTTGCAGGACAATAGGTAATTTGGATATCAAACTGGATTTTATTCCTCCAGCATTAATTAACTTCGTCTCAAGGCAGCTCGTAGGTGGCGGCTTCAAGCTTTATAAAAAGGTTAATGCCAACTCAGAGATCATTCTGTTTTATATTTATTATTTGATTAAAAAAATACTTTTTTAATGCACCTGCAAGTAATTTTACAATTGTTGCAGGAAGTAGCTTCAGTTGCTAAAGGTGATGAAGACTTCAGCAAGGCTCTGAAGGATCCAATGTATGCTCGAATACGTGAAGCTCTTTACTCCGATAAAATACCTAATGGTGATATAGCTTTAGAATTGCAAGACCTGAAGTCAAATGTAGTTCCTGTTGATGAAGAAACTAGAACATACAATGATGAAAAATGTCCTGAGCAAAAGGTTCATAGGGACAACTGTATCACTAATTTACCAGAACAGGAAAACTTTGAGGTCAGAGATAAAAATATACATGGTGAAATCGAGGAGATTGAAGTCGAAGCCAGTGAAAAAGTCGAACATCTTTATGAGGATGACAGGAAAGTTTGTGATTCTCCGGTCAATCAACTTGTACAGAAGTCCACTGAGAACAAGAATTTTGGTATTAGCCCGGAGGTCAAACAAGCTTTAGGAACTTTAGATGAGGCTATTTCTATCATAAGGGAATATAGATGTAAGCTGGAAACTAGGACAGTTCCTAACACTAATGTAATGTTAGTAGATGCGGAGACAGACAGTCTACAAGATTCAAAATCATCAGAAGCTGATAAGGATCGGAGAAATAGCTCTTGTTCCAGGTAAATTTTGTTTGATTAATACCTGGCTTCTATTGATGATTATACATGTTTTACTTGAAGCTAGATTATTCTGCATGAAATGGTTAAATCTGCACCTTATAAATTTCAATTACTGACTAAAGTTTCGCCAAATGAGCACATAGAAATGGAAAAAACCATTGTAGTCATTAGATATTAGTCACTTATCCCAAAGGGAAATCTTGAAGTTCCAAACTACTAGTACAGAAAAGGTTGCTGAAGACCAAATTTAGTTGAAGACTTGAAGTGTTACCCCTTTAAGTACTCGGCATTCCTTTCTCACGCATATTGCCTTCAATTATATGCTAAGCAATTTCTTTTCTAACAATTCCCTACTCAATTAGTAACACATTTTTTCAGGCGCACAAGTTCTGGTGTGTGCATAAGGGAAGCACACAATAACAAGATTGCTCCAGCATCACCTGATGTTTATGCAACAATTCCTGGTCAGGCACATCACATTGCTCTATGCTCTTCGACAGATCAAGCAATGACAGGGAAAATAATGGAGAATATATCAAAGGATGATAACATGACGGCTGCTCATGCAAATGGAATCCATGAGAAGGAGCTCGGTGAAACTAAAACTAGAAAACTACCAAGATATTGCTGCTTGTATTTTCTCTCTGGGCGGGTGGCTTAAGAGTGATCAACAACCAGTGTTCTGTGCAATCAATATTTCTGGGTAACATAGTCAGATATGAAAGTTTATCCGAGCTCACGAGAAGTATAAATCTTTTTTTTTTTTTCTGTACCTTCGAGAACATCCGATAAAATTGGATTAATCTGAAATTTCATGTATCAGTGTATTGTGAAAAAATGTAAAACATAATTCCTTGTTATTCAAGCAGGAGCAGATTGTGCAGGATTTGAGGAGTTAACATTGAAAAACTGGAACTTTAATGTCTATTTCAATTTCCAGCATCCAATTTACAAATATCTGACTGCATTATGCGCAAACCAAATCAGATCCTAACCATCTAAAAGAACAAAACATTCTGTGTGCCAATACTAAACGATACGCGAAACATAGATAAAGGATAGAAATTCGGAAGATAAAATATATTCGAATTGATAATTCAAAACTGAGAACAATCCAGCAAAACTACTTCCAACACAAGAAATTACAATAGGAAAAATGGAAAAGTAAAGCTAACATACATGTAAATATTGAATGGACTTGGTGTTTTTCAGCTACATATGTTGCTAATTCTTATCGTTAACGTTCGTTTTTGCAAATAAAAGTTATCCTATTACTTTCTAGCTGCCTCACTTTGTTGAGCAGCTCTTGTATGGTAACAGAAGCATCCTTTAGTTTGCTCTTTAAATTCTCTTCTTCCTTATCCCGCTTTCGTCTTTCTTCTATAATCATGCGAGCTAGCATCTCACTCCTGGCTCTTTCTTTCTGCCAATGGCGCCAAACCTGTTGTAAAGTATTCTTAGTACTCTGATTCTCTTTTCTCAAGTCATTGAACACATTATCTTCCGTCTTCACAACTGTATATCCTGGAGTTTGACCATGTTGCCTATTTGATGTACTCGCTTGCTGAGTTTGATCTCTTGGTTGTACTGGTAGTGTGTTCTCGTGTTCTCCTCCAGTGGATTTTGATTTACAGTTATCGTCATGACAGGTTGTGGGGCTGACGTTGGAGCTAAACGGGGAACATGATTTTCTTTTAGGCGCGGAGGCGTTTGCTGGAGTTTGATCAGTTTGTCTATTTGTTGTACAGACTTGCTGAGCTTGATCTCCAGTCATAGTTGCACGTCTTTGTTGTATTGAAGAATGAACCGGGGGTGGCAATTTCCAGGGCCCTACGTAAACGCAGGATGCTTCCTGCACTGAATTTTCCTTTACGGAAGAATGTACAACTCCCTTCTCGCGTTCTACTCCGGAGGTTGTGGGGCCGAAGTTAGATGAGCTGCTTTTAGGTGCGGAAGCGTTTGGCTCTTTTTCATCAGCAGAGACAGCACCCTTTACATTGCGACGCTTAGCATAACCAATGAAATGGCAATTTGAAGACCAATACTTCTTCTGTATAACTTGTAGACGAGCCTCGAGTCTAGCAAGGACAATCGTTCGCTCAAAGCCCTGTTTATCATGAGCCGGTTCAACAAAATTAGCTTCCAAGACGCCTATCACACCACGACCATCGCTCCCAGCAGCATTCCAAACCCTCCAGAAAGGCTTAATAAGCCTATTCTTGTGATACACATTGAATCCTTGAATATCAATGTGATGTTTTGCATCTTTCACAAAACCAATAGTTATTTCAGCTGCAGAATTTTCATAACCAACGGATGCCGGTCTGTACGTAATATCCTCGGATAACATCATGTCATTTACCAAATTATGATGTTCGACGTCTTTCCCCCTCAAAATTATTCGAAATCCAGGAGCAAGCCTCAGATACAAAATCGAAGCATAACTCCTTAAAGAATGTTGATAAGTTAGAAAATGCTTCGAGTTAGGATATTCTTTCGCCATCTCAATCTTCTTTTCATCTCGACTAACGCCCCTTATTTGGATGTCATGTGGATCCGTGTCAAAGTCAAGCTCTGTGGCTCCTTCCTCGTCCTCCCAAAGATTGTATATCACAATTCGCGTGCCTTGTTCGCCTTTCAATAACTCAAATTGCTGGAAGAGATCCGCTTCGCTTTCATAAGGAGACCATTGTACTATCGTCTCCGAATTCCTTTTCCAATCATCACCCGAAGATCGAACCAACACCTCCCAACTCTCCCCTCTCTTGACAAAATCGATCATAGGAACAACAATGTCTTCTTTCCCAGTGCTCCTTAAAAAAGTATATGACAACATTCCAACGCTCTGTGTCAACGTGTTAGTTGCTCTATCTCTCCCTCGGGAAAACACAATCACATCAGCTCCTAGTCTCATACTACTCGTTTTGAAACCGTTTCCATATTGGCCAATAGTGTTTGCTAATTTGCTTTTCGCGGAGTATCCAAGAGACATGCATTGGCGCATTCTATCAGGAGTCATTCCACCACCATTGTCTTCAACTAACAACATTTTGCTACACCTGTCTTTCTTATTGTCCAGCACGTCTACGCTTACATACGTAGCACCATTGCAAACCTCGTCCATCGCATTGTCTAGAAGCTCAGCGAAAGCACCCAATGCCCATTTATGACTGGTGGCATTTGAATGCAAGAATTTCGGGTGAACTCTTACATGATCCATCCCAACTGTTTGATCACAACCAGCTGAGAAAATACCAGCACCCTCTTTATTGCCATCATAATCTCCAGCTTTCCAAAATTGTTTACACTTAGTAATTGGAATAGTAGCAGGCGAAGCTACCAATTCATTCTTTGGACATATCGATAAAGGAGCAATAATAAGAGGCTGCTGCCATGACTCGCTTTCAACTTTCATCTTCTTCATAGGACTTTCTTCGATATTGTTGAAATAAGAACCATAACCATAATTGGTTATAGGAATCATATGCATACTTGTGTTTGTGGGGACGTTGGTAGTGTTCTGAATATCGTCTAAATCGTCTGTTAGGTCGATGATTTCTTGCTTTATAGGCATGGTGATCATGTTGTGAAAATTAACTAAAAATCAAGAACTCAGGTTTTTGGATGTTGAGGAAGAAAAAGAATCTGACTTCAAAGAAGGGGAAAAGAACCTAGTGGTACAAGAACTAATACTGATTAAAAAGTTTGTGATGAAGAATGTGAAATATTGAGTTACTTTTATAGAGGTGTTTGGCTCTTCCTTATCCTATATGAACATGGTTTGATGCAAATATATAGTCCTGAATAAACTCTAATGTGTTCTCCATGGTTGAGGGTATAATCCAAATCCAAATCCAAATAGGAAAAGGAAAAGAGAACTAATTTGTTAGTCCAAATCCAAATAGAAAAAGGAAAGGAAAGTTAGTGCAATAAAGGAATGTGTTGGAGATACTCTTTAGTTTTATTGGTTGGAGTCCATAACGAATTGGTATTTGTTATAAACCAAAACCTAAACAAATTGGGAAAATATAGAATCAGAATTCCCAAATACTTAAAAGACTAAAAGAAATTAGCTGGAGTTCTACACCTATTTTGCATTGGTTTGCGTTTACAATCCTATAATATATATCGAGGATTTTTATTTTTATTAAACTTCGCTAAAATTCTATTAAGGTTTTTACCATACGGTGCCATAAACAATCCTACAATTAATGTTAGATTTAGTATAAAATAGAATCGTAGTGATAAAATTTTGTTATAAATTAAAAGTTATTATTTATAACAATACAATTTTATTCCACATGAGATGCACTTACGAATTACGATGGGTAAAAGGTCCCTCAACATTTCATATTGAAGTTTCCTAAGAGGTGGATGAGTTGAATGTGAATGTGTCCTTTTTGAGAAATATATCTCTTTCGACGATGAGTTGAATGTGTCCCTTTTGATATATCTCTTTCACGAGGTGGATGAGTTGAAATGCGTCTCTATATCCCTTTTAAGATTTTATAGTGTAGAATAGATTAAGCTATGCTTGATACATCCGCCTCTTTAATCTAATATACTATGTCGGGCTCGTCGTTTTTAATTACGGAAAAGGGCCAAACTTTGAAAAATAGTTCATATACCCTTACTTTAGGTGCAACATTTCGCATTGAAGTTTTGTGATTTTATAGTGTAGAATAGATTAAGCTATGCTTGATACATCTGCTTCCTTTAATTAGTCTTGGCCATAGAATATTATTCTAAATTTTCAAAACTAATATTATGTCGGTCTCGTCGTTTTTTTTTTTTAATTAAGTACATGGACCAAAATAAGAATTTACCGACAAACCAGGGACCAAAAGTGCCGACAAACGAGGGACCAAAAGTTTTCTCCCTTTTTTTTTTTATATCCTTTTTTGCACCTCTATTTAAACTCATTCCATTTCTTTCACCTGTTCGAGAAACATCATTGTGAATTGTTGGCCAAGCAATTGAAGAAGAATGGGTTGGGTGTGGAAAGACGACGACGTATCCAAGGATGATTTTGAAAACCCTAGATCATCCTCCTGTGACGGCGATGAACGTTGTACTACCAGGAAAGTTGTTAGCACTCGTTGTAAAACGGAAGAGACCGAGCCTGGAAAGTTTATGAGGAAGTGTGAAAAGACTGAACAGACTTTCAAGGATTGCATTGGCAGGTAAACGAAATGATTGCTACTATCTCTGTCTCAATTTGTTTGATATTTTTCGCTTTTTGAGAGTCAAAAGTTGTTCTGACCTTAATTTTATCAATTACGGTGACTTATAGTACTTTTTACGTTATTTTCAAATATGTAAATTTTATTTTGAAATATTTAAAGATTCTAAGCGAAAAGTGTCAAACAAATTAGAATAGAGTGAGTATGTTTTTGTGGTTTCGTTTTATTTGCTAAGTCGTAGAAGTTTGTTTTAGGAGGAAATTAGGCACAAAGATTCGATTTTTTGTGATTATTTGCACTACTACACTATACTTATTTGAATAGAGATTGTCATTGAGTTTTTTAATCACTCTCCCATGATTCGGTTTCGTTTATACTCATTCCTTTTTACTTGTTACATTTCGCTTCTCGAAAGTCAAAATGTATGGACTTTGACCAATTTTAAGATGTATATTTTTATCATGTTAATGCGAGAAGGATTGCAACTTATGGTATTTTTGTATAGTTTTCGAACATCTAAATTTTAAATATTGAATTAATCTAATTCAATTTAGCTGTGAAGATTAGTCAAATTGAATCTAGTGAAGCGAAACGTGACAAGTAAAAGTGTATGGAGGGAGTATTAGCTGATCTATTTTCTTTTATATTCTGGATTAAACTTAGTGATTGAAATTAGCCATTAAGGTGAGTGCATCAGATTGTGGAAAGGTCTCTTCTCTGTTTTATGATGTCATAAGTTACTTAGTTAGGCTCGAAGTATTTATTTATTCAGTCATTTAGTATGTGATTGTCATTTAACTTCATACCAACTCAAGATTTAATCAGATATAATTCTTTACTTTGGGATTGGAACAAACTTATTGAATTCTTCATTTTTAAGGTTACAGCTCTGTACATCCTTCTAAATTGGTTAAAATTGCAACTTATTTTTGCTAAACCATTTGTTTTCTACTCTAATGAAAGAGGCTAATTCCATGATTGCAAAGGAACAGCTTGCTCTTATACAATGTAAGTATGAAAGAATCTTAGATAAGCTGAGAACTAGAACTTTTTTGAAGATTCTCGTGCGTCGTCATTGAGGAATACTTGGTGTGTGTCCTGTGTTTTATTTGCATTTGCATTGGAAGCACAAAATTTTATCCAGGATAATTACCTAGGTTATGAGGTGTACATGGGGGATGGGAGTCCATTTTTAAGCAGTTTATCTTCCTACATGACCTTTTACATCTCCGGATGAAGACAATCTATAGAGAACACAAAGAATGAGGTGTTTTATTTGTTGATTCTCTTATTGGATTGGTGAATCCCTAAGAGGCCCAAAAAGAAGGACAGGAGACTTTCTCGAACAAACGGGAAAGACAAGTAGTAAAATTATTGCTCCTCTAGGAATATCCAAATTTTGATGCCCAATACTCCATAGATAGTTTGAACTGTATAAGAGCAATAATCAATTTTAAACAAAATCTGTAGTAACATCCCAAGGGAATATTACTAATGGAACATGTAGGAATAATAGGTCCTATTCTTTTTTTGTTGACCCTTATTTCAATTGATTGGATGCTTGAGCACTCAGAGATTTTCGTGAGTTCCTCGTATATAATAAAGTATCTTCCCAGGCATTTCCACTTGATTACTTCAGTTTCATAACACATAACTAAGGAGTTAGGAGTACACTAAAGAGCTGGAATTGGTTTCTGTTGAGGTGATTCCTGTAGATGCATTTTATAGTTCCCCAGCCTATATAACGTTTTGATGTTTCCAACAAAACTCAGCTGTCTATTCTATTTTACGAGTTACCATCATGCAGGCAAGAAGAAATTTAATTGAGGGGGGAGGACAATTAGTTGATCTTCTGTTCACTTTTTCCTGAAGTACAACAGCTGGTTGATTTTAGAAATGACTAACTTGTTTGGTCATGACATGTTCTGTGCATAAATTAAGTTATTTCTGGCCTTCTTTAATTCCAAATTGCGGTTAGCGAGTGAAAAATACTTAGTGTAAGAGAAGAGGAGAGTTCATTATTATGAAGCAGATACTGCTTAATTTATTCGGACATGTAAAGGCCGCATAGGATCACACACATCAATTACTATGGAAGGCACATATAAACAAAGGAAGACTTTTGAATCTTGTGGTCTAAAATAAGGCAAAGATATTTGTGTGGTTATAGATCATTTCGTTAAGCGTAAAAGGTAAAGTTTAAAGTTAAATTGTTGCCAAATAAGGAAATGTATCATTTTTTTTTTGGGACAGAGAGAGTATTTGTTACTTCCAGCGATTCTGAACTAATATTTAAAGAGCACTGTGTTTAATTTATGAAAGATGCTGCTTCTAGTAACGTTCTTCCATGGGAATGCATATCACTGTATAGCCTCTTGTTGATCAAGTCAAACTTGTGACGCCTTAAATAAGGTTATCTCTTCTTTGGTTCCTTTCTTTTTTTTTTTTTTTTTTTTTGGGATTGGTGTCTGATGCTAAATATGAAACTTGTGGGCATTTAGTATTGATTTTTCTAGTTGTTGCTAACTTCTTGCTTTTTGTCAGGCCTTCTGAGATGGTACAGTCTAATAAAGAATACACCGAGGAAGATGTTACAGATCAAATGACTAAAGGTTCACATTCTATAGAGTCAAGTGTTCCTTTTGACTTCCCTGGGCTGCGTGGTGATATCGAGAATATTGAGCGAAGCTTCTTCAGTAACCTTGATCGTTTCTTTGAAGCAGCCGAGGAGATGAAGAATGGCTTCTTTGGGGCATTCAACATTCCTCGTATCTTTGATGATGACATGTCACGGTCACCTGAGAGACGTGGTATACCCATCGAATCTCATCCTCCTAAAGAAGAAGGTTCTCCTAAACCAAACAAGTCCGATGGAGAGGTCGATCTTTCTGGCCTGGCTAGAGATGTTTGAAACAATTAAGTAGGAGATCTTCCAAGGCATCTCATCCACGACTGCCGTAGATTTGTTAATATGTTGCTACTATGCGTATGGACACCTTAGATTTTGCTTTTAAATTGAGGGGGCAGGAATATGAATATGCTTCCACCTCAGATGAATATGTTTTGGTTCCCGCATAACTGGATGCTTTAACCCAGTATTTGACCTTTAATGGGAAATATTTTTTTTAGGTGCATATTAACTTTTATGATGATTTTCGGGGGCAAATTTTATGGTTTATCTTTTTCTGGAATGAAGCATCATGAAGAGGGAAATGCCACGGACTAGCCAAAACTTCATGCAAAAATGTAATCTAATGTTGTCCAATCCTTTTTGGACCCTGTATAAAGCGAGCAGGAAAAGTGCAAGAGGTGAAGTCAATTTTTTAATTAACAGAAAAACGGCAATTAATGAACTTTGGCATCTATTCAATTTTAGAGGATTCATCAGCGTAATAACCTATAAGTACACTCAATTTTATGATACATATTCTCGTCAATTCATTTTTGGTTGAATTCACTAATTGTGTTATATTGGTACTGAAATATTATTATATGCTAATTTACATCTGATGTGAAGTCCCTTAGTAGAGAGGGGCATATACCCGCTCTACTTGGCTAGTGGTAGGGCATTGTTGTGCCAAAAGAGCAAACACATGATATAATTCTATTCTCAGTAATTTAGAAGTATATCTGCTCATTGGCCAACAGTAGGAGCATTTTTGTGCTAAAAATATTTAGAGTCCAGAATATTTGGCCCTTTTCTCTTGTTTAATATACAAAGTTCTATAAAATAAAAAATAAAAATAGAAATGGAGTGTAATGTTTTGTAATTACAGATAAATTAAGGGGGCAATTGTTGTAATCATTCCCGTATATTAAATTGTAGCACGTTACTCCCTCCGTCCCATAATAAATGTCACCTTAGCCAAAAACACGCATATTAAGAAATCAACAATACAATGTGAAGTTTACCAAATTACTCCTACATAATAAAAATAAATTACTTTTACTTTTTAATTAGAGTATGCATAAGAAGTAAACCTTTTGACATTGAAATCCAACAATATCAAGTTACTATGTGACTGTTCCAATCATCAACTTTATTGTCTAAGGGTAGAATTGAAAAAAATTAGCCAATTTATGTCTTGATTTTCTAAGATGATATTTATTATGAGATAAATTTTTTATTAAAGTAACACTTATTGGGGGACGGAGGGAGTACTTGTTAAAAAAAGATTTCGCCAAACGTGTCTTTGAAAGATTATAACTGAAAAACCTGTCACTTGTGGCCGTTCCTCTGTCCCTCGGCATTCTTTCTCTCCTAAAAAGAATTTCAACAAAAATATAGAGAGACAGACATTCAATTCCCAAAAACCCTAATCCCAAAAAGAGAAATAGGTTAACATTTATACACATATATAATGAAATTGAAACACATAATTAGCTCTGGTAAAACCCAATAATCTCTTCAATTTTCACGTACAATCATTATTATCAATACCAATTTGTGTTGCCCCTTTCCTCAATTTCTCGCTGAATTTTTCTCCTTAATTACTCATTTGGGTCTGAGAATTTCATATTAAATTCGTCAACATATCCAATTTCACGTATTGGGTCTTCTTAATTTTTCCTGGAAAGGGGCCTTAAACTTTTAATTGTCCTCGTAAGTTCTCTATTTCTTAATGTTGTTTTATTAACCCTTTTTTTTTTTTTTTTTTTTTTTTTTTTTTTTTCAAATTATGAGGTTTTGTTTCATTAGCCCATATGAACTAGATGGAATTGAGGCAGGCATAGTTGTTGTTGTTGCTGCATGTTTTTTGCTTAACTATCTCTATGGCTTTTTGATTGTGTGAGAAGTGACAACTTTTTTTTTTTTCTTATTAGAAATTTTTTAGAGGTACAAATTGGATTATTTAACTTGCATGAGTTGGAAATTTACTGTTTTCCTCATTAGTTGTCATGTTTTCTTCACTGTCGCATTTCCATTTTCATAGCTACTTTGATTTGGGACACTTGAGTCTGAGGGTCTTTAGGAAACAACCTCTCTACCTCCCAAGGTAGGGGTAAGGTCTGCGTACACTCTACCCTCCCCAGACCCCACTTTTTGGGATTTCACTGGGTATGTTATTGTTATGGTATGAGTTGGAAATTTACAGGGTCAAAGGTTTTATCTTTAGATTATTTTGAAGAATGCTGATTTTGAATTACAGCTGTTATCTGCAGTTGAAAAGGTCATGCTTTTGAAGAGGATTGTAGAATGGTTTACTACTTCAAATGCTTCAAATTGCAACCCATTTTTGACCGGTTAAATTGGGCTTGATATTTGAGTTCAAATGTGTATAGTAGTAACAGATACGGGTGGAGAGGAGCGTAATAATAGATGGGAAATAATTGTGTTCATGCAAAGTTTTCAAAGGATGGGTTCTTCAACTTGTTCTTTTGGCGGTCTCGAACACCGGATATGATTACAAATAAGAAAAAACCAAAGGGTATTGAAGAACCTTATACAGACAAACAGCCTGAAAGTCATAACTCTATTCAGAATAAACCCCCAGAAATGGTGACGATAAACAGGGAAGAGAGTAAACTACCAGATATGGAGAACGCTCAGGTAGTTAAACAGGAGAGGAGATCAGTTGATTTGAAACCTATAGAAGCAATTGGACCTGAAAAGTCTGGCAACAATATCCATGAAAAGGTAAAACCGAAAGAGCCTGCAAAACCGAAGAAGCCAGTCAAGAGAATGCTTAGTGCAGGACTCCAGGTTGATTCTGTATTGAAAACAAAAACTGGTCTTCTGAAGGAGCATTATGATTTGGGAGAGAAACTTGGACATGGCCAATTTGGGACCACATTCCTCTGTGTTGAAAAAGCAACAGGGAAAAAGTATGCTTGTAAGTCTATAGCAAAAAGGAAATTATTGACACCTGAAGATGTGGAAGATGTAAGGAGAGAAATTCAGATAATGCATCACTTATCTGGACATCCTAACGTCATTTCAATAAAAGCAGCATACGAGGATGCTGTTGCGGTTCATGTTGTGATGGAATTATGTTCAGGAGGCGAGCTTTTTGATAGGATTGTTAAGCAGGGACATTACTCAGAGAGACAAGCGGCTGAGCTTGCGAGGACAATAGTTGGTGTAGTAGAAGCCTGCCATGCTCTAGGAGTGTTGCACTTGGACCTTAAGCCTGAGAATTTTCTCTTTGTCAACGAGAAAGAGGATTCACCTCTAAAGATTATAGATTTTGGGCTATCAATGTTTTTTAAGCCAGGTATTTGTCCACTTTCTTCCATTTACTTCCTATATATTTTTGGTTTCTCCTGTTTCCCTATTTCTTTGAATTAGTTTTAGCGGTTTGTATGCATAAGAAAAAAATCATTTTCTGACAGATTGTTTAAGCACCTGTAAGTAGGAAATTTGGTACTTGACAAAAGAGCCTAGTCGTAGGGAAGTTCAGGAGGGTTAGATTTACCGTGTCAAGAGAAAAAGTAAGAAGTTTGGTATCATAGAAGTAAGACGGTAAAGTAGTTGGCGTTTCCATTTGCCTACTTGATAAGCAATATGCTTCTGTAGTTAAAGCAGTCCAGTTGATATGGATAGACTGAAGTCTTTTTCATGTCTCCTGGAAAGCTCCAAACTTACTGGTTTGCGCATTCTTTTTTATTACTCTTATGTTGGCAGAGGATGCTGCTTCTGATTTCGTAAAAATTCTATTAAGTAGAAGGGTTATTATTGTCCTTGATTGATGTTCACCATCATATATGGAAAATATCCTTATCATCATTTGTTCTAAATAAAATTCTGTCACTCTTGATAAGATGTGCTTTCTAGCATGCACCAGTCTTCTTTGTTGATTTGCTTTTTGCTTTTAAATTGCCTAGTTAATTGAGCTATGTTCTTAACCACAGGGCAAATATTCTCTGATATTGTTGGAAGTCCTTATTATGTTGCTCCAGAAGTTCTGCTTAAGCGTTATGGTCAGGAGGCAGATATTTGGAGTGCAGGTGTAATAATTTACATTCTTCTTACTGGTGTACCTCCATTTTGGGGTGGTAAGTTGATCTTGTCAAGTTTTTTTGTAGTTTACCATGGTTTCCTGGTTATGTGAAGTACCAAAAGCAGCTTCTCATGTTTTCTTCATTCATTTTTTTGGATAGAAAGTGAGCAGGAAATATTTGACGAGGTTTTACGTGCCAATATTGACTTCACATCAGACCCTTGGCCTAACATCTCTCAAGATGCTAAAGATCTGGTAAGGAGAATGCTTGTTAGGGACCCCAGAGAGAGACTTACCGCACATGAAGTTCTATGTGAGTAGTCATTGAATTTCAAGTTAGTATTTAAAATCCAGCTTATCATATATTATGCTTAGAGATGTTATGAGCAACATTTTGCTTAGCAGCAGAGAGAACATGGTGAAAGCTTAATGTCTTTTTGGTATTTCTTTGGTCTATTTGAGTCCTCAGATATTATGTCACTTTTAGTTCAACTAGAATTTTAAACATATCTGTCTAAAAGAATAACAAAATCAGAGCAGTGTATGTATGTCTTGAATTCTAGTTGAACTAAAAGTGACATAATGGCTGGTGCAGAATCAGAAATTATTATCGCAAGTAGATCTTGAAAGCAGTTGAAGGAAACAATACTATTTTTAAGTCAATTCAGAGAACAGGCAGTCTTTCTATGGAGATGGTTTTGGTTTTACTACTTCTCAAATTAGATTCCCTATATGTGTCCACATTTGCATTTTAAGTTCCAGAACATGTTGTCGTTGAACTTTCTAGATTCCGCTCATTATTATTATTATTTTCCCTTTTGCAGGCCATCCTTGGGTGAAGATTGATGGTGTAGCTCCAGATAAGCCTCTTGATTCTGCAGTGTTGAGTCGCTTAACACAGTTTTCTGCCATGAACAAGCTTAAGAAAATGGCTCTCATGGTAAGACATTTGTAAGCTAATATAGTTTCAATGAGATTTACTGCTAAAAGTGGATGTCAACCACCCCCCCCCCCCCCCCGCCCACACACACACACTTGCAAACCCCAAGAAAAGAAAAAAGAAGCCAATTTTGAAACTTAAAATTGCAGTTAAATTCTATATCTCCCCACATATGCATGAAAAGTTAATTTAGTTCAAGATTCAACAGGTTCTGTTGTCTTCTAATCACAGAAATTTGTTTATTTCATCCAGGTCATTGCAGAGAGTCTTTCTGAAGAGGAAATTGCTGGCTTGAAAGAGATGTTCAAAATGATTGACACAGATGACAGTGGACATATTACTTTAGATGAACTGAAGATTGGACTAAAGCAATTTGGGGCTGATCTTAGTGAGACAGAGATACGAGACTTGATGAAGGCGGTAGGTTATAGACTTGTAGTCCTCCATAACTATTCTGTATCAAATGTCATGTTTCTAATCAAAGATATCATTAACTTTACTCAATCACAGGGTTTAACTAATTCCAATGACTTAGTTTCCATATAACCATGAAGATCATCAAATTAGGCTGAAATAGAGCCTTCCTCTATCTTGTTTCTTTTTTGTCTATGTGAGGATTATAAAGATGGGAAGCAGAAGTGTAAAATCCTTCAGAAGTGCTCATTGTGCATTGCTTAAATACTTTACCTTCTCTTGTATAGTTTCTTTCTATTTAACTTCTGAATTTTGCTCTAAAAATCGGTAAAACACCCTTTTAACAACTGTATGTATCTATCTCTCTCTCTCATAGTCTGATACTGTTGAATGAGGTCAAGTTTGGAGAAAGCATGATGTTTGCCTCTCTTTTAAGGCACTTTTGTCTGGCTGTGGTACAATTAAGGCCTTCAAAGGAAAAATGGGCATTTCATTTTTCTTGTAGCAGAAAATGTTTGCCCATCAACTATCTAGTTCTTTTGTTGTAAATAAGTCAGTCACAAGTTTAATAATGCCTTTTGTTTATATCCATACAAACTAAGTCTAGAAGGTGCCATCAAATCAATTCCATCAGACAACCTTTAGATCACCAACCCAGAGGAACTCATCTGCAGTTCATTTTCTTTTCCAACTCCTTTCCAAATTTAATCTCAAACAAAATATATCAGTTGTGAAATCCTTTCGTATTTTGCAATTCTGCAACAGGTTATGCTTGTGTAACTGTAATTTTGTTGTTTCATGTCACTATTAAATGTACCTGACCATTAAATGTACCTCTCTATGAAATTGCTATTGCCTGTTAGTTATATCAAAATATCTAGAGTGCCCCCGTGCAATCAAATTTCTGTCACCCAATTTGCTTGTTTGGAGCAGCTAAGAAATCTAACTCATTATTGGAAAAGGTTAAGGTTACAGCATTTGGTTATTTCATTGTGCTATTGAGTACATAATACTCTTTATTAGTATCACTTTTGGATTGTCACCTAAAGAAAGCCTTTGTGCTTTGTGAAGAATAAATCTGTGAACCTGTTTGTCCTTTCGGAATTATGCTCTCATTATGAGAGCTAAGCTGTGCTCTTTGTCTAAGAATATTTTCTAAGCAACAGTATGTGTTTGTGTGAAGATATTCTTCATTAGATAATTTAAACATCTCTCTTTTTGCTTAACTCCAATATTTTCTCCCAAAAAAAATTGCAGGCTGATGTTGACAATAGTGGTACCATTGACTATGGGGAATTCATAGCTGCAATGCTTAACATCAACAAAGCTGAGAAGGAAGATTATCTTTCTGCTGCTTTTTCATATTTTGACAAAGATGGGAGTGGTTATATCACTGCAGATGAACTTCAAAAGGCTTGTGAGGATTTTGGCATGAAGGATGTCCGCTTGGAAGAAATCATTCAAGAAGTTGATCAAGACAACGTATGTAGTTCTACTGGCATTTCTCTATTCCAAATATAATTAGTAATGCACGAAAGTAATGGTGGACTACATAACGTTGATATCAACACGACTTTCATGTCTGACAAAACCATATTGAAGACACATATTTTGTGATCATATAATGAAAATATAATATTCAGCTATATCCAAACTTCTACGTCAGAGTATCAAAATGTAACGAATAACACATTTAGAATCTTTTGAAATGGTCCGTGTCTTTTAGAACGTTACTGCACCTGATGATGCTTTTCCATTCTTTTTTATTCCTGCGTCTTTGTTCAGTATCTGTTCTTATATTTCAGGATGGCCGGATAGATTACAACGAATTTGTGGCGATGATGCAAAAAGGAAATGCAAATTTCGGTAATAGACGCTTACACAATAATTTTAGCATCGGATTTCGGGATGCAACAAAGGTTTGCTGACACACAAAGATAATTGTACCTCCTTGATTCTTCCCTTTTTCTGTTTTTAGTGTTTCTCCTTCATCAGCCTCCCATGATTTTGCTGTCACACTATGATCTTTGTACTTAATTTTTCTTTTCTTCTTTTTCTGTTTTTAATATTTCTCCTTTATCATTTCTCCATGATTTTGAAATGTACAGAATTGTATAGTAGGGTCAAGGATCATTTTAGCTGGCACAGAGCAAATGCCAGCTCTTATTAATTTACTCCCAAGTTGTATTAGCTTCTCTGTTTAATATGTATTCTAGAATAGGATGCACTCTTGTAAAATATTTCAAGAAAATAAGGTAATGCTTGTTCATATTTCTCCTTTTGTTCTTTCTTTATTTGAGCACTGATTAACTTCCACAGATTGAAGGTTTGAAATTCTTATTAATTATACTACATATTAATCCATTATTATTATTATTATTATCTGGTAAGTCTTAATCCCTTATTTAAATAGGTTTTGTCTGTGTTGCACTTCCTGCATTTTACTAGGAGATTAACTAATGTTATAAACTTATTCATTGTACCAAAGTGAGTACAACAACAATGAAGCACAACTTCTTATAAAGGGATGGAGATAATTTATCATAATTGACTAGCTATCCATGGCAAATGCAATGACAAGTCCTGATAAGGAACAATAACTACTGTTTGACGGTGATTTTGAGGTTTAAATTCCATCAAAAGATGGATCTCATGTGTTCCTCTACTTAGTTGCTTGTGTTTTCTTGATATTTTTTTCCAACCCTACTCTGGAAAATCAACAGTATTCTCACTCTGGAAAATCAACAGTATTCTCACTTACTCTCAATATTGACTCGAATTTTTCAACTTACTGGTGGATAATGGAGGTCTTCTACCGGTAGAACAGACCCAGATGCATCAAATGAGCTGGTGGGCTGAATTTAGGCAGGTTAAAATGATGAGTTAATAAACGAGCAAGTTAATAATCTAGAGGTATTCAAAATGACTGGATGAGCTAAATTTGGAAGGGTCAAATGGGTTGAATTAAAAATGGGTGGGTTACTTGGGTTGAGATGAGCTTGGTCAGGATAGGCTAACCAATGGGCCATTAACCCCGGTTGGCTCAATTCTTATTTCTGTATTTTTCTTATAATATGTTTAATTATATAATGAGAATGGATTTATTGTTGTTAATCTAATTTGATTGTCTCATGATTCAATTACCCCATATGGGTTTGTGAATTTAATAGTCAAACTAATCAAAACGATCGAAAATACTATCCATTATTTGACATAAACATGTTTTACAATTAATAACTATTGGTGCCTTACTCCTTATAATTATAAGGTTGCATAATTTTGAGTTGTACCAACAAATTATACAAACTAATTGAGTAGATAATGCAAATCCGAGTGGGGTGTACAAATCTTTTCTAATCGAAGTGATAAGTTCAGAGAGATTTTGATGGTAAAGGTGGGTCCATCCCAATTAATTGAGGAGTCATTATCCTTAATAATTTTGGGGTTATTTCCTTAATAGGAGCTTTCGTTTCGGGTGAGAAGAACAAATAAACTGAAGAAAAAGACTTGGGAAATCAATATTAGGTAAAATACCAATTCAAAATCAATATTCTTAGTTGTCACTTGAAACTTGAAAATTATCATGTGGCTGCAATCCAGTTTGATATTTGATACTCTACTAGAGTTGAGGGGTCGCATGCCCCATCCAACTATTGCTTCTCTTCAAATTGTCTTCTAATGTAAAAGAACATACTAGGAGTAGCTTGTATTTACGGTGGCATCTAGTTAACTTGCACATACTTTGACTAGTATATCAAGTATTTGTTATTTTCCATTAATATAGATTTCGAGCTATGGCGGATTTAACTAAGGAAAGAAGGTTCAATGGAATTTGCTTCGTATATATTTGAAGTCTATTGTAGTGGCAAAATTAGTTCAATAACTATTTAAGCTCACAAAATTCGAATATTCTAAATTTCTGGCTCAGTCATTGGTATCAGATAACTTCGTCTACATTTCAATGGTTAGCTGCTATATCAAACTATAACTCCCGAAATTTGGGAGGGTACATGAAATTAGCTCATACAGATAAGAAGAAATCACTTGGTAATATTTTAAATCGCTGTTGTAATTTAAAGACCGTATTGGTGGAGGAAGCTCTCATTAGACGGAGATGGCAGTCATACTTTCATAAACTCGTGAACGAGGAAGGTGACAGAGACATTGTGTTGGGAGATTTGGAGTACTCTGAGAGGCGTCGCGATTTTAGGTATTGTAGGAGTATAAAGGTGGAGGAGGTTAAGGGTGTTGTTCGTAGGATGCGCAGGGGAAGAGTGACCGGGCCTGACGAGATTCCTGGGAGTATTGGAAGAGGGCAGGCAGGGCAGGTTTGGAATAGGTGACTGGATTGTTTAATGTTATTTTTAAGAAGGCGAATATGTCCGAGGACTGGAGGTGGAGTATGATGGTTCCTTTGTATAAGAACAAGGGTGATATTCAAAGTTGCAACAACTATAGAGGGATCAAGCTCCTAAGTCACACTATGAAAGTGTGGGAAAGGGTGGTGGAGATGAGGGTGAGAAGAGGCGTGTCCATTTCAGAGAACCAGTTTGGATTCATGCTGGGGCACTCAACTACGGAAGCCATTCATCTTGTGAGGAGACTGGTGGTGCAGTATATGGAGAGGAAGAGGGACTTACACATGGTTTTCATCAACCTAGAAAAAGTTTACGACAAAGTGCCAAGAGAGGTTTTATGGAGATGTTTGGAGGCTAGAGGTGTACCTGTAGCGTACATTAGGATGATCAAGGACATGTATGAGGGAGCCAAGACCAGGGTAAGGACAATGGGAGGAGACTCGGAGCACTTCCCAGTAGAGATGGGGATGAACCAGGGATCAGCTCTTAGCCTTTATTTGCCTTGATGATGGATAGTTTGACGTGGCAAATTCAAGGTGAGGTGCCATGGTGTATATTATTCACGAATAACATAGTCTTGATTGACGAGACATGCAACGGAGTGAACGCTAAGCTAGAGGTTTGAAGACAAACTCTGGAGTCAAAAGGGTTCAAGTTGAGTAGGACCAAGACAGAGTAAATGAAGTGTAAGTTCAGTGACGTGACACATGAGGCTGGCGTGGAAGTAAGGCTTGGTACCCAAGCCGTCCAAAAAAAAGGAAGTTTCAAATATCTTGGGTCTATTATACAAAAAAATAGGAATATTGACAATAATGTCTCACATCGTATTGGTACAGGGTGGATAAAATTGAGGCTCGCTTCAGGAGTGTTGTGTGATAAGAAGACGCCACCAAAACTTAAAGGCAAGTTTTACAAAGTGGTTGTGAGACCGACTTTGTTTGTACGGGGCAGAGTGTTGGACAGTCAAGAACTCTCATGTCTAAAAGATGAAAGTTGCGAAAATGAGAATATTGCGATGGATGTGTGGGCACACCAGGCGAGATAGGATTAGGAATGAACATATCCGGGATAAGGTGGGAGTGGCATCGGTAGAGGACAAGATGCGGGAAGCGAGGCTGAGATATTTGGGGCATGTGAGGAGAAGAGACACAAAAGCCCCAGTGCGGAGGTGTCAGAGGTTGGCTATGGACGGTTTCAGAAGAAGTAGAGGTATGCCGAAGAAGTATTGGGGAGAGGTGTTTAGACAAGACATGGCGCAGTTCCATCTTACCGAGGACATGACCTTAGATAGGAGGTTATGGAGGACTCAGATTAGGGTAGAAGGCTAGTAGATCGTCTCACGTATCCGCCGTACAAGTAATCGCTGTTTTGATCTATAGTTTATTGTCCTTTGATTCTTGCTACTATATGTTGTTTCTTGTACTTCAATTACCTTATTTATCTGTGGTAGATACCGCTTCTTTTTCTCATACTGTTTTATCATGACTTTCGCTTTCGTTAGTTTCATTTTCATATTGCTTTGAATCGCTTGTGCTATTTGACCTTTTCTTGTAATGTTTTCTCTTGAGCCGAAAGTCATTTGAAAACAGCCTCCCTATCTTCCGAGATATGGGTAAGAGCATGTCAGACACTTTACCTCTACCAAACCCCATTGTATTTCACTTTGGTATGTTGTTGTTGTAATTTAAAGACCAATCTTTGAGATTTGCAATTACTTAATTGAGTACAAGGGTACATCCTTGGATGCATAAAATATGCTATCTTACTACCGTTTAAGTTAAGGTTTAATATATAGACAACTTCTTAAATTTGTTAGTAAATTTTATTTAGACACTCATACCATAATTTATTTTAATTAAGTATCTGAACACATAATAAAGTATTACAATTACTATGCATACTTGATGAATGATGATTGATGGGTGTAATTGTCACGTAGTTTTTTGTCAGACAACCATTCCATCTATCATAACTCTTAACCAATTATAGCGACATATTACTTGTATGGTTGTATTTTTCAATTAAATTTAGTTTAGTTTAATTTGTACTGATACTAAGATATAATTTACTCCAATTCACATAGAAGAATTGTTCATACAACGAAGAAAGAAGAAGAGATAATTAACTCTTATATACCGATTACCGGATAGGTGTTTGTTTTTTCTACTTCAAAGACAATGTTTCAATTAAAGCACCATCTTAATTTATTATTTAAAGGAAAAAAGGTCCAAGAATGTTCCCGAAATACGCAGACTTCTTCATATCATTATTCGTTATATTTTGGATTCACTCTTATTATTAATGTTAACAAATTATCTCGTATTTTCTGGTCAGCAACGAATTACTAGCATGAAATGAGTGAACTTTATATAGCAAAAACTTAGAGAAAAATAAGAAATTCAAATTCATATATTAACTTCTAATTACAATTTAAAATTATCCTTCATTATACTTAAACGATTGGAGCGAAGAGAGACTTTTTCGAAGGACAAAAGTGAAATCAAACAATTAAAAATTCAAAAAAGGATTAAAATAATATCCTTAAAAGTATAATAAATTCACCAACTTTGCTTTAAACCAAAAAAAATGTGCCTGCAGTTAATAGTTTGGCCCAAAAATGTCTCTATCGTTACTTAATTGGGCAAAAATCTCCTTATTTCATATAGAACTTAACCGAACATATTTAAACCTACACGCATACATTAAAGACATAATTGGTTCAATTTAATTCCTAGGTGCAATTTTTTTAATTACTACGTGCATACATGGGGAAAGGGAACAGAACAAATAGTCCTTCTTAATTGTGGGGCCCAAAATCTGAAAAACGTGGGACCCAAACACGTTGGTGTGTCATGCCACGTCTGCGACAGCCACATTGTAGTGTTTTTCATAATACATGGAACTCTCTTGGGTTGTTCAATCATTGGCTTTCTCCTAGTTTTTTTACTTAAATGCCCTCATTTATTTTTTATTGGGATTTCAATTATTACAAACATCTTTTCTTGTCCTTTTCTCATCGAAAACGGCGTATTGCATAGTAATATGATAATTTTTTCTTTTTAATTAATCTAAAAAATAAGAACACTAATCCACCTTTAAATCTACCTTTTCACCGTTAATGTTTTAGACGTGTTTAAAAGGCTTATTTTATTTCTTAAGTTTCATGTTCAGTCAAATAGAGGCGGAGCCAAAATTTAAAATTTATGAGTTTTGAGTTCTAATTATTTAAAATTATTGGGCTATAAATTAATAATTTATACATATTTGATAAAAAAAATTAATACAAATATATGGTTCAGACCAAAACTATTGGGTTCGGCCGAATCCACGCCCAAAAGACTAGCTCCGCCCCTACAGTCAAACACCTATAAAATAAGACGGAAGGAGTATTATTTTTGACATCTCGCTCGGTGCTCAGTATTTAGTTTGAAATCTGACTAAATTAGATTCATATTAGGAAATTTTACTATGGGTGTGAAGTGTTCCCTCTAAAAGAAAATGACTTTATGTTTAGTGTTTACACCGAGTTCTCTGATTAAGAATAATAAAATATTTACCACTCAATCACAAGTACTTAATGGTAATAAAAACGTCCTTACCATATTTCTATATCCTACATATTTTCACATACTGATTATTATTTCTTTCGTCCCAAAAAGATTGTCTTATTTTGCTTATTAGTTTGTCTCAAAAAGATTGGCACATTTCTATACTGCTAAATAATTTATTTTTATGAGATGATTCGCAGTCACACAAATATTTAAAGCTTGTTTTGGAAATGGCATTTAAAAGCTTTCTTCTTTTCTTAAACTCTTACGTCAAATCAAAAAATATTTTTGGAGATGAGAGTAATATACATGCACATGTTAAGGTCCTTGTCAAACTTCTCACCACAATGGTGGTATTAATTTTTTTACAATTTATTTACGAGATAATCAAGATTTCACTATCACTAAGGTAAATAGGTAATAACCCAAAAAGTCATTAAAGACGTGTCAAACATGTAATGCGAGGTTTGCATGCATGTTCGGCCAAAGAATTTTTTTAAGCTAGTACTTTATAAGATATTCTTCAATGCTATTACTTCGCTATTTTCATTGAAATCTTTTCATTTTTTTGTCATGTTCAGATAATAGTGAAATCTTTCTCTTTGTTTTGCAGATGCAATAAAACCATAATTCGTGAGATAAAAGATTATGAAAAAGTAAATTAAAGTTTTGTCACATTGAAAACTAATCGGCCAAATGTAAGATTTTATTTTAGTCAAAACCGTTTAATTTGTTACATGCTTTATTATACAGGAAAGGAACAAAAAAAATATATACGGGCCATTAATTGATAAACTGAATCTGGTCCAAAATTTGTCATCTTTTAATTGAATATTACAAAATTCTAAGAAGACAAACTATTGATTCAATAATGTAAATGGTACATATTTTTGGTCCATTTATTCCCAACAAAAAGAAAGGTGCATTTCCTTAACTTTATTTTAGCAGAGAAGGTTGTCTTTGAAAGACAATTTTCATGATTGATACAACTACAAAAAATAAAGGAAGTTAATAAATATTCTCTTGCGTGTTGAATGCATGTTATTGAATTACCTAAAAAAAAAAAAAATTAACAACCACGGCCACCATTTATTTTAATTACTTAAACAACGTAGTCCGTAAAATGCATCTAAAGCGCATAGCGGGAAACTTTAAGTCTTTGCCGCTGTCCTTTACTCTCTATATGGTACAAATTATATCTTAATTTTGACTAGGTAATTAATCCAAAATAATTGGAATGACCATTGACCATGTCTAATAAATGAACAAAAATGATAGAATTAGCTAACAATTAGTCTATTGTCTCAAGTACCAAATCAAAGAATATTCATCAGGCTAATAATTTTTTGTGTTATTTAAAAGTTGTTGACGTGCATTTGGAATATTAGGCATTTAAATTATCACCGACGTGTTCTCCACATGCTATCTCTGGGACAAAATTATTGAAGTGTGCAACGATGTATAATCTATTTATGGATATAATAAAAGTTATTAAATAAATGATTATTTACTGCAGTATGATTTTTCTCGAGAGTGGATTTCACTAGATTTTATTGTGAACTAAAAATTACTCTCTCCGGTTAAAAAAGAATCTCAACTTAGCCTTTATTTTTTTTTATTCAAAAAGAGTGTCTACTTACCAAATCAAGAAAGAATTAAATTTACTTAGGAGTTAAATTAACTTACTTAGGAGTTAGTATTTTCTTAGGGAATGTGCAATGGAAAAGTGGATGCCTTTTTTTTTTTAGCTTAGAAAAATATTAGGAGAGCGTACTTCTTGAAAATACCATTAATGGCCATTATTACAAATGCCTAATTACTTATTTATAAGACCAAATTCAGTACTCAATGTTTATTTAATCACTTTCAATCCGTCTTACACCCTATGTCTAAATTTATATAGCGCACTTTCCTTTTTAAATATTTTTAAAAAATTATCTTTTCATAATTAGAAGCAATAGAATTTGCATTATCCTGATTGAGATAATTTATAATCACACAAATATTCAAGGATTGTTTTAGATTATAAATTTCAAATATTTTTCTTAATTTTTTAACCCCCCCCCCACCTCACTCCACCCCCACCCCGAATGAAAAGAAGGGCACTTTGGTCATTTCCTAAATCAGTGAAATCCATAATTCATATCCCTTAACTTCCCTTATTCTCTCTCTCCTTTCTGTTTCCAGTATTTCTAACACAGTTTTTCATTCCATAATAGCATTTGAATTCCAGAGTTACATAATTGTTGTACCATTCTAAAGCAGACTTTGCCACCAATCATCTCCAAGACCACAGAAAAAAGGTACCCTTTATTCTAAACTCTCTTAGTAGTTCTCATATTTCTTTGAAATATTGAAAACAGTGCTATATTATTCATTCTTTGTTAAGTTTTGTATTTAATGCTGTTAGATCTTATGCTGCTTATATTTAAGGAATTTGAAGGGATTTGTAATCAACGGACCTAGTGCATTAGTTACAGGTTCGTCCTAACCAGTAGCTTTTGTTCGGAACCTGTATATTTATTAACTAAGTTAGAACGGAATAAATGAATATGGGCTGTAATAAAATCTCGAACTTGAACTCATAATGTTCAAATCTTGGATCTTACTCATTGAAGTAGAACGTTGTTACTTATATGCTCTGGTTAGTTGTTAATGAATTGTCACTAAAGTCTAATATTTTGTTTATCTGATGAGATCAAGAACTAAACTGAATCCTGTGTTTTGGAATTTGAAAAGGTTGGTTCTGATTTATGCTTTTGAGAAGAATTTTAGTTATTTCTTATCTCTGTTTAGTTGTTCATGAGTTATTACTTGAATATCTTGTTTTACTGAGATCAAATTGGATTATGGGATTCTTTCTCTTTTCTCCTCATTTATGTGTTTTTGTCGCTTCTTTCGAGATTTGTTTTTTATGAAAGAAAGTGAGTTGAAGATCCCTTTATACATTGGATATAGGTTTGTATTATTTGTCTTCCAAATTTCCAATTACTGATTGATACAAAATTTCTTCAGTATTTATCATTGTTTTGCTTTAGATATTGTTGGTATATGGAGTCAAAGGTGGAGCCACGATTTGAACTTCATGGGTTCTAAATTTCCACTATAGAGACATCATGTGTTACTAATTGGATTCTAAATTTAATTTTTATACATATTTAATGAATTTCTTAATACAACTACAAAGTTTAGACTAAAGCTATTGGGTTCTGTCGAACCCGAACCTAATCCTAGTAGATTAGATTACAGGCTTGTGTAATTTGTCTTCCAATTATTGATTGAAACATAACTTTCTTGAGTTAACATCTTTGTTTTGCTTCAGATATTGTTGGTATATGGAGTCTGAAAATGGGGTTCCAGTAGAAGTGGAAAAGATTGTTGTGGCTGAGGAACAAAATGTGGATTTAAAGAAAGAGGAGAACATTAGTGAGGATAAGGCTGATGAGACACCAAATTCATCTGTAGCCAAAACTGAATTATCTGAAAATGTTCCGAAAAGTAAAGCTAAGGTATCCATTAGTGGTACTAAAAAGAACAATAAAATGGCTAAGAATTCAACAGGCTCGTCTGCATTGACTCGTTCGAAAAAGGGAAGTATTGCGAAAAGCCTTTCATTCCCCGCAAGAGGCGCCAATGCTGACATAACGAGGAAGAGCATCGATGTTTCTACAAAGAAATCGGATTTTAAACCTTGGATACCAAATGGGGTGACACACGAGGCTTCACATTCGAATGGAACAGTACTCTCGCCAGCTTCTCGTTTAAAGAAATCTGTCCCGAGTCTTCGTCAATCGCTGGTAAACTTCTCATTTTAAAGCTTAAGCTGTTAGAGAGAGAACACTCTTAGTTATTTAATTATATTCTTAAAAAATCGTGATCTTTTGATGCAATATCTCACAAATTTCCTTTGCTGTTTCTGCATTAAGTCTGTGAAGTCTATTTCGGCCAATAGAATTGCAAAGAAAGCTACATCTGAAGGGTGAGTGAATTTTGCTACTTGCATTTGTTCATAAAAATTGGTTTTCTTAAATCTAAAACGTTTGGCATGTATTCTTTAGCTGTTTGCCGTTACATTATGTGTTGTTGCCAATGATTGTTCTGATAGTTATGCTAAATGTTTTGTATTTACAGATTAAACGATGCAAACACAACACCTATTAAAGCTACATCGCCTCTTAAAGACGATGAGGACGCCCGTTCTGCTACTTCCTCGTACTGCTCTTATGTTGTTACTTTCTTGTTTATTTTGGTCCTCAATTAGGGCAATAGTCTAACTTCTTTTTTTTTTTTATTATTATTATTATTATTACTATAATCAGCAATGCAACTCGTGGCAGTGCTGGATTTTCGTTCAGGTTGGAAGAACGTGCTGAAAAGCGAAAGGAGGTTTGTCATTTAACCTTTGGTTCCTATGACTATCATGTACATATTAGCTTAGGGCAAAAACATTACAGCTCAGTTTCCTTATTCATCAGTTCTTGGCAAAGGTGGAAGAGAGGATACAGGCCCGAGAAGAGGAAAAGAGTAACTTGCTTGCAAAATCCAAAGTTAGTTCAAACAATACTGATTTTTCATCGTTGAATTTGTAACTTGTAAAGGACTAGTCCGGCTAAGCCATTTTCTTTGTCGATTTGGGATTTGATTCAGGAAAACCAAGAGGTAGAGATAAAGCAATTTAGGAAGAGCTTGACATTTAAAGCTGCTCCTATGCCAAACTTCTACAATGAACCCCCTCCTAAAGTTGAGCTGAAGAAGGTGAAGTATTTGATATTTGTGCAACATTGAGATAGATTTTAGCTCTTCTAGCATTGAGTAATCGTGTTTCCCTAGTGTGACAAAGCTGGCACTTGACTTCCTTTTATAGTAAGTCTATACTATTGTGCTAGAGAAAAAGAGACAAAAAAAAAAAAAAAGTATTTTTGGTTGTTTTTTTGTGACAAAATGTGTCAAGTCATCAAGTGTGAATCTTGTAAACATTGTTGTTCCATTACATGATATGCCCGTAATGTTTGTAATTTAAAAGTGTCTATGAAGCTGAGGGTCTTGAAAATTTACAACTTGTAGAAAATAGTGCTTATGTTTACTTGTTTTTTTTTCATTATATGCTTATGTTTTCGCTAAATTGTGCAGATACCAACAACACGCGCCATATCTCCTAAGCTCGGAAGAAATAAGAACTCCACATCCATGACTAATAGTTCGGAAAGTGGAGGGTTCAGTCCAAAAGTGATCAAGGAACAGCATAAGTCACCCGTATCCAGTAAAGATAATGTTGCTTCAAAAGGGAAGCCAGTTAAGAAGAATTCACAGAGTACAACTGCTCAATCTCCAAAAATCTCGGCCACTAAAGTGAAACCTGTTGAAAGAAAATCAAAACTTGCTGAAGCAAAGGGTTCAGATGAGAAAAAATGTACAGAAAAAACAGAAGAAATGGAAATTCAACCCGATTGTGCCCCAAGTCTGAAATGAATCCAGTCATCGTGCAAGCTGAAGTCAGTGTTGAAGGTTAAGGAAGCACTTAATGAAGTTCTTTTTCTGTATTTATTCACAGGCTTTTTTTGTTTTATGAAAGCGTTTTGTTCTTCGTTATAGACTTTTTTTTGTTCGCTGAAAGCGTTTTGTTCTTCGTTGAGTTGTGAATATGGTGTATATGTTGCGGTTACAAGTTGTACATGTTCGTTCTCAGCTTCTTCATTCTTTTTCGAATATTTCAGTGTACCGTGGTTTATCATTCTGGAAAATTTTGTGCTTTGTTAGTTGTGGATTTTATGTGTTAACTTCATTGTTTTCTAAGTCAGATTCGACGTGTCGTCTTCTTTTCTTTCAATGTATCATTCTGAAATTTTATATCTGGTTTTACTAATATGCACAACTCTTTTCTCAAAATAAACTCATGTCTCTACAAAGTTGACATCCATTGTCACAAATGAGAGAAAAAAATTGCATATTCATTCACAGATATTGTGCATTTCAATTCAAGCTAAGCACCTATAGTTACAAAGTAAACATTTGCCTGAAATGGTGGATTTTCTTCAAATTACTCACTGATGATATCATCTAATTATCCTGAGGGAATCTGATACATGACGGTATTCTGCGAATTACTGAACACATTGCTTTTTGTGATGTGCAAATATGAAAAGGTATTTACAATGCATACGTATAATAAGATCAGACTCATTTTAAAACTACTGAATTTGAATTATGGATTCAGCTCTGTAATTATCAAATATACATGTGGGAAGTGGTCATATTCTAAGAGATAGTTGTGAATATACTAGATGGACCAGACCAAGTTGAAGCCATTGGACCTAGGGAGCATTTAAGCTTCTTTTTTTGCACGGATTGTCCTTCATTTGGGGTGGTCTTTAATTTTTGTCTTTAATTTTATCCTCTGCCTTTTGTCTTATACCTCGAGGTTCTGGATTCGAACCCCAGTTCAGTAAAAACAAAGAAGGAATTTTTGCAAGACAAATGTTTGGATTCGCAAGGTAGAGTTTTGCCTCAAAACTCTGCCCATGCAAAGCTCTGCCTTCAGGCCAAAATTCTGCCTTGCGAATCCAAACTCTACCTTGCAAATTTTTTTAAAATTTTTGACTGAACGGGAGTTAACCCGAAACCAAGAGATTTTTAGCGAAGGGCAAAAATTAAAGACCACCAATTTGAGGGCCAAAAATTAAAAACCACCCCTAGCGAAGGACAACCCTGCAAATTGCCCGCATTTAAGCAAGAGCCCAATGATAAAATGGCCCATCAAATTGTTATTGGACTTCGTCTTGGATCCAGACGATAAATCGGAAAGAGGAAGTTGCACGATTTGTCCTTCAAATGGGCTGGTCTTTAATTTTTGTCCATTGGCAATTAAACTTAGGGAAAAAGACTCTGTGTGTCCACTCAGCCAAACTAATCCCACATTTAATCACTATTTGGGCTTAATTCCACTAGGTGTCCGTTTGGCCCAAAATAATGCCAAAAAATGGCCGATCGGCCCAAAATAATGCCAAGGCTGGCCGGCCCAACAGCCCAGGCGCTTAAAAAAAAAAAAGACTTTTTCTGGCGGCTAAGTCGCCACTAAAGGGTTGCTACAACATATATACATATGTTGGAATTATATATACACTTTATATACAAGAATTATACATTTTATATACATATGCTGAAATTAATCATATATTTATTGTAAATAAATTATACGTTAATTATACATAAGACACATATTATACAATAATGATATGATATTTATTTTTAACATATAAAATAGTGATACATATTATATACCACAATGATACGGTTTCTATAATACATTTTTTATACGTATGGTACACTTTTTATACAAGACTGATACAGTTTATATACACATGCTGGAATTATATATACACTTGCTATACAAAAATGATACATATTATATACAAAAATAATACAATTTTCTATTCTTTAAAGGGCAGTTGCACTGTGCTGATACACATTATATACACAAATGATACATATTATATACAAAAATGATACATACTTTAGTGATTCATATTTTATACGGTTCTATATATTACGGATAGTCTTATACATATTTTATACACAAATGACACATATTATATATAAAAATCTCCTCAAGCATTTTTGTGTTTGGGTTTTTATTTGAAAATTGTCTTATTTAAGTTTTGGCTAATGGATGGGATTAGTTTAATTGCTACATTTTGGGTTTGGGAAAAATTGGGCTAGAGGGTGGGATTATTTATGGCCGACCAGCCATATATGTCCTTTTCCCTTAAACTTATGCCTAGTGGGGAACTTGGCATAAGTTCTTTAGGGCAAAAGTCATGAGAGGCATAACTTGTGAGATATTAAGATACGAAAATATAAACTTATGTCCTGCGAAAGAGTTATTTGTTATGAGGGGCAAAATTTAAAGACCAGATAGGGACATAAGTTCCAATGACCATTAGTAAAGGGTATCACTCTCATTAGGCTATGTGAATTTTGTGCTAAGGAGATTCTGTGTTTCTCGTCCTCCTTTTTTGCTGCTGTTTCATTGCTTATTTCCCTCTTGTAATTTCTCTATTTCGGTTCATTAAATACAATCAATCATCCCTGTTGTTGAATATTTGGAGTAGTGTTTACTGCAGATAGCCTAGGGAAACCTCTTCATTTACTGTTAAAAATAACATGAATTAGCTATGAAATTCTTTGCTAAGTTATTCCTAAATAACTCTTAGCTAACTGATTTCTTTGATAATCCATCCTTAATCAGCGATAATTTTTGCTATTCAGTGACAAAATTTGTCTGTCTCCATTTCTTTGTTTTTTGTACTGATTGCTCGAAATTTAATGCCTTAAATATTGTCACATGAATCACATACAATACAAATATGCTTTAGTGGGGATCAGACTAAAGTGGTAGACATACTTGAAGGCCTTTGCATGATATCTGGGTCCTTAAAGGAGATAAATCATATCAGTGAGCTTATATTTTGTTGCATGAATTCAACAAGATGCTACTTAGTTATCCAATTTTAAAATTATTAGAGCAAAGTATAAGTTTCTTTTATTCGTTATTGCTGTTTTAATATCATTTGTTAAGTTGCTGACGTTATATTAACTCTTCCATTCAAAAATGATAGTTATCAGCAATTTTTGTTTTGACTAAATGATCAAAATTGTTTCTTTAATACTATAATAAATATTTTCTTTACTTTTGATAGTTTTCATGCATCTATTTCTTTTAAAAAAAAATGTTTAATTTATGAATTAATTTTCTTTCAATTGAAGTTCATATTAGTCAAATTGACTCTCACAAAGAATCTAAATTCACATTGGGTAGATGCTAATTTAAAGTAATGGCTAAAAGGAACTTGAAACAATGGCTACAGCCTACAAAGGTGGATCTCTCTCTCTCTCTCTCGCGTATTCCTTCTCTATCAGATTTTTTTATTTAATGACTAAATATAAAAATAAATATGTATGTAGAAAGAAAGTAAGATATATTTACTACTCCATAAACTAATATTTTGCTGCTCTAAGATCCGCGGAACGTTCCAAGGCACATGAAATGATAAAATGTTCGGTATAACAATTCTTCTTGATTCCAATCAAAGATAAAATGAGTAAAGTCAATGCCCTCTTGTTCAATTGCCCTTAATTGACCCCCACATCACTTAATTATTTTTATAGTTTAACTTCTGTACAATAATTAACAGTGCATATGTTTTTAGATAAATCAGGTCAAAATAACTTATGGAAAAAGCTCAAATATCCATCCATTATAAATGGCTCATTTTATGTCGTTAAATCGATAGTTTGGTACCGTTTTATAATATTTATAGGAAAGACTCATTTATCTTGAATTGAACTATGGAAATGGAGCATTTATCTTATTCATCAATAGTTTGACTCATTTATGCCATCGCCCGTTAATAAAAATGACTCATCCATGCCATATTTCATTAAAGTTGGTTTTACAATACCATATATGACGTGGCCTCCAACTAGATTATGGTTGTGGGTGGGTGAGGTGTATGGGTCGGATTTTTTATTAATTTGGTATTTAAAATTGGGCTGGTTTAATTAAACGACATAGACCTCTAATTGAAGGCCACGTGTCATATCTGGTATTATAAAACCGGCGCTAATAAAAATGGCATGGATGAGTCATTTTGATAACAATGATGGCATAAATGAGTCAAAATATTGATGAGTGGCATAAATGAGCCATTTCCTATAGTTCGATGGCATAAATGAGTCATTTCCTATAGTTCGATGGCATAAATGAGCCAAACTATTGACGAGTGGCATAAATGAGCCATTTCCGATAGTTGGATGGCACATTTGAGCCTTTTCCGAATAACTTATTAACATGTAATTATTGTCCATTTGATGTCAAAAATTAAATTATTATCTTTATAGTCAAATAATTTCATATGAAGACCAGCTCAGTTTCCTTCCCACTTTGATGTCAATAATCATTAACCTAATCACCATCAAAAGACATACATATAAAATGGGACTTCCCAACAAATAAATGCCGGTCCGTTGGTTTAGTTTTTTACTTATTGTGTTCCAATTATTGAAATTGTCCTCTTCCGTCTCTCTTTCTTTATAAGGTTGTATAGTAATGGTTAATACACGATGTTCGGTTGGAAAATTAATAAAATGTTCGGTTGATCAAATATGGTTAATACACAATATCCATTTTGGAAATATATCCCGTAACATTGGTGAAATTAGGTTCTAGACCATCAACTTTCAAAAGTTCGAGAAGACGCCACAATTATGTTTAAATTGGTATAAGTTAACAAATTTTTCAGCAAATTAGATAGTTACTTACAATCTGTAACTTCTCACGAATCTTTCCATTATTTTTGGGGGGGATTTGGACATTTAAAACTCTAGATATAAACGAATAAGTATGTTTAACACCCCTACGCCTTTGAGTCTATTGTTCCTTGTACAATGTTTAATAAGTTTTAATATAACTTGTTTCTTTCGAATTTTAAAAAAAAAAAAAAAAATCCCTAGAAAACTAGAGAGGTGATTTTTTCCCACAAATGTCAAAGCTAAGTCCTAACACGCAAAGTATTTTGCATGAGAATGTCGTTAATATATAATATATGGTTAATCTTACTCTCTTTTGTCAACTTTATTAGTTGTAATTTTAAAGTAAAATTCAGTTTAGCCCCTTAACCTTTAACGGGGCTTATGAACAGTAACCCTCTTGGGCAATCTAAGTTACCCCCTTAATCTTTATGGGTTGGGAAATTATACCCCTTCATGTTATTTCTTAACAATCATACAACAGATTGGACGTCATAAAGAATTCAAAGAAGGCTTTGTGCTTCTATCTTTGTGTTTGATATTTCTTTCTCGAGAAAAAATAATTTTTGAAGTAAATTTCAAGGGAATTTTAGCTCCCTCTTAGAGTTCTTCTTGTTACTTGCCATTTTTCCCAAAAATTCCAGAAGGAACACAATGGCATATCTCACAATACAATAATTCAAGCATATGTCCTGTTATTCTGTCTTTGAACACCTACACTTGCAATTTAAATCACAGATATCTTCGAAAAATACAACCCCATCTCTTTTTCCTTGCTTTTATAACTTGTCACTAGAATGTATCTGACCAACATGTCTTTACACCATTCTAGAAGGTACCACCTAACAAACAATGAACATATTGGATATTAAATAAGGAGATTATCATTTCCTTTAAAAAATGAATAGTGTAAATTGAATTGCATGAAAGGGTTATCGTTCCTATTCAAAAGGTGAAGGAGGTATACTCAATCATTAATAGTTTAGGGGGTACTCTAAAATTTACTCGTAGTTTTATGACTAGCAAGTTTCATTCTTCGGGACGTTACTAGACACTAGCTATAAAGTCAATGTAAAATAAGAATACATATCACCTTAACTATATTTTTTTAGAAGCGCTTATATGCAAAACACATCTTATTGTATTCATTTTCTTGGTGCAAACAACGCCAATAAATTCTTTCCTTAGTGAAGAGGGGAACTCCCTTGAAAATACTATGACATCAAACCTATGTTGACTTCACTAAGTATAATACACCCAACCAACACTACCTCCAGTAAAAACCATTACTTAAAAGGACTCTTGTTTTTAAAAATATCGTTCCCTTTACATACTGCTTTAAGAAAGATGAGTGGTTTAGAACCCACACACTAAAATACAAAGCACATTCATTATATTATATTAAAAGAAATGTAAGAAGGTATAGTTAATTCACAAGCTATAGCATCAAAAAAGTGACAATAAGCAAACCACCCGTGACACATTAGAGTACAAAAAAGATGATGCTTTTGCAGAATTATTCTTTTTTTTTTTTTTTTTCCTTTTTGGGGTACAATTTCTTGATACAAACACTGTCGGCAGAAACAAACTTAAATACAAATGAAAAAATTGATAGGTAATTACAGTATTTATCACAAAATAGTAAGACAAAAGATATTCTGCCTTCTCTGCTTTTTTGGAGTCTGTTTTCTACTTCAATGCCAAGCACTTTTCTCCTCCTTTTCCCTTTTATGTTTTTATGCTATGATCACCATCAACAAAAGCCCTCCTAAGAACTGCCATTTATTCAGCAAAATGTTGTCAATATTTTTTATTTTATTTTTTTATGGCCCCCAATTATTTTTTCTAAGTAGACTAACAATACATAATACACATATTTTGAGACACTCACCATTCTTTCTTTCAATTCTTTATCTTCAGAAGTTCCTCAGTATACAAATTTTAATGACAACTAGCAAAAGCATATGACCCCAATGTACCACATACTACTTCCATCAACTTTCCTGCAAGACACAAAGAAAATGTTGGCAAAAATGTTAGACAACTCACAAGGAAAATAGCTTGATTAAGTAAAGAAGGTTGGAAAAAGATTAGAACTTTAGTACATTTTAAATTAAAAAAAGAAGGTAGAAAATTGATGGAATGAAGTGAATGTTAATGTCAACTGTATAAAATTATGTTAAACTAGGAGATAACAATTGATGACAGCTGATCATGAAAGTTTAAGATAAAATAAAAGAGCAGGTGGGGCTAAGTGTTAGTCAACAAACAGGCTGGTGGTTTTGATGTCTCTACATTGAAGTTAAGAATAATCATTGAGTATACAGCTATGTTTCATTGGTGCTGATATGGACTTTTAGCATTATGCCACACAGTCACACCATAGATATGTTAACAAATCTGAACAGTAGTGTCCGAATCAACTTACACGCACCTCGATTGTTCTATTGGATACTTAGAACATTCCATAAGCAAAAGTGCAGATAATTCTACCACCGAGACTTTGGTAAAGATTTGGCTTAGTGATTAAGGGTCAAACACAATAATCATAACCATTATGCCTAAGTGATTAAGGGTTTATCATATCCAAAACTGTTTTGGCTTAGTGATTAAGTGTTCAATCAATCATAATCATTCCAGTCTCGAGATAGGTTTTACCTAACCTGACTCATGATCAAGAATACCCTTTCTCATAATTCAACTGCTAAAGTTCCCAAACTAAAAGTTAAAAACTTACTCCATTGAATGATTTTTTGGATAATCGTCACATCAAGAAAAGAACAAACCCCAAACCCCCCCCCCCCCCATTTTAGCTCACCGACAGATTCTATACCAACTATATGCTAAAACTACTTTGGCAGTGTCTACATAATATGCATATACTTACTTCCCATGTCAACTACCTGTGAAACTAATTAATCAATAGAAAAATGATGAACAATGAAATCTTAACTTACATATACAGCTTAATTGTAGACTTCCACAACATTAAGGAAATTTAATAAAGATGAACCGTTGAATCATGTGCAAAAGTTAGATACGTAGCTTAGGTTCTAAGTGCAAGTAATTCACTGGAAAAAGCTGGAACCAAGTGGCCTCAAGAAAGGCCTAATGCCATGTCCTTTTGTACCAACCATCAAAACTCCACAATTTTCATGATCACCAAAAATACTAATAAAGACACAATTTCTAACCTAGTAATAAATTCAAGAAACAGAATGATAGAGACCTCATTTTATCCCAATTTTCAGCTATGTTTTTGAGAATCAAGAATTCAATACTTATCAGTTAAAAAAACAAGCAGCACTTTGTGAAAATCACCACAACTCATACGAATGACACAATTTTTAGCATCAAAAGAGTAAATTCTATAAGAAAAAAGAAAACGTAAAAAACCTCATTTAGTACCCTTAATGACATTTTTAAAGAATTAACACTCCCTACACAAGTAAAATTATAAAAATCAGGTATAACTTAGTGATAATCACCAGAATTCATCAAAGAGCAAAATTTGAAAAGACCAAAATCCATCAAAAGACTCAATTTTTAACATCAAAAGAGCACAATTTAAATAAAAAATCCGCAGACTGCCTAAAAAACTGCTGGTTTTACAACTAAAAACGTAAAAACCTCAGTTGATTCCCATTTTCAAGAATCAACAACTCCATAATCAAACATGATACAGACATAACCATCCACAGTTTATACAATTTCTAAGATAATAACTTGATAATAGCTGACCAATCAAAAGAATTCAATTAAAGAAACAAAATTACACTGACATATCAAAACCCCAAAATTAGATAACAGCAAAAAAGTTGAGAATTTTCTTTACCTCTTCTTGGCTTTGCAACAACCTTAGCAACAGGGGCAGCTACAGGAGCAACCTTAATTTCCTCCACAGGGAACAAAACACCATCAATCCCTTGTACAGAGATCCTTCCATCAGTATAAATATCAGGATCAAACAAATAAGCTGACCCTTCATCACCTGCCCCGAATTTAACCGAACCATCAGCTTCTTCAGCCACAACTTTATGTGGTAACCTCAATGTATCATACTTAACTTTCCCAAATCTCCTCACTGAATTATACATACTTTCTTCCGTTTGATACTCCGGTATCAAATGGTAATACATTATCTGTTCTGGCGCCCCTGGCTCGCTAAGCTGATCAGTTGTCAGCTTAGCCATAGCCTCATCATTGGGGGCCAGAACAGTTAAAACATACCCTTCTGACACTAACTTCCCCATTTCTGTTGCTAATGAAGTTAAATTCACTAGAATATCAGCTAATTCATTGTAACCACCATAGTGCAAGAGCGTCTGAATAAAATCTTTAACCTGACTCTCACCATCGAAATGATGGTGGGGTCCGCCCGGGCCAGGTGCTGGGGCCGGGGCCAGAGATGGCCCCGGCGCCAATGCATCGTAAACTGGCAGCACAGGTGGTGCGCCAGCTGGCACGGGGGCGGGTTTCTTCAACCGGTGAGTTCTCGGGTCAACCTCTGGTGCGCCTTCGGGCAGCACAGCGGAGATTGACCGGAGCGATCGCCGTGTGTTGAAATCTTGTTGAACTGATTTGGGTATCAAAACACGTTCAATACCGTGAATAATTCCATCAGGTTTGATAATATCATCTTGTTTGATAATCTTAGCTGAGCTTATCATTTTCTCTCCATTCTTCTCTGCAATATGAACTTTGTTTTCGTCTCCGTTGCATAATGTCGCGTGTACACGCGCTGGCCAGTGTTTGGACACAATGCGCTTGGGTATCATGTGAAAGAGTAATAGATTTTGTAAGGACTTGAGATTTCCAGGTTCAAGCAAGAAACGCTTGAATTCAGGGTCTAAATCACGTTCAAGTGCTTCATTTTTAGGGGCAAAAATGGTAATGTTGTGTTTAGAAACAGCTTCTTCAAGTGTTTGAAGTAAAAGTGCTTTTTCAACAAGCTCAGATAACTCAGTGTAGTGAGAATCCAAAAGAGCAACAAGAATGGAGTTGGAATTGATTTGTGGTACTGTTGTTGAATTATTTGTGGATTTTAAGGTTGCCCCATTTGGGTTTTCTTGAAATGTAGCACTTGTAATGGAGAAAAACAGTATGATACTGAAGGTAAAGAGATTGGTAACGCCATAGATCTGAGAATCCATGGCCAAAACTCAAGCTTTCTCTCTCTTAAATGTAATTTTTTTTTTTCTTTTTGTGTTTCTCTCTCTAGTTCTTGAAAGTGTCGGTAGAGAACAACGTGTTATGTTGGATTGAGGGAGTTTGTGGTTTTGTGTTAGTAAAGAAGGGAAGTGTATGGTATGTAGTAGTAGTAGTTGTTTGGTGGAATAATAAAGTATTGAGAGGGTCAAGGGTTATTTTCTGTTTTTATTATTTTCTCTGTTCTGTCACTCATGTGTATTTGGAATTGCAGACTTTGGCCTCAAGTGAAGACACATATATTTGTTTTTGTTTTTTTTTTCTTTTTCTGGCGGTAAGTGGAATTGGGAACTTTGACTTCAAGTTTTTATGCACATAGAAATGGCTAGCTAACCGGAAAGTTCAGTTTTATTTGTTGGTTATGATAATGATAATGATATTATATATGCAGGGACGGATCCATGTACTATTTTTTGGTGCTCGAACATTCATTAACGGTGACGGACACCCTATGTAGATATATAGAAAATATTAAAATTTCGATATAAAATAATAAATAGTACTCAGCAAACAATAAAAAATGTGGTGTTCTGTTTAAAATGTTGTAGCTTTAGCTTTGTTTAAGGAGGAGCCAAGTTTGAATCCCACTGAAAGCAATAGATTTTTTTATTGATTTTAAAATGAGCACTCAAAACCATTAAATCCTCGGTAATAAATATGAGTTAGTATTTTTTTTAATAAATATGAGTAAGTACGATTATACTAATAAATGCATTTGATCTGGTTCCTTATTCATGGTAAGTGTAGTGAGCTTAATACACTAATAAAAATGTTGGTGAGCTTATATCGGGTCTATTGATTTTGTAGATTTTCATAAATTTATTTGTAAATTTAAATTTGTTTATAAGAGATCTAAAAATATTTCAATATCATTTTTTTCTATTTAAACGGTATTAAAAGATTATGTTCACTCATTTCCTCACTTATATTTAGTCTAATACTTATTGTCTTTTGATTTTTTTAATAATCTGTACGTAAGTAAAATATATAAAGAACTTACAATATTAAAAAGCTTAAGATTGCTAATATGTAAAGAACTTACAATATTAAAACTTAGATTGCTAAATAGTAGAATGAAACGGATTCTCATGGAACAAAATGAATAGTAAAGATTCATTTAGTTGATCCCACTTTTCAACTCACTTCTAATTAAAGCAGGGGCAGAATTTACTATTGAATTTATATATGTGTTATAAATCAGCTATATATAAAGCAGCCAGTAATTTTGACTCATAATTTATATATGTGTTATAAATCTATTAATATGTATAAAATAATCTACACTAAATCAGTTGATATCTTAATTTAATATTCACAACTCATAAACCTAAATTCTAAATCCACCTCGGATTGAGATATAATCAATATTGTATTAACTTAGGGTAACTATGGCTTCATAGAAAATGAGATGAGTAACTATTAATATTATAATTCATAATTTATATTATTAGTATATACTCCCTCCGTTTCAATTTATGTGAACCCATTTGTCCACTGGGCGATTGTCAATCTTGCAGCGGTTGTAGATGGTCGTTTAATTAACCGAAAAATATATCCCTGAAGTTTTAAGGCTTTTAAATTTGTATATTATCGGATCCTAAATGAAGCTTATATATTTTTGTTTTTATAAATCATAACTCATTTTATTTCTCCTCTAAGTTTCATTTCAAATATAAAAAGAGGATAAAAAGCATATTCTTTAAAATGAACGAATATTTGGGCATTTATTTCTGTAAAAATAAAATGCAAATGACAAATAATATTGTCCACATAAAGTCAAAAAGGGTTGGTTAAATACATGACATATAACTATAACTTAACTTAAATGTGAAAGATTAATTTATGAGACTTCTAGAAGGAAATGGTGTTGGGTAATTTGAGATGGGTATTAGGGCTTTGCTTAAAAGCTAAAAAAAAAAAGGTGGTAAAGGGTAGAGGACATGTGGAGAATAGAATGGAACAAACGAAAAGGTGAGGTCATAGTGACTTGGGGGACTATAGGAAGATGGAGGGAAGGTAAGCTAAGAGGTTTCATTTGTTGTTTAGGTGAGACCAGGCTGTAATATGGGGGCCACTGGGCGATTGTCAATATTCATTGCAAATTAAGCAGTTGTGACGGTCGTTTAATTAGCTGCATAATAATATACTTCTATTTGTACTTTGATTATTTTTAGTTTAAGCCACGCCGCTTCTCTCTTTGCTTACTTCACTACTTGTTTTTTGCTTACTTGTTTTGCTTCTGTTTTGTGTTGTTTTCTTTTCTTTCTTATTTCTCTCTTTTTGTAAGGTGTTGCAGTTTGTTGTTATTTTAAAAATATAAAATTAATACTCTCTCCAATTCAAAAAGAGTGTCCATACACTCTCCTCGGGCCACGCGCATTTATTTTTTTTTTTAATTTCAAAAAATTTTTAAGATTCACTTATCAAATCAATAAAAAATAAATCTTATTTTTTCATATTTGTCCTTATTAAGTTTTAAATGATCAAATCTCAATACCTATTTAATTAAAAATAATTTAATTAAATTATCTATTTTTTTAAGGAATTACGTGTGTAGGATGATTTTTCTAAAATCTGAAAAAGTGTTTTTCTTGTCTTTGGACATTCTTTTTATACAAATTTTTAAGAAAAAATTAAGTTTTTCGTATCTTCTTGATCACAAGAAACACTAAGTTTATGTCAAAATGAAAAGATGAAAGTGTCATTTAATATGGACCGAAAGACATAATAATTACTAAAATTACAGTATTGTTTCTAATGAATTCTATTTTTTTTTTCTTATGAACTCTTAGAACACTCTTTATGGGTGGACTCATATTTTTTTCAAACACCCGATTTTTGTATGAATTTGAATATTGATGTCTTAAACGTTTAAGAATAAAATTCAAGATATTTTGGTTTAATACATTGATAACTTCTTAAACTTGTCAAAAAAAATTATTTAGACATTTGAACTACTTTTTGTTCCAATTGAACGTCTGATCACATGATAAAGTATTCCTGTTAGACATTTTTCAATTTAAAATTCAAAAAGAAAAAACTTTTCACGTATTTCTCAAGCATGTATTAGTAGTTAAGTTACACATAAAATATGTTATCTCATTTAATTATACACATCAGCCTCAATTAAAAAAACGCTTGGGATTTTACTGCTTATTGAGACGAATGCGTATAATTAAAGAGATGACAGTGTAAACTGACTAGCTTATCTATTACGATAGACACCTGAGAACGCGCGCAAATAAATTCTGAACCAAAAGTGTGTAATAGAAATACGTTTCAGATGCTTAATTAAAACAAATCATAATTCCAGTGTCCAAATAAAATTTGGTGATAAATTTAAGGGGTTGTAAATGTAATAAACCAAATATTTTTTAGAAAATAGTTTTTGAGTTTAAGCCACGCTTCTCTTGCTTAGTTGTTTGGCATGGTGTTTTGTGTTTTTCTGTGTGTGTCTGTGTTCTCTTTCTTTTTCCCTCTTTTTTGTTAGGTGTATGTAGCAGTTTCTTGGTCGGTGTTCTATCTCTATCTGATATTCTTATATTCTTACATGGTTCTCGATTCTCCCCCTTTAAGATTTATGACACTCGACAGTTACAGTACATACAGGAGTATACTTTTTGTATGTGTCTTTAAACTGTTGAGAATAAAATTCATATACTATAAGAAAATAGTTTTTGCATGAATATGAATGAAATTACCATAAGTTATCATCTTCGTAGTTAAGTACTTTAATTTCAAATATGATTTAAGACATTGGAAACAAAGTTGAGATTCATATGGAGCTCGCCTCAAAATGAGTCTCGAGCTAGGTAACCATAGAGGTATATTGTGTCTTACTTATTTGGTCAAACTTCTTAAATCTATTTATTTTAAACGTATTTATTTTAAAGCATCTTTTCAAAAATACTCTAAATAGTAGCAAGTTGTGCAATCAATATGAAAGAAATAAGAGAAACCACTTGTGATTGGTCTAAGGTTTTAAAACTATTTCTAAGAAAAAATTAATTTTTACAACTTCTACTACTACCTAAAAGCACTTAGTTTCGAAAAACTTTAGTCAAATATATCTAGCTCAACTCCTTAAAATAAGTACTTTTAGAAAATATTTTTGGATTTCAAGAAACTTGGTCAAACAAGGTTTTAAGTATGGGTCTATTTTTCTATCAAACTTCAAAAAGGTGGACTAGTTCGTTCTGTTCTTTCGGCTTCGGCTTTTAAAGGTTCTGTCTTGGTCCGGGTTTCGGTTTTTTCAATTCGGTTTTTTTAATATAATATTAGAAGTGATTCCATTGACACTAATTCATATTCTCAAAAGCAATAAAACATAAAACTGATAAATTGAAATCGAAATCAAACAAACAGGATACACAAGAATAAAAAACTATAATCATGACATAGGATTACTAGGTGTTATATACATACCGTAAGAATAATTAAGAAAACACATAAAGGACATACATTAATTCTAAAAAGACATCCTAGTTACCTTTCTTTGTTAAGGATATTTGATTTTTTCAATTGAAGTGGAAAATTTACAAATGCAAAAGATGACTTATTACTTGGTTTTTTGTTTGCAAACAAGGTTTTTAATTTTTTTGGGTAATGTATTAAATTTCTCTTCTATCAAACTTTGTTTAATTACCTAGTGTTTTAGCGGTTATTTTTTGATTTTCTATCCACGTTTTAAGCTCTTCTATAGTTTAATTACCTAGTGTTTTATACTATCCACGTAATGTAAGACAATACTATAATATAGTTCATGAACAGCTTGCAAATGGTGATATTAAAGGTAAATAAATCAATTTTACCATTATCATTAACTTTTAGAACTTCAAGATTGTCCTTGAGAGGAAATACAACAATCTGCTTTGAAATTAATTATTAGTAAAATGAATGTAGTATTTTATCTTTGATTCAAAGTCAATATAACAAAGTAGCAAAGTAATTATTGTAATTTTATTTGACTCAATTACTTGCATATGGCAAAGGCAACAGATAAACAAAGTGATCGGGAGGCAAGAGGATGGTTGTAAATAGTGGTGAATCTAGAATTTAGACGCCGTAAATTTTGAGTTAGAGAAGTAAATTTTGAAATATTATTGAACCCTAACTGTAATTGTTTTTGCACACATATATAGGGTTCAACCCAAATATTGGGTTCTATTGAAATCTCGAACCCATTATTGGATTTATGTTGGTTGCAAAGGGGCTAATTTAACCAAAAAATAAGTTAAAGAAAAGAAATGCACTTTTGAAAAGTTCAAGGGGTTGATGTGCCCATGTATGGTACAACTATACATCTCTAGTTCAGTAATTAGGTATAAAGTATTTGTTGACCGAATGATCCATAGAATATTAGTAATAGCACCAACTAAATATTAGGCTATAGACATCATAATTCATCATATCAAAAAGTTGCAAATCATGCACGTCATTTTTAAGATTTATCAAATCAGACAGCTTTTAATTAGAATCTCCAAAAAAATCATAATTCTGATTATTGAATTGCAGCTGCCCATGTTGACCACATGTTGCAAACAAATTTAGATACAGCATTATTTTTGCAAGTTGTAGTGTTGAACCTTCTAATTGGATCTCCAAATAGTAAGTCTTCATAGAGAAAATAGGAAGTCCGCACACATTATTATATATAATATAAAATAACACTATGCTAAGTTAATGTAAAGTTCTAATTATTGTCGGCAATTGATTGTCTGAGCAATTATAATGTCATTAGGGCAATGTTTTGCTGTGAGGAGTTGTATCAAGTGCTTTAACTTGTGACCTCCTTGAACTTGGCAACTTTTATATATAGCACATTTAAACTTTATCTAGTCCTAATTACATGCTATACTTGGCATTTCGATGGTCTCGACCCTCCTAACTGCAATCTCAACTGATGGGTGAGATACACGCATTGCTACATGAATTCTATGTATTCACGTTCTTTGCCACGTCAAAATTTAGGGGAAGTCAATACAATCAACTTGTCATGTCAAGTTTAAGGGGGTAATCAGAACTAAAAAGTAATTCACATGTACATTGAATAAAATGTATCAAATTATTGGCTCCGAGGTATTCTGCCAAATGTTATGATACTCTTGATTCTTTATGAAATGGTACATTTCTGCCCATAACTTTACATACAGATAAAAGTTTCTTATGAAACAAAAAATATTCTTATAAAACAAAAAATAATCCAACTTGTAGAGTATTTACTTTCATTGAGTTTCGAGATCTTTATTTCCTTTTTCAAATGTAAATTGTGCACCCAACTTTAACCCAAAAGAATTCCAAGTTCTCCCTGATATTACAATTCCTTTTTCTTTTAAAAATTCTGTCGATTTTTGCTGACAACCTGATTTCTTTAATTTCTAATGTACTCCAATTGGTTTTTGTGGCCGAACTAGCTACCTTGTCAGATTGTACAGTATATAATATCCCAAATTATGTCTAAACGATTGGTGTTTATAATTTATAAACATATTCTTTGAGAGGTGTTAGAGGAGTGGGAAGTTCACAGGTGATACACATTCAGACTATTAGTTAGTGGAGCATAAAACATCACTAGTGTAAGCAAGAATTGACCATTTTTGTCGTTTACGGAGTGTCGGTTTTGCCAAGTAGGCATGAAACTAACTCTCCATTTTATAAAAGGGGTTTTTACGAGATACATCAGCTCAACAAAATTCAAAAACAAAAAATATCCTAGTCTTTACCAGTTCTAGAAGCAAAACGGGTAAAAATCTTGTTATTTATATAAGCGATAACTATAAATTGTTAAAATTCAAAAACAAAAAATATCCTAGTCTTTACCAGTTCTAGAAGCAAAACGGGTAAAAATCTTGTTATTTATATAAGCGATAACTATAAATTGTTACGGTTAAACGGGTAAAAATATTTTAGCCGGCTCGCTAAAATGTTAAAATACCTTCATAAAAACGTTAGCTTTGTGCGACCTTATCCTCACATGATCTTTTTGTAGAGGCAAATCCAGCCTTAAAGCTATGAATTTATGTGAATTTAATAGCTTTTGCTCAAACTTTGTATTTTAATTAAGAAATTTACTAAATTAAATTAATTCTAAATTCAGTTATTATTATACATCAACTTAAAATCGTCGCATTCATAAATTTTAAATCTTGAATCCCTCGCTATTTTATTTGAAGTGTTTAGTAATATCACAATCCCTTTGATGAGTTTGGAGCATGATCCATACTTTACCACTTGAAACATTTTAAATTAAACCATATGTATACGAGTTGCTCATTAATTGTCTTTTATAAGAAGCTCTACTAACTTACTTATAAATACGCATTGCAAAAGATATAATTATATAAAACCTAAAATTTGAGTTGTCACTGGCCTAAATGTTGATCCAACCATAAACATGAGGACCTGTACCTGACGGGTACGTGCAAAAGGTTTGGTAAAGGGACAAACCCCTAAATTAGTAGGGTAATAAAGTTTGATTAGTCATAGAGGACCTACCTTAATTAATTTCTTCTTAAACGGCTTGGCTCAAGCCATATATCAAAAGAGAAAAAATGAGCCGCTTATAACATAAAGGGAGCCGATTTACACATAGTGTCAAATGTTATAAATTCATCAGAACGCAATAATTTTGACTTAAATTATATATACGTGTCAATTTTTTTACTAATACTAGGTTCGAAAAGTAAATCAAATAATTTGTGATAGGCGCTCGGACTCAAATCCATAAATTTTAAAAAATTAACGTTATGTCTCGTAAAAGCCGAAGTTAAAAGTTACGGATGCAGGGTTAAAGTAATTGATTCATCCAAACTCAATAATTTTAATGCAAATCTCGTATTTTTTTATTATTAGTATAACTGTGGTGTCTGGGCCAGCTTGCGCGCACCTCGACTAATTTCACGGGATACTTGCCACAATCCACTGCAACAGATACCATGTAACTCTGACAAATCTCGCATTATAACCACACTAAACTAAAAAATAGATATAAATAAATAATAAATTCTGAATCGAGTAAGTTTAATATAAATCTCATATATGTCTTAAAATGCAAATAAAATTCAATAAATCGTGATAAAACTACAAACTCAAAATATGATATCAAATGAGCGAGTCTTTATTATTGAATTTGGCCCTGAATTTAATAAGAGTGGAAATCGCTTCCTCTTCAAACAACTCGTTCACGTTCACAAGATATTAATTCATAAAATTTTACCTCTGAATCAGCTTGAGCCTCAACCAAGCTAAGAGTCAAGTTGTTGTCCTATTTTGGTATATATGTTATATATATTGATGATGTTATATATGTTATATCAATTAAATTTATAAAAAAATCTAATAAAAATTTTAATCAAGATATTAATATAAAATATTCTGAATAAGAGTCGAAATATATCAATTAAATAAATTATATTCTGAATCGAATAAAATTAAATTTATATAAAATCTCGGAAAAATTCATAAAATTTTAATTTCCTTTTTCTGTTTTTGGTAATAGATAAAATTTAATTTCCAAATTTGCTTATATCTTAACAAAGCCGGGAGAGGAGCTGTCGTTGTCCTGTTTATGAGTAAAAGGCCACAACTTTGCCGCTGTTTTTTCTACGCTACGTAACAAATAAATAAAGTCCCACGTCCCTTTCTTCGCGCGTGTGACGCGTGACTTTAGCTTAGGTCACAAGACTTTGGAAAAACAAAGACAGCTCTCCAAATGGAAGATTGCCTGTCTTGTTCTTAAACGTCATTGGTATGAATTGACTATTTTGCCCTCGAAAATTGTCGGTGTTCATGTCTTTTTTGGGTTTTTTAGGTTAATCATTTGTGGCCCATTTTAATTTAAGGCCCTTTATTTTTATATTTTTGAGATTTAGTTTGAAGGCCCACTAAGAAATTTAGATCTTTTTCTTGTGGTAAGAACATTAATAATCCCAATCTTTTCATCACATCAATGACGAATTCAACAATGGGTTCGCGGATTAGTGGCCTAGAGAGTTCGAGGGTATTGATGTTTTGAGGTTCAATCTTACATTCACGTGCTAAAGAAATTTGAGAGCGAATTTATTTATAGTAAGAACTTTAATAATCGGTATATTTTTCTCATAGTTATGGCGAATTCAATAGGTGTTCGCGAATTAGTGGCCTTGCTAGTTCGAGGGTATCAGTATTTTGAGGTTGAACCTCACATTCACGTGCTAAAGAAAGTAGACACAAAATTAAATGCCCATTTTAGGATTCACTCTTTTTAGGCGTAATTTACATTGTTAAAATTCTGAATATATGAGTTTTGAGCCTCATGATATTTATCATTTCAAGCTATTGAGTTGTTGAATATATAGATCTTTTGAACAATTCACTAGACCTAAAGGAATTTTAAGCTGACTTGTTTTAAATCTCTTTCGGGAAACTTTTAAGTATAATGTATATATAATAAATAAGAAAAGATTATCCTAAGTTGTGGGTTAGGAGAACTTTGTCTTTATTCTTCTTTTTATGAATGATATTTTTGGTTTTCTTTGACGGTAAAGAGAAATTATTAAGCTTTAATTGATATTAAATTAGTCACTTTTCTTGTCACTACATGTCAATGGCTCCAACTCAAAATGTTTAGGCCAAGATAAACATATAAAACACTCGAGAGTTATGTTGTTTCATGTAAACAGTATATGGTTTCCTTGGTCTATATGCAGTATCTATATTAGGGTCCGATTAAATTTAAATTTTCATGGGAAGGTCCTATATTGGGCGTTAAGTGTCCTAACAAAGATAATTTCATACCCAAGCTCTAACCTAAGGTCTAATTAAGAATGAACAAGTACTTACCCATATTGTTTGGTATGTGTTTCTTCCTTTTATTTGTTGTTGGTTTCATATTTGAAAAAGAGAATAATTAAACATGTTATAATTTAAAGAGTCGAATAAATAATTGTTGTAACTGTGGCCCATAATAAATGCAGAGATCTCATGATCTTGAAATCGTGGGTTCGACTCAAAGATCTGTTTATAATTGTACTCCAAATAGGTTGTACTCTTTTATTACTTGGAAAAAATATTGTCTAAGAAATTGACATTGTCAAAATAAAAAAGAGGAGCAGTACTACATCACTATTGCACTTCCTAGTAAGTCACTAACTTTTGGCCAAGTGGTAAGCTTACCATACATGAAAAATACTGCTGTCTATAATATTGTAATTTTGTGACAATAAAAAATTCATGCATATGACATCTTACTTATTCATTGAGATGGACCTCATAACATAAGCAATAATTTTAATTTAGAAGGGAAGATGGAATTAACAAATGAGTTGATATTAGCCTTACAACCCACACGTTGATTTATTTTTCTTGACTTGACATTTGACAAGTGAAATTAAAATAAATAGATGTGACTTTGCAGTGGCGTACCCAGGATCTCTCAGCGGTATCACATTTTATAATGAAAAAAATAAAAGAAAGCACTATAACATTATAGTAAAAAGATCTAGATAAAATCAATTCACGTTTATTACTACAACTCTTCTCAATGAGTTTTCATTTTTTTAAATGTATTTAAATTAACCTCATCAAAAATGGTATTAAAAAACAATGGTACTTTTTGTATACCGGACATTAGCTGTACATGTAATTTTAACATATAGTAAGAGCAAGCGGCTACTTTTTCGTCAGTTAGTGTCAAATTCATTTAAAAAAAAAAAAAATGGGGCCATATTAAACACAAACTAATACTATAAAAAAAAAAAAAAAAAAAGAAAAAAAATTAAAACCCACCGTCTCCAAAGTCACGGAAAAAAAAAGTGAACCCATATTAACAAAAAAAAAATCAAGCAATTTAAAAAA